>NC_044572.1:96075123-96388645 GCF_901933205.1 Camarhynchus parvulus | reverse complement strand
TAATAAATGTCTTCAACAGTTTTACTCATCACAAGCTATTTTTCTTAAAACAATCTGATTGTCATTAGAGTTCTTACCTGCACACCAAGGGTTAAAAAGGACATAAAAATCTCCAAGACACCGCTGATATGTGTGACCACAAGATGTGATTTGCATATTGAGAATATAACGGCCAATGCAGACATTGGAAGGAGGAAACACACTGATACTGATGCATTTTGGCTGATGAACTTTGTAGGAAGCACTCCAGCAGGTTTGATCCAGACATCTGCCCATTGGGAAGGTGCATTTTGTCTCATTTGATTCACAGGGTCGGAGGCCTTTTCAGGAAAATAAAAACCACTTCCATCAGACTACTAAACAAAGCACATGTAAAAGGCTAGTAATTTGCTTAGGCATCATTTGCAAGGCGAAGCTCCCAAGGGTGGATTTCTTTTTCACTTGTCACTTCTCTAGCAGAGTGAGAAAACTTTACATATTAGAAGAACTGCCTGATTTAGAGGAAGGTAGTCTCTTTACATGGAACATGAGTAGGTTATAGGAATATGAAGACTATGAAAGAAGTCTTCTGAAGTCTATGGGAAATATTATTAATCAACAAAGGACTAGGAAAGTCTACAGAGTGCTTAGGAGTGACTACCTGTCTCCACGGTGAAAGCAGCCTGGTCCACGGAGTCATCCCATTCTCGATTTTGGAAGCGAGCATATAAACTAAATGCTTGCCCTCTCCTTATTATCTGTCTGTCAGTTCCAAAGAAATGGGTATTATGTATTTGACAGTTGGAAGGACAGTTCAGGTCGACTTCTCCCAGCTCAATAACTGCAGGACAGAGAAAGGAGCACAAAGAAAAACCCCATATAATTAAGTTCCCAGATTCAACTGTGGTTAAGATTAAGTGACAGAGAAGACAACGATGAAAGACAGAGATAACTCTTTCAAAATTCATTCAAGACTTTGTTCAGAATTCAGCGAGACTTAAATTGAGACATACATCCATAAAAGTTCCTTTACAAGTTCACCACTTTCCTAGCTTGCAGATGGAAACTTGTCTAACTCTTTGATTTTTGTAGCTGTGCTACAAGTTTCACTTCTTTTATATAGTGCCTCATTGTATTATAAATACCAGATGCTGAAGGCCAATATAAGTATCTCTACTTGAAAAGCTGACTTTGCATTGTAATAGTCTCTCCACACATTATAACATTCTGTCTACAGTTACAGTTTTGCACATCATCATCACATGATCAAATGATGCAGAAACATCATTTGAGATGTTTGAGTTTTTTAATAAAAGAAATAAAAAAATAAATAGAATAAATAAAAAATTTGATAACATGTATGTATTTGAAAGCTTAAGTGGCACTCCAAATTATTTATGAAAAAAATAGATATGTATAAATTTCTATCCAAGACTTAAAAAAATGTTAAATGTGCATGCAGATGTCTCAGTCTGCACTCTCAAAGTCATAAAAAAGTTTGCAGATATCATTGAGGAACTTAATGGAAAAGGAAGTATTCACAAATTGTGACATTTTAAAATGCTGACAAACTATCCCAGGTGCTGTGATTAGCTTGACAAAAATCTTGGCTGATTCCCCCTTAGGCATCCTCCTTGCATATCAGGCATTTCATAGGAGTAATTATGACACTGGTGCCAGAAGGATGGGTGGCAACATTCATCTTTACTTATTTGCATACAACTTTTTATTTTCCAAAGTTCTTCATTCTAATTGAAGATGATGGGAGCCACAGATTCTCAGAAGTTTTGGAAATTGGCTTTACTGATGTACAAAGTCTTGTATTTTATTATAATATTAAAGTGTTAAGTTTGGTCCTGCTAAGCCTACAGAAAAATCTAACAATGCAGCTTCTCTAACAACATGGGTACCTACAGAATTAATATTTAAGGGAAAATAAAATACTTTTTCCTATCCAAAACCAAGGGTGTATCCACTCAAGGGGAGACTCATAGCTAAGCCCTTAGGATCAGGAAATTTTTAACACAAACCAGTGGAATTTCCCAGGATCACATCTTGAATTAAATAATAATTTAAATTAACTGGGGAGAGGGTGGGAGCAGGTGGAATAGGTAGGGAAGAGGCAAAAAAAAAAAAAAGCAATTTCTTCTGATTTGTTTTCCTTGAATAAAAATAATCTTGTTTCTCATCTAACTATTTAAACTTGGTCATGCATTGGTCATTCAGATCTTCAACAGAGATCAGCAACAAATGCAGAGCTGCGTGCTACCCATGATAAAAATTTGCGCACGATCAACAATAACCAAAAAAACACAGGAGTGCATTACATCATTATTGCTCATGAATACAACATACCTGCTGACAAGAATGAGCAACAGAACTGAACTGAAAATCTCATATCTTAATGAGAGTTGTCAACCATAACGCAAAGTATTCTGGCCAAACCGAAAGTACTTATAGCACACATGGCAAATTCCTGCGGTCAAGAACACTGAAAGAACCTGATCCTTGCCTGGTCTCTGGAGGTGTTTATAAACCAAGACAACTACTCTTCATCCACTCAGTAATCCAGCTGAACTGGAACATCAGGGAGCTGAGGTATTACATTTCCCAGGGATGTTCTCTAAAGTCAGCCCACAGTTTGCTTATCAGATTTAAGTATCGCAACTGGATCATAAACGAGCTAATGATTACTTTCTTAAGCAAAGACAGCTCAGAAAAAATACGAAAGGCAATTCAGTTTCACATTTCTTACTGGTTTTCTGCCTCTGGTCTGGTGGAAACCTGACTATCCATACCAGTCACAGGGTTTTCTCTATCAATTCATATTTTTCCTTCATTCAAGACAGAATACATCAGGCATTCACTGGAAAATAATTGCTTCTAGCATGAGAATACTGAAATCTAGTACTCTGTACTTATGCTAGCAGTAAAGTTTATTCTTTTCCGTGCTATTTCCTATTTTCAGAATTGGCTGTTGTTTCACTAAATCTTTTCCATAGCGTTATCCTTCATAGTAGTTTTTTTAAAAGTAGTTTTTTTCCCTTTCTTACTAGTTCCACAAAGAACATCCAAACATACAAGTAATCCCTACACAAAAATATGTGCAATTTTTTAGGCCTGTACACATGATCATTTAATTATTTCTGTTTTCAGTCCTGGTTTAAGGGACATTAAAGTTTCAAGAAACTTACCTTCCATTTTTTCTTCTACATGTACTGGTATCTGAAGCACAGTACTGGTGGATATACCAGCTCCTCAGCAAGACGCACTGCAAGGTCTGGCTGATCTCCTCTGCCAACCAACCTAATTTCCTCTCAGTAACACTTATATTCAGAACTAAGAGGCCGTCACACGTGTTGCATCAACAAAATACCAGTTTTAAAAGAGGCCCCACCCATGTGTCTACTGATGCTCATAAATGATTCATTTTAACTTCCAGCATTATTAGGGAGAGTCCTGCGGCTGAAGGGAGGGAAGAGATCTTGGTAACCTCACCTATAGCACAGTGCTCTCAGTGTCCCACAGCTTGCCCTGTCTCAAAAATACTTTAAAGCCAGGATGAATCTAAGCACATTTCAGGGTAAGCCATTATTTCTAGCCATCCAAAGTTGCCATAAATACCAGCACCTACTGTTCCCTTCTGGCTAGACACCTTCAGACAGCTATGGAAAACAATAAGGAACACTGGACTAAAGCTGAATTTACACTCTCAGAATATGATAAGCAGTGGACATTTTTAGCATAATGTAAGCAGAAAGTGCAATTTTCAGACAGTCTGCACAGCACTCCCTCCAAGGGGAGGTCAGAACAAAAACAATCAGTTACAAACTTTTTCCAACTAAACTGTAAAATATGCGGAGAGCATTGAAGTTGATGATAAAATTTAACCTGAAAATTATATAAGTTGTTTATACTATGTATGTATTTATTTCCTAGCACACTGTTTTCTTAGCTTACTCCACCTTCCTTCCCCTGAAATTTTGAAAACCATTTCAAACAATATCTGTGAACAAAAACCATGTTAATGCTTTAACACAAAATTTGTGCTATTTTATTTAGGTTCCAGGCATATGTAATAAAATAAAACAAAACAACCACAGCAGTGTTCTCTTTGTACTCTCAGTGATGAGTAGTTTAGCCTGAAAATAGGAGACATGGATTCAAATTTCTTGTGGCAAAACCAGAACAAACATGTGCTACTAGTTTCCTCCTATCCTTCTTATGCCTCTATGCCATGCTTTACTCCATAAGCTATCTTTTGTATCCCTCAAAGTTATTCTTTAGATTGAAAAAACCTAACCCTAAAATAAAACAAAAAATAACCCCAAACCAAGAAAAACTAAACACAAAAATAACCATTGATATAGAAAGATTCAGACACAATGACTGAAGTTCAGTGATTTGCATAACTGCCTGGATTCTAGACAGGGCTTTAAGAAATCATGAAATGAAAAAGCTTAACAAACAGTGAAATAACTTAGTAAGCATAACCTAACAGCTCAGGTATTGTGAAATAACTTCAGAGAAATTAAAGCAAAGAAAAAAATCAGCACATCAACAGTGGGTTTGGAAGAGAGCAGATAAAAAAGTTTGTACGACTGATGCATATGAAAGTGAATGTAATTTTCAATGTGTTCATATTTTGAAAATTATAAATGTTTGGCTAGTCAGTAGACAGACATAAAAAGTCTGAATTGTAAGTAGTTCATTCACCTCTCAATTGTCGGAAAGATTTCTTTTTCTTAGTATTTGCCATTTGACTACTGAAATTCACCTCACTGAAAAAAGAAAAATTAAAACCACCACTTTTTGGTAAGAAATAATTTAGCAGCCATACATACAAAACCAACTTTCAATCAGCCTGCAAAATGGGAATAGTAGCGGTCAAGCCAGCCACCAGAGACCTGCCTAGAATCAGATGCACATCCTTGCATCCAGATAATAGAACAGAAAAGTACCGAAGTTGTTCACAGTTTCCAAGAATATATTAAAATCCCCTCAAATACATCTAGTTCAGTCTTCTGATTGAAATATCTTGGTAAATGAAAGCCTGTGACAAATAAAAGAAAACAAATAGCAAGCATCAGTAAGTGGCTGCACCTGTGGGTTCAAAGAGACTTAATTAAGCATTTAAAATAATAAAGACCTGAATCAGGAGAAGAACACTTTCTGTATGGATATGAGTCACTGGCTTTAGTAAGTATGCTTGCTTAGATCCTTGAAGCTGCTTTGGTGCCTATCTGTCTCTGCAGGATCATTATATAGATGCCCAGCCCCAAAGCAAAGCCTCCCAGATACCCAAGTTCCTACCTATCGGTGTCTGCAGAGCCATCCAATTGCTGCTGCCAGCTCACAGCTATCAGACTGGTTGGTCCTCTCACTCAAGCCAAAACCTCATGCACCTAAAGTAAGAATCTTTAACAAGGCAGAAAATCATAACATTCTGGCTCTCTTGATGCACTCTATTCATACTTCTTTTGCCTACTAAGCCCTGCATCATATTCCCTGCATTCAGGTCATCCATACAACAAGGGCCACAACACAGTAAAAGAGCCATGGGAAACTGAGCTCAAACAAGAAACACAGATATGATTCAAAGAAAGGTTTTGCCTCTCAGCTTATAGCCTCTCTGATGTGTCTGGACTACTGATTTCCAAGGCAGGTTGCTGACATCTGTCCAAAGTATCTCCTCCTGGACAGAAACAGTTCCCCTCCCTGCCTGACAGTGAGGTTGCCAAGCTGAGCCCTTGGTGCCAGCTGAGGGTACTTTCCCCTCTGCCTCCATCTTTTTCCCTCACACTTTACTCATCATTCACACAAGCTGTCCTCGAGGTTACTACAAGGTTACTACGAGGTTACTACGATACTACGAGTATCTTGCACATCCAAAATTCTTTGACATGTAAATCAGATGAATGCCTGATGCAAGCTTGAGAATTCTGCAAGATAGCATAATTATGAAGATATTCCAAAATTTAAGCCATTTAGGTTATTAAGTTTCTTTAATGACCTTGACTTTGGCCTTAGAACAGTAAGACTAAACTTAAGTTTTGCAGTGGCTTGGTGTTCTTAAATATTACTTATGTTGCAATAGGCTGACATGTGATGAGCATTTACAAAGACAAGTGGTGGGACTGCTAAGGGTCCAAAACCCCCATAGCTTTCAATTACCCATTAAGCCACCAGGAAAGGGTGAGGATTGAATAATTGCAATCACAGGAAGAACACCTGTGAATGGCACTGATGCAGTTCCACTGCATCACTAATATATTTGTGAACAGTAGAGAGGTTGCAGTAATCAAGCATCCAAGCAAGGAATCCTTTCAAGAAAAAGGTACACAAAATGACCGCTCAGCAGGGGAAAAAGGAAGGAATCAGAAATTATGTGAACTGAGATTAAAGTGTTTTGGTGAAAGTGTCATCTACTGGAAAGCTGGGGTAATTGCAGCTTTTAAAAAACATTTTTCAACTTATGCATGTTCCAACAACCAGCCCTAAAGTTCATTTTTTTTGTACTTGGTAATATAACTGTATTCCTTTGATCACTGGACCTGGAATTGATTTTATAGCAATGACTGACAGTGTAAAAAGATACCTGTCAAGATAGTTTATTTGAAATCATGGAGTGGCGTCACCCTCTGCTCCTGAGAGTTCAGGAATATTCATGTCTAACAAGGAAAGGGGATAGAGAAGAAAATATCAGATGCCACAGGTTAACTCTAAAATAAGCACGTGTTAGGAATCCACATCTGACCTTCTGAAGTTTCATATTACAAGGGCTACAGGCTGGCAAACTAATAGAACTCTGTCACAGAACACACCCAGAGTTTCTTAAAATTCATAAATTAATTTGCAATGAAGTTGCCTTTCATTAAAGAGCCTGAAAGCACTGGCAGGTACTCTGTTAAGTGTAAGCAAGCATTACAACATCATATTTACAGATGAATTAGGACAAAGAAATGCTTCAAATGAAATCTTAAACAAGAAGTCTGTGTGTTTTAAGAAGTACATGGTAGCTTTGTCTTTCTAGAAGCTGGAGGAAATTAGTAGCATTAAATAATTATAGGTGGTTTCTGACACAACCAAACCACCACTCCTCATACAAAGAAACCAAAAACTCCTTCAAGGGAGCTTCCATCCCATCCAAGCTGGACCATCCCTTGGAGTTCTGGTGCAGCTACTTGCTCTCTTGTCTCAGTCTCTTTACTGGGTTTCCATTAACTATGTAAGCCACTATTTTGCTCCATGCAGTAGGATGTTTTTTCAGTAGCTCTGGTGCAGATGAGGAACACGCACACACACACCTATGATGTTGCAGTATATGCAGAATTCAGAAAGGTCAGTTACAGGACATGTACCTCATGACAGCAGGCAACATCATTTGTGCTTAAGGCATATTGTCAACATATTTAGAATAGAGCCTAGGTAAAATGCTAATCCATGTACCTTAGTAACAACAGTGACCAGGTTAACTGAATAGAGTATAACCATAAACATTACATAAGTTTCAATTAGTAGGTTATAATAAAAAGAAAAATTTGATTTGTTTACCAAAAAAAAAAAAAAAAAAAACCAAAACGAAAACCCCAACAAACTAACCCAAAAAACCAAGGCCCCCCCCCCTTTTCTCAAACTAAGCTAGAACTTATAGCTGAGTAATTTGCCAGGTAACCTACTGTAAGTACTGTAAGTACTGTAAATTCACTTTCAAATGAGCTTGTTCCCAACTATATTTAAAAACGGAACTGGAATAAACTAGCACTACTGTAAATTCAAACCTCAGCTCACTGAGCAGTAACTTTCCCACACAGGGAAACCTATAAATCACCCAGCTGTGATTATAACCCACCAGTCTAAGTGCCCCAACTATCCAGTAGATACCATGAATCTGCTACCCACACAGACAATGCTAATTGGAAGAGACTCAGTCTGAGCAGTGGGAGTTGAAAGAATAAAACTAAGTGAGATATTTACCAGGTTGGATCATAGGAGATTTGAGGCTCTCTGGAAGAATGCAAATTGGCTCCTATTCTGTTAATTTAAAGCTTTAATTTTTAATGAATCTTGTTTGTTGTTTAAAAATACCCATTTTCTCCTCTAATGCTTTTTTAGTAGATGTTTGTTTAAAATTTAGTTATATAGGAGTAGAGTTCAACATCTTGGGGCACAGGTCCAAAATACAGATCTACATCCCAGTAAAAGAGTGAGTCCCAAGTACTGTTATTTGCAATATAAAGAGCTCTTGATTTCAGCTGGGAACAACTTAATGTTAAAAACAGAGATGAGGAAATACTTTTATTCTAACAAACTGAGTTCAACACTTGACTGAGGTAACTTTCTCAAGATTTCTAAAATTTTCCATGCGCTGCTTATTTTGAACTTAAAAATACGTAGTTATCATCTGGTTTTATTTTAAGCAGTCAGGAGTAGAAGATAAAATAGAGTTAAAATTAAAAGGGACAGACTCTTAAAATTCTTGTCCCTTTCAGATTTCTACAGTAGATATCTTACACATACACACTACATGGTTTATAAAGAAGACAGTAATGTGTATGGAGAGTAAGGAAGATGCCTTGTATCAGAAATGCAAAACCCAATTTTCATTGGTTTTTTGAACATGTACAGGCACACTTTCTACAATGAGAAACAGCATATTAACTCACTTGTAGGCTCTAGTGTCACTTTGGGGTTGCTTGCTCGGCTTGTTCAGGACTAATTAGCAGGTTTAGGCAGACAAACCAACACATTTGCTGGAATACCAATCAATGGCATTGCTCTAATGGTATTTGCCTCAGCTTTCAGAGTCTTACCAATAGTAGGGGATTAGCAATTGATTTTAGTGGAACATGGAGCTCTGTTTTCAGCAGTATAAACACAGCACAAGACACAGAATAAAAGTGTCGGAGGGTAAGGAGCTGGAAGTGCTGGTTTAGATGGAGACGGGCAGTAGCACAAACCAAAGCAATAGCTATTGTTCCCCCTTGATGGAAGCATTTTTATGTATTTTTTTAGCTGTGTTATAGGTTCCACTTCACTTCTGATTGCTCATCCAACTCAAACTCTGCTCCTGCAACAGATTTTTACTTCTAGTTCATTACTTTGTCATAAGGGACAGACAGGTCACGTCAACCACTAATAGCAATGTATGAAAGGAGGTCAAAACATAAGTCAGGACTGGCATGAACACAGCTGATGTCTCTCAGTATAAAGCAGCAAATACTTCCAGCTCCTGTACAAGCATGGAATACAAACATAATCTTAGAATGATGCAGTAATACTTCCAACTCTTTTACAAATCCAGCCATACAGACACAGATGTAAACACCAACACCTTTCTTTGAAGGCCCTTTTCTCCCTTTACTAGAAGTTCCTGAGTCAGCAGGCTTTCTTTTACTGCAGTAAACATTCTTGGCTTGCTTTGAGGTGTCTGCCTTTTGGCAAGATGATCCTTGATGTTATATGTGGTGACACATGAGATGTCATAAAGCACCTTAACATAGAGTGGCTACAATAAGATTTTTAGCACAACCATTTCATAGTATTTTATCTTTTCCACAATAGCTTCTAATACTCACCTAATTTTATATTAAATAAGTTTTACTAAGCAAAATACTCATTAATATGTTCTATTAGACTATATAGGTGCCACCATCTTCAAAATGGAAAGATACAAGAAGTCTTACAAGATTATTTTAAGAAAGGTTTAAGATTAAGAAACTACTTTAGCTTAATTTAGATTCAATATACAGATGTTATTCAGTAAGCTGTCATACACACAGTGGTGTTTTGGCAAAACTTTGTGCAGTTCTTGATTCAGCATTAATTCGTACCATCAAAAGACATTACAGAATTCATAGGAAGACTGCTATTTTGGTTTTTTGTTTAGAGAGTTTTAGCAAGATGCGGTGTATAATGGTATTATGCTCACTGGACTGAATTTTAAGTTAATAAACTGGGTTTAGACAAGTGTAAGGTGTCAGTTACATCTTGCTGTGCTTTGTTTTGTCTTGAAAATGGGCACAGACAATTTGTTTTCACAACTTTTAATGAAATTCCTTCACAATTTGAAAAACATAGCATAGGACTGAATATGCATTCTTTTATACCAAGATGATCAGTAATTCAGAAATTATTGGCTGTGTTCTGTTCCACTCTGTACACAGGCAACTTCTGCTAATGCAGCTGAGCAAAATTTCATAATGATGAAAGTAGAGGAATGACAACTTAATTGCATCATAAAAACAAGCAAGGAGACACCTACACACCCAGATATCACATACTTCAAGCAGCACCTTCCAGTTTTTCTAGTCAGCTTTTAAATACGACTGCATTTTAAGGACGTACTAAAATGCTTTGGGCAAGTTTGCTACCTACAAGCATGGATTCTCTGCTTGCTGAAGTTACAGTAGCCATAACCTTGATTTGCTGCATTTTAAACTAATACAGCTGCCTTCAGTAATGTTTTGGTCTAATCATGAGCTTAATTATGTTTCAAAGCTTTTTTTTATCATCAAGTCTCTCAGTTTCTATGCAAAGAAACTGAATACTCACAGGTTCTGTGTCAAACAATTTTGCTACACTAAGAAATCAATAAGAATATCGGGTCTATTTTTTTGCTGGTTTCAAACACCACACATTAGAGAGTGCCATCCTACCAGCCCATACAATAATCTGAAATTAGTTCTTTTTCATAAGCACACATCCAGCTGAGCAGTAATTACAGTGAAATGTCCTGTCATCTTTCCAAAGAATAGTAATTAGGGATATGAGCCTGGATGTCTTGTATGGTTATGGAAACATTTTTTCTTCCCAGCTAATGATCAGCCAAATAGTAAATCATTAAAAGGAAAATGACAAAGGGTGTGGGTAGTGACTGTCATCAACCTGGTTCACCAGCCCCAAACTTTGTCATCATCCTTCGGAAGAGAAAGCCTGATGATGCCAAAGTTTCAATTCTTTGGGCTTCTTTGAAGAAAACAAATATAGCTAATTAATCTTGTTATTTTTTATTGGTAACAAGTATCTTCCTCTTTACTGATCTGGGAAAACATCTCTGTATTAGACAAACTATCCCTGTTGGGGGGTGGCAAACAGAGTCAAAACCATCTCACAGAAAATGTAGCAGTGTATCTATTACTACTATAATAATTTAAAATACCACCAAAGAGCTCAGGCATATACCTCTCTGAAACTAACTTAAATTAACCATCACCTTCCACTTTCTAGTCGGACCAATTTTTACTGCTTACCTACTGATTATCAGGAGGAATGGAAAAGACTTCCCAGGCTGCCTCACTCCTCCATTTTTCTGAGAACAAGAATTGTTCCTGTTACATGCACAGGTAACAAAGCACCTAATGGACATGAAATCTGGAGCTGGTTTTGATTTAATGTCATGGTGTCAAATAAATATTTAACAAACTATTACCAACTCTTGGTATTATAATTATTATTTTTTATTATTATTTTGCAATTAACACTACCAATTGCAACTGGTACCTTCTTTGCAGTTTTTTGAGTGATACACGCCAGTGTGTTATATGACCAACGTACCAGTAACTGTAACATTTTCTTGGGACTTAGGAGAACCAGACTCCAGATATACAGGAAAAGCTGCTTCAAACCTAACAGTGTAGGTGTGACTTTAGCTCTTATCTTTCAAATTATGTATGACCTAATCCTAAAGCCCTTACGGCAGTTTTATCCTCTCCACAATTTCAGTGAAAAATCATATTGTTAATCTTGTTAATCAAATAAGCACCTTTGTTTTGGTTTTTTTTCCTTTTTCTTTCTAATCTCAAGTATGGCAAACTTAGGTGAATTTCCCTTCAATGGGTGAACACATTCCAATATAAATATTTTTTTATCTACTGCTAATGTTGAACTTGTTCAGAACTGTGAGACCTTCAGGCCAGTTGTTGGCCACCACAATAATTATTTCGCTTTGATTTTGGAGGCAGGAATGTGACAGTTCAGAAAAAAGAATTTTTAGAACATAAGACACATCAGCACAGAAAGAAAACAAAAATTGTGAAGGTGATGACAGCAAAGCAGGATTGAGAGATTGTTTAATAAAGAATGCTTCCCTCTTTTCTAAATACTCTGATCAATCCTTTATTGATTTTTTTTCCCAAAAAAGTAAATGTTATCAAATCGACTCAAAACTATTCCCCTTGCAAGTATTTGTTTTTCTTCTGCCAAGCAATAATGCATTTCAGGTTTTGCATTTCTCAAGCCAATATACTGCATACAAACCACAGGCATGTTAAGACACAAAGGCACACATTGCATTTCATAACCTCACCGTGATGAAACCGGTTTGTACATATTCCTGGAGCATTTTATTGCTCACATTGAAGAAATTCCCAAAGTGCGATGGCTGCTATTCATACTCGTGATATAAAAAATTTTAAAACTGATAACAGTCCACAACAATATAATTTAAACACAACCCCAGTAAAGTATGATAATAGATAGGACACAGGACAAGAACAATAATGGTTTAGGATATTATGCAAGATTTACAAACAATGTAGTTACAATCTGCATTAAGCACCACAAGCAAGCTAATAACACAGAGCCATGGTTTAATCCCAACACAATAACCAGAGATATATATTTTTTCAGATGTTTGATGACACACAAAACTGTAATTATAGGGATATTCCCATTTAGCTGTGCGTAAGGAATGGCAAACACATTATAGAAGCCTCGTGCACAGAAGGAACAGGCCGGCAGCACCTCAAGAGCACGTCTATCTAACATTTGTCATTTACCACCGTCAACAGATCACTCTTGCAGAACAGGTTACACATTTGTACTGAAATTCCACTGCTTTCATTATGACATCAAGGAGCTTCCAATCTAGGAAAACATCAGGGCTGATCTGGATCTCAGAGCTTGTTTGCCATTATGGCAGTATTTTTCTTTAACCATTTTTTAATGGAATATATGTATTATAAATCCCATATTATATTAGTACACCTATACAGTTTACCAGTGTTTTCTAATCCATGTTGTTACTCAATTTCCTCCCTTTTGTGTTGAAAATTCCTGTAGATTTTCCACATTGAGAAACAGATTTATTAGACCTTCTAAATAAGTAAATCCAATACATTCTTCAAAGTCTGCCTATACCCCAGACCAAAATATATTTTTCGCATGGTTCTTCCCTTACATATTCAATTAGTCTTTATGACTTGGTGGAAATCATGACAAAGTTATGAACCATTCTCATTTGCTTATAAGCCAGCTATACTTTATTTATAAAGTCATTTATAATCTGCTGAAAATTTGATCATTCTTTCCTGCACTTCAGTGTTCATTGATACCAATTTATCTTGTTCATATATCAATCCTTGTTTATATAATGAAAAATCTGTATTAAAATCTGTATCCTGCTACTGAATTGACCTTTCAAAAGTATCTGTTCTGGCAATCCATCAGTATGATATAAAATTTACTCAAGTTTGGCTATATCTGGCAAGTTAACTTTCTGAAACACTCAGTTTAGTCTTTCAAGTTCATTAAAAAATATATACAGAAATTCTTGGAGAAAAAAGAGTAGGTAAAAGTGACAGAAATAAAGCATTATTCCTTACTAGACATATTATTAACCTGAATGACTTTTCCTTGAGACAAATTTAAATAGATTAGGAAGTTTACTTAAAAAAAATAAAAGAGAAAAAGAGAAAAAATGCATTCGTATTTAAAAAAATGAGTGCTTGCTATAGTATAAGTTGGAATATAATTTCTCGTATTTTATTAATAATCATCATAAAACATAGCTTAAAAAGTAATCTAAACACAACTGGAATAAAAGGCCTTTTTCAAAAAAATGTCATGATAAAATACAAACTATTTGTTATATCAGAAGTGCAAATATGTAGCCAAGTAAGGCATATTTTGAATTATTTGATGACTTATTTGCCCACCATTGATTAGTTACTTAACTATTACAAAAGAAATAGGCAAAGTGTAATCATATCTCAGCTAGTGCACTGTTCAGTCCCCTGGGGATTTCTTCTTTTTTTTCTTATTAGTGAAAGAGGCACAGAAAACAAGCATTAAAGTAGAAAATATTGGGGGTCACACAGAGACTAAAAGTTTTCATGGTCTTTCCAGGAGCTCCTACACAAAAATCATACAAAGTTTATGGTCAGATTGCCAAAGTAGCTAACATTTATTATCAGCATGATGCAGACCTAAGACATGTTTATAAAGAGCATTCAGGCACCTACATGGATGAGGCTCTCGACTTCCTTTAAACTGGCACTCCATTCTTTTGGTGAAGAACTGCCTAAATATCTTACATATTGAGCTATTGGGGACTCAGAAAAAGAACTCACACTCTAGTGTTTTGAAGTATATTTGAAAAAAAAGAAGTTGGTAGATGGCTCTAAAAGTTGCATTTTAGAAGAAAATACAGTGTAAGAGTCCCAGAAATTCAGTTCTGTGACAATTCCGTAGTGCACCACGTAAGAAATGTTTCCAGAACAGGACAGAGTATCTTCATATTAGAAATGCATATTTTCACATACTAAAGTTGAGTAGAATTTGTATGAGGAGAAAGATACTAAATTTAACAAACATCTAAATATAACCCATTTTATTTTGCTTCCTCTGTCCCAAATACAGACTACTGAAGAGTATCCCAGCATGGAGAAAAATAGCATATTCATGGATGAGTCATGACAGTAAAATCAAATGCATGGAGTTACAGCAGTGATGCTTCAGAAAAAAAGAAAAATAGGGTTGAATTCAGGTTTTTTTTTCTTTTCTTTGGTTTGGAAATAGCATCATCATTGACATTTTGTAAGCCCACTTGGAATAGCACAGCAAAGTAATTTTCAAATTTTCACCATTTTAGGTGCATAACTTTTCTACAGAAAGGTATTATTTTGGATTACTCAAAAGGCAGCTGAAGTGGGTAATCAAAGCATTTCTGAAAACTTGTTTATAAAAATCATGCAAACGGCTTGCAGCAGATAATTTAGCTCTACAACTAATATTACAACTTTGACTCAATCATAACTTATACACATGGAACTATTTTAGAGCTGAATCAAACCTGTGATTCCTTGTAGCAATGTAGTCCCTTTTGAGTAGCAGGATTTTTAACTGACAATCGTCCTTCTCTTAAATATATATGTTAGAATTTTAAACCAGTTGACCAGTTGACCAATTATATAAATTATTTAAACTCCTGACCAATTACTTTCAAACATAAAGCATTAAAAGTCACTTCTGGGTTTTATTGGTTGACTTTAACTAAAGAGTCACAAAGTGACTCTTCTGAGAGGTGGGGATCATGAATGAATGTCAGAACATTGCAAAGAGAAAACATTAAAGGAAAAGACTTAAAAACATTATTATTTGAATTTTCTTTTTTTTCTTTGCTATTTTTTTTCTGCCCCAATTGAATACTTTTAAATATTCCATTATATTGCAGCTGTCTTGAGCTAGGAGGACTGGTTTAAGCTCTTAATAATCAAGATCCCACATTAAGAACACACAGATTTAGAGACTTGGTATTTACTTATATTACCATGTTAACAGAGAGAAATGGCTAGAAGATTAGGACTTGAAATCCACAAGCAATTGTCCAGTATTGTCTAAATTTTTGTTAAAAAATTTGAAGTGTTATCTACAGAGATGTTCCCATGGCATTCTAAAAGTATTTTTAGGGGTGGGGATGGGGAATCTATATTTTCTCTAATTATCTCCCTAGTAACTGAATCATGTGCTGTTAGAAAATTGAATTATGCAAATGACTGACGGTTATAATCTTTTTTGCTTTTTATTCATTTGTGTGATTTTTTCCTGAATCTCAGAAGACTTAAAGAATAGATAATTAAATGATGCTTTAATATTGCCCTCATATGACTATATTAAACTGGAAATATGTAGATATTTATTTAAATAGGGATATTATAATTTTTACCTGTGTAACACTTACACCTCTAGGTATAAAATTTTATTTTATTAATGACAAATTTACTTTGAAGTTTTATATTTTATCTCTCATTGGGATTTTCAGTTTTAAAGGAAGTTCAATTGTTCCTATGCTTCCACTGTTCACATATAAAGACATTTCATACAAATGTGTAGCTATATGGAGTCTATATAATTATAAATTTAGATTATTTACCATTATGCAGCAACTTAATCTAGAAAAGCATTAAGATGCTGATTGTTAAATGGAATGTAAAAGCAATGAGAGTGAAGTGTATTAGTTTAGAATTCTGTTTCAACCAGTAGTATTTTAGAAATTTGAAAGGGAGAGATTATTTTGCTTTGAAGAATCTGTAGATAAACTTCTGTTTAGGTTACATATTACCTTAGTCTTTTATCTCCCAGGATCATGGTTCAAATATTTCGAGAAACCACAGTTTACCAGACCTCAAGTACAGTGCTGCAGTACCAAGTTAATTGAATTTTTTCTGAGAGACTTGGGGTGTGGCATAGCCTAAACAGCACCATAAAAAAATTGAACATTTCAGCTCATTGCAGCAGACACAGATACTTACATTAACTAGCAGTCTGAATCCTAAGAGTTAATGAATACAGGCAAATTAACTTTTGTGATGTTTGGGGGTTGCATTCTACAAGACAGCATTTGCCGAATCATCATTTTTCCTGTTGCAGTCCTGTAGCTTGAACACAAATTTAGGGCTTGCCCAACTAGAAGTTTCCTAACACAATACCACTGTCAAAGAAGCAATTCACGAAAAAAAAAAAAACCTTGCAAAAAGGTAATTAACTACAGTGGTAGAAACATTTGAAAAATCTACAGAGATCTTATAGTTCTGTTCAAGAATAAAATATTTGGACTAATTGGGAATTATTCTTGTAAATGCTACACAAGCACTGGTCATATCTCAAACTGGGGAAATGAGATCTTTTCATTCTGAGAACTATCCTTGTGGTTTATCAATTGCACAGGACACAGTAGTTTGTTTCTAAGGTAGACTGCTTCTATCTATGCTAACAAAGAAGAGGAAGGAGAAGAGGTCTCCATGAACACACCTTGACTATTTGAGAACCAGAGCACCATTACAGCAGCCTGGAAAAACAAAGAACATTAGTTCTGCTCAGTTAAAATAGTTCTGCCAAGAGAACATCAACTCTTCAAAAGTAACCATTGTATTTTCCAGAGACACTGTTCCAGTGCATTAAAATTATTCCCTTCTAGATCACATCATCTCCTTTCTTTAAATTCCACTCAAAACTATAAAAAAAGGAGACAAGGAGGAATGAAAAAGACTCTGAAGAAAAAACCCGAAAGTCTACATTGCTTTTCAAATCTGGAAAATATATGCTCTGCATACATCTAATTAACAGGACATCAGTTGCTGATACTAAGATTAACTATATGAACACCAAGAGTAGCAGATATGTTTGTTTGTACAATAATTGTGGAAATTAATAAAAGCCTAGGAAGAAAATAGATTGCAAGACCATGTTTATCATCCAAGTTCAAGATAAAGCTAATCAGCAAATGCTTATCTGTATGTTTGAAGGGAAGCCTTAAATCCTGCATTAAGTGCAGCAAAAATTCAAAAGGAGCAAATATAAAATTCTAGTTTTCTAAATATAGGAGTGGAATGTGGTAATTCCTAAGCAAAATTTCAAAGACAATATGTTTTCTGTACTGCATACAAATCTGTTCAATCTCAAATCTGCAAGTTACCTGGAACAAGTTTTAATCTTATTTTAATAATAAAATAGCCCATTATTTTCTACTGAGCCAGTCATATTTAATGAGCAATACTAGAATGTTGAGCATGTTGGACCACTAAGGAAACAAAATCTTATGAAAGAATGTGAGAGGTCACACAGTAGCCTGATTTCTAACTATTTACAAAATATAAACAGTGTTATCTGTTTTTAATGTATATTTATCCCTGCTATTATACAGGAAGGGAAATAATGAGGGATTAAAAAGAAAAGAAAAAAAGGGCTTGGGAAAAGGCAGGGGAAACAAGATGGTAAAAGAATAGAAATGCAAAATACAAAAAGAGACAAAGAAAATTAGAGCAATGGGAAAAAGAAGTGAAAGAAATCAGAATAAATTGCTAGATATAACAGGCAAGTGATCATCTGGTTGAAGAAAGTGGTTTTTTCAGTCATAAAGAGCGGTCAGCACACATCTCTGGCCACTGCTAGTTAAAGGTGCTTTCTGCTCTTCTGTCAAGTTACTAGGAGTATAAAATAAATAACTTTTGGTACTGTCTCCTCTGCTTCTTCAAGGTTACAACCACATTGTTCTCATCTAACTTGGAAAGTGTTTCCAAAATAAAGCATTTCACACATTTGAGATTTTCATTTGACCTTCTCTTGCAATAGTCCTTAAATCTATCCAGCTCATAAACATCTTAGATTCTCATACAGAAAATTATACCAAAAAATTTTGTAATTGCTACATGCCACATGGATCAGTCTAGAATTCCTTTATAGGAATAAAAGGATGTTTTCTCTATACATGAAACAAATTTTTCTTTTAAAATGCAAGTCTGAAAATCCTGTTCCTTCTTATAATTTAGCTCCTGCTTCTCTTGGTTATTTGCATAAGTAGTCATGCACAAATGAAACAGATTGCCGAGTCTGGACTCAGACTTCAGGCCTCTAAAGGTTTGACATGCACATGCAGAGCTTTAAAGCAGAATTTGTCTACAAATGTGTAACCCAGTGAGTCATCTTATCCCTGTGACAGTGACTCCCCACAGTTATACTCTGTACATCCCACTCTTACCCAGTTACATCCCTTGCAAGATGCATTTTGCTAACATGACAAGGCTTCAGATTTTTCTTCTTCCATTTTAACTCTCTCCTAGAAAGGAGAAGTTAAGAGACATTACAAACAATTTTACTTCACCACTGAAAGAGGGATCTTGGAATAGCAACCCACAGTTCCTTCATTGTAAGGACATGGCCAAATCACCTTTGGTTTCTGGAGGAAGCAAGTAGAGGGCAAAATAAATATCCAAGTCAGCACAGCCAGCTTGTCATGAAATGCCATTAAAATGTTTCCCCCATCTGCTGCTTCCTCCAAACTCTTGCTCTCTCATACACTGCCACAATGTTCTGTCCAAGGAGTTGTATTCACCTGGATCACTTCATTGCTCCACTCACAGCACTGCTTTTCCAATAGCTTGCCTGGCCATAATTTGAAGGACAGCCTACAAAGGTATGAGGATAGAAACTCCTTAAGCCAGCACTGTCATTAAAGTTGCAGTATAATGAAACTGGCCTAAGCAACTCACTTAAAACTGCACTTCACGTCAAAGGAAGATGGTCAGAAACTGAACTTAATGCTCCATGGCATGTCTACACTCTAATTGAAACATGACAGGGCAAATTCACTGCCCAAGGATCAACAGGCACAGACCAGCCTCTGTCTATGATCATGAACTTGCTGTCCCCAAAACAGAGTGGCCTTGTCCCAGCTTCAAACAAGCATGCATGGGCCTGAGCAGAGGAAACAGCCCACAGGCTTTTGTGTCTGCTCACCTCTGCACCTCATGTATTCTTCCTCATGTTATGATACATCATCACAGCAATGCAATGATGACTTTTTGAAGTGTGTAGAGCATCCTTTCCCCTGTGCCTTCAGATGGCCATTAAAGCTGTCTGCAGCAGCACACATCCTGGGGGTCAAAGCTGGGGCTCCTAAACTCTCTGCTTCCACCACTTTTCTGGCTCCTGTTCACAGTGGCCAACTCCTAATTCTTTCTGAAAACCATCATGGGGTGACCCACATTTGTGTGGCACAGGCTACAAAGCTGCAGCTCACCAGAGACGCTGCTTTGTGCAGTCAAGCTCCTGCTCCTGGGAAATGGTGTGAGAAAAGCCACTGGCTTGGACATCAGCAGTGCTAATTCACACCAAGGGTCAGCACAGAGGTACCCCTTCTTCCAAAGGGAAGAAGTGAAAAGAACTGCCAGGGCTGTGGAAACTTCCCTTTTTCTTACCAACAAGGTGCATCATATCCTGACACAACCACAGGCTTACTAACACTCTTTAAAGATGACTGGCATGGTAGAGTAGCATATCATTTCAACATGGATATTACAAGCTTCATTATTTTATTATGTGTTTACTTTACAACTCTTTCCTAGCTTCCATTGCAGCTAAACATGAGGAATAGTCTTCAAGATCACCATACCTTTAGCTGTCATTGCAAACTTCATTCTCTTATGAGCCTTGCTGCACATTTCTAGCCAAGATCACACCTTTTAGATATAACAGTTAAGGATGTCAGCATGCAAAATTCCTCCCACCTCATAACCACCATTTGTGAAACCAAAAGAAGGCTTGCAACTTCTCTTCTTGAGATTGTTTAAATCACAGATAATCAGATAATCTCCATTAGCTAACACACAATGCCTGAGTTGGATTAATTTTCCTCACATGGCTTGAGACTTTGCAAAGCTAAGTGAGTAACTCAAAGTATTATTTTTAGTGTATCTTAGCATTTAAATTTCTGACATCTGAAGCTGAGGCAGCTACAGCCCACAGAAAGAACCCCGTGCTTCTGAATTATGCTTGAATTCCAGGTGCTCTCTGGAAACTAAAACCCAACACAGATTCACATTAACGCACTGACAGCTTTCCTAAGACAGACCACTTAAACTATAACAACACATATGCAATGTGTAAAAACAGAAGTACACTATGTTCCAGATTGATATCTTCATTTAAATCCTGTTCTAGAAATCTAATATTACTTACCCTCCCTCTGCTGGAAATCCTTCTATTTTAAATCATGACAAAGTGATACAAGAAGGTCCCAGCTCCTCAAAGACCCAAAAAGGAACTTTTCATATTCTGGTATTTCTGTCTGTCAAAGGAACTGACACAATACTTCTATGTACCTTTAAAAAAATACTACCTCTTCTTCAACCCACTCCAAAACACTTTTGATCTTCTTACCTCACAGTAGTATCAGATAAATCTTAAGTTAACACCACAATATATTGAACCATCTCTTGTAACCCACATTTTTGGATGGAATTGAAGCATTTGGGGATTTCATAAATGAGCCATGAAGACTAAAAACATGTAATCATTCTGCATTTGTTTTTAAAAAAGGTATTTTTAAAAGATAGGAAAGCAAAAGGAAAGATATGTACCATGACAATGCCATCTCAAGGTTTAGCTCAATTTTCAAGTGTTTATTTGCATAAAGCACAATTTTGCATGAAGGCACAGCATAATTTATAATTATTTTATCCACCAGGAGCCAGACACAGCTTTTAGATGTTAAATCTGCTGACGGCAGTTTATCTCTTCCTCCATCTTAGAAGCAACTAATGCATTGTCAAGGGCTTGTCTGGGCCAACAAGTATTTCTCCCATCTTCTGCAGGAAATACCCTTACATTTAATTTTCATAGTGACTGAAAAGAAGGAAGCCTTACCTTTCTTCCACTTTATGTAAAGAAGATCTCTTCTTTTCACAGTAGAATTTTATTCCTAGAAACTTTGTATTTCTCTACAGACCATCTACACCCTTTAGGAGGCAGTCTACCATAGGATCATTGTTTTGCTGAAGTATCTCCTGTTCTACCAGATATTCTGTTCAGAAAGTTATTCTGATGTTTGAAGATTTAACAGTTTGTTGACAAAATAATCTCAAAAATGTCTTACAAAAACACTCTGATATTTTGATAGTGGTATCTGTACAGGGATTTCATTTTATTTCAGCTTTAGTCTGCTTTCAGAAAATGTTACTGAGTAGATTATAACACCGACCTGAGGACAGCAGGCTATGTTTAGTGAATTGTCTGATCCTGCAGGAAGCACTAAGGAGAAGCGGCTCAACTGGCCCAATATGCAAAGTTAAGATCAAAAAAGACATATTTTACAAAAGCAGAGAGGAAATGAACAAAATTACCTAGTGGCCATCTAAATCACCAGTCTGCATTGCAAGTTTTCAAGTACAGTATGCTGTCACAATATTCAAACAAATGCTTTCATGAAAGCATGCTAAGAAAAAAAAAAGATTAACAGAAAAGTTACAATCAGTTCCAAGCAAAAACGACTCAATGGCAAAAGTAAAAAAGAATTACTTTGGAGGGAATTAAAAACTTAGGTACTGAAGTCATAAAGTCTTTTTGTTTTCTTTTAGTGTTGTGACAAAGTTTTAACAGTCTATGAACAGCATATTGTCTATTTTAGATTAAGAGTCAACATTTGCTATTCAAGTGAAGAGAATAAAATTGCAGCCTCTATTGCAATATATGTATTTTTTTAATTTAGAAAAACCCAAGCCACTTCTTTAAGATGAAAATACACATCCTACATTATTGATTAGATCTTCAATTCCTGAAAGCATTAAGACTACAAGTTGCCACCTTAGCACAAATTTAAGAACGCTACAAAGTGTCATTCCTTTAAAGTAGAGGTGTAGCAACCTAAGACAAAAGAGAGCTGGGGTTCAGGTCAACAAATGATGACCATTAAGGTATCTTGAGTAACCTGGGGTGTACATTTCTGTGGAGAAACAGCAAAAACTTCCACAAATAACCTTGATTTGGTAGTAATGGCACTCATGGTATGGCAGGCAAATTTAACAGCCAAAGGCTCTCTGCACAGTAAGTAGAGAATGGAAGATTTCTTTTGGTAGGACTTACATGCATACCAGTGGGAGTTTATGTTAAACATAGCTCATAGCACAAGACAATGGTATGAAAACATATGGCCCTCCTCCATTCCTTTTTCCATTCCATTTTCATCCCTTCATGTGTAAGCCATAGAGCTTAGCAAAGCTTCCATCTCTTAACTCAAGACAGCCTAAAACCACCCACCATTTTGGCCAGGACAGTCATCAACCCACATGAAGTCTATGCCAATCTTGCAACTGAACTACAAAGCAATTCTATTCCTCTCACTAGTAATTCCCTTAGAGGTTTCCTTGCTTCTCTTCAAAGGTTTTATTGCTGAATATTATTATTGCCGCAATTCTCCATTCAAAAATGGTTTATGTAAAATACTTGTAGTCTATGTATCCTTTACTTTATGTCAGTAAACTGTATATATATTCACGGTAATACTTTAAAATGGTTAAAATTTCAGAAATCAGAGAATTGTTTCAGGAACACGTACACTGCCTAGACAGCTTAGGAAAACCTCCCAGGAGCCCAACAAAGCATTCAGCACAATACTGTCAAAATTGTCTTTGTTGGTTCCAGCAATGTCAGGTGCCAGAGCTCAGTGTGATTCGATCTGTTAGATGTGCTCAGTGATGAGAACAAAACTGCAGAAAGTGGCTTTGCTCCCTGAGAAGATTTGAGAGCCAGTACCAGTCTGTCACAGGATAATACAGCCTGAAATATATGTAGCCTCAGATTTCAACTGCTTAAGGGAAATACATTCTGGTTTTGCACCCTTTTCACTGACCTGAGCTTTTGGCTGTCAACAGAACAATCCTCCACCCTCCCCCTCCTCCAAATACAATTGCTTCTCCAAACATGCTGACGAAAGAGGAATAGGGTAAATTAGTTCTGGACAGAAACAGAGCAAGCTGAACCTTTTACTTAAGTACTTCATGAGAATTAAGCACTTTTGTGCCATCTTCATCACATCAGATGTCTGAGAGTGCCATCCTCCTGTCCTTTAAGCAGTGAGCACCACAGTGTGGACAAGAGCTGTTAAAGCAGCCCAGGTAAACAATGAAGCAGCATGAAACTGAGCACGTCCAAGTGCCAGGACTACTCAAGTGCTTCCAGAAGGAAATGTAAGCTAGGACAGGTTAACTCAGGTTCTCTTTGCTACAGAAACTTGTAGGTCTGGTATTTTAAAGCTGCTTTTTCAGAAATTCATTTGTGTGACACTGCTAGAGTGCTCCCTAAATCACAGACAAGCAAACTCCTACCTCTAGAGACTATTTTCACAATCCTGCAGAATAACAGCTGCATTTCTGCACTGCATGACTGGGGGCCTAAAGTACAAACATCCCAGGAAACAGCCTCCTACACAACATGTAACATCTAAGCTTGACGCTGTAAATTAATCCAAAGGAAACAAGCTCTTTAAAATCCTTTTTATTACAGAAAAACAAAAGGCTTACACTTGACTTAAAAAAGCAGCATAATTTTATGAATCCGAAGTTATTACAGTGAAGTTGCTTTAAGAAACCTCTAGAGACTGAAGAAAAGAAATAAAATGCCCCTCCTCAGACAGCATTCTAGATTACTTGAGTGACCACAGCAAACACCTTAATTTCACATCACTTCTGACACCCAGTATATGACCTGTCTCCC
Source organism: Camarhynchus parvulus (assembly GCF_901933205.1). Classification (NCBI taxonomy): domain Eukaryota; kingdom Metazoa; phylum Chordata; class Aves; order Passeriformes; family Thraupidae; genus Camarhynchus; species Camarhynchus parvulus. Next base: position 96,364,399 of record NC_044572.1, on the reverse strand, counting down.
TTTCTTTCTCCCCATGACTTGTTCAGTGTAGCTGGGGGAAGGATTTGATGAAAACAGCAGTACATTTCAAGTCTAATTTTCAACAGTTCAGCACACATCTGATAGATATTAGAGTTCAGAAGTGACTGACACACAGGCTTTCCTCCTAACTCCAGCTATTAAGTGCTACAGTTTGAACAGATCCCAGTGTGATCCATTTCTACCACAGTATTTATCATTATTCAGGTCCACATCTCAGAATACTTCCCAGCTAGTCAACTGGCTACTACTGACTATAAACATAAACAAAAATAACTACAAAAAAAGAAGGCTCCACGTTGAAACAGTTCTTAGCAGTGCAGCAGAACTCAGGCATTTTTTCTTCTTTTCATTACACTCCAGAGTAGGAACAGTACAGTTCCAGTGACCGCTTCAGGTTTTTTTATTAAGTCAAATGCTGCAGGTTTCCAGCCTGAGCCAACATTAAATATGCAACTGATCCGTACTGAAATCTTAAGAGACAAAGAAAACATACTACTGCCTTAATAGTCCTACATTTTGACTAATCAGCACTGAGTTGTGCAGAAGTCCAAAGAAATTTACAAGTTTTTCATTAAGTGATTTTAAAAATATTTTTCAATAAACTGCTCAGGAGCTCAATGCCGTTAAAAAAAATACCCCTTTCTAAACACATTTTTAAGCACCTATTCCTCATGTATATGATAAACCTACACCTCCTAAAGGTTCTACCAAAAAAATAAAACCTCAACAATAGTAAGAAAACTCAAGTCACTATGTACAACTGGCTATAATGAGAAAAATGAAAAAAGGCAATTCATATAAAGAAAACAGAGAAAACAAAAAAATGGGAAAAAACCGTATCAGATACCTGCTACTCAGAGTTCTAAGACCACACTTATAATCTTTCCTTCAAAAAGGAAAAGGTTTGTATTCATAATCAGACAGGGAATTTTTAAGAAAAAATTCCTAATCTCTTTACATGTTGTTTATACTGTTTGATAACCAAAATCTTTCGAGTCAGAGATCTATTTAAGGTACTCTGCATGGCAACCTGAAGCCAGCTGTTACCAAGCTACTTGAACAGAAGAAACAAGTTTCTTTCCTACAGGAAAAAAGAATGCAATACATTTTCCCTGGTTATAATTCTACAGCATCATCAAATTTACTCAAACATAGAACTTGTCTATTTAAGCTTATTCGTGGTTACTATTTAAAATTCCTTAATTTAGTGCTGTAGCACTAAATAGGAATTTCTTATGAGATCAAGCTGCCTTATAAGGAGGACATAATATTTTGTATGATACAGTAATATGCCCTTAAAAAAAAAGAGAAATAAAATTTAAAAACCCATCATGAATAGTTTGAGGTGGAGTAATATAAGTTTTGTTTTTGTGGTACTTTTCATGACCTTGATGCCAAAGGCTGCTTTATAGCTTATGACTGGAAAGTTTTAGCCCTGGACACAAATTAGTCCTTTTTGCAGTCACAGATTTGTATTAAAAGTGGCTTTTATGATGAAACAAGTAACAAACATGCTTTATACTGATCAATTTTTATCAATGTTAATATTAAGCTTCATTAACTCCCTCCAACAGAGTAGGTAACAGTCTCAAACAAAACTACCTATCTCAAAGATATATAACAATCTCAAGTATACACTGTAAAATAAATAAACACCATTCAAAAAGCTTGTCATTAGAGAATTATACAAATAGTCAGAAGGTGTTCATATTGATGTCTTCCTTTATCAAGCTGTGTTGTGGATTCAGAAATCTTACAGATCTTTTGCACTCTAAGTGTGCAAGCACTCACAGAAAGTAATTACCAGGCAATCATGTTCTTAACATAATTTTCCAATATTTTTAGCTGCTAAAGCACTAATAAACAGCATATAATTCCCATATTCTGTATCTAGTAAACATTCTTGACTGCTATGGTAGAACGGTCCTCCAATTCCCAAAAATTTACATTTAATTTGAGGAAATAGAAAAGTTTGTTGTTTTGGTTTTGTTTTTCTTTTCCCATACTAATGTGCGACACGTAGCACATGTCACATCTTAGGATACTTTTAAGTTGTCTTCAGCTATCAGGCTCTAAAACACTTTACAGCTTTCTTAACTTTTCCTTGTTTTCAGCTTTAATTTTATATGAATCAGTGCATAGCTGGGCTATATTAGTAGCAGTTCATCACATATAGTAAGGTTAAGTAACATTATCTCTGTTCTGGAAATGAACAATTCAAAACTGTTACAAAAATGGTATAGAACTGTACCTGAAAATTTCTTCACTTTAAATGGCTCTTTGTTAATCTACTAATGACAATTAAGAGAACATCCATTTTTTTTCTGTCAATTTCTGAGAAAATGTGAATACATGCAAATCAAAACTACCATTATGCAGATAAAATGATCCTCTTTCATGAAGACAACCAATAAATGACAACTGCCAATAAATAAGTCTATTTGGAAATTCTAGAGAATTCTCTTGCTAAACAAGTTAGTCTTTTTTCTTTTCCATAATGTCTTTCTGTTTAAGCTCTCCATCTGAAAGTTCTGTGTATTTTCCATTCTTTTCCTCCTCTTGTTCTTCCTCACTGCCTTCATCTGTGAGCTCTCGATCACCACTTTCTTTTTTGGCTCCCTCATGCTCAAATACCTCTCCCTCTGTATCAGCTGTGCAGATTCCATAACACATGATGCTGATGACCCCCAGGGGTAACCCAAAGAGAAAGCATCCCAGCAGTGGTGAACTCTTGAACACAGACTGTTGAAATAGAAAGTAAAAACCACTTTCAATGAATATAGAAAGTTACTGCATTACTTCTCTTATCACTCTGTGTATTTATTCAAAAAACATCCAAAATGAAAATCAGTGTTATTTAGAGGGATCGTGGAATCAACTAGGTTGGAAAAGACCTTTCAGATCATCAAGTCCAACCTATGACAAGAGCACAGCACTAAGTGCCACATCCAGTCTTTTATTAAACATCTCCAGGGATGGTGAACCCCATCACATCCCTAGGCAGCCCATTCCAATGCCCAATCACCCTTTCTGTTAACAACCTCTTTCTAATGTCCAACCTAAACCTTCCCTGGCACAACTCAAGACTCTGTCCTCTCGTCCTAATGCATGCATTATTTTGATTTTTCTGCTTGTTTGGTTTGGGTTTTATTATAAAAAAACCCACAAAGCAACAGAAATAAGGTTCATCTGTTTGCTTTCTTCTGCAAAAATGGCAAGGAGACCTCACCTTCAGCAATTTCTACTATAAGTTCATAAAAAATGACACAAGTTCAGTATTACAATATTGCACTGGGTTAGTTAATGTTTACATGCCAACTGCATATCCTATGCATTCTTTGAAGTTTTAGAAACAATTGTTCTAAGAGCATTAAAATCCACTTTGAAGAAAAAAGTTTCACCTCTTACTTGTGCCTCATTGTCAAAAATTAGTCTGCAGACAAATTCTAGAGAGCTTCCCGTTGAGGAGTAGCTTAATGGCACAGGAAGAAGAACCAATGGTTTCAGAAACTGGTGGCTAAACACTACTTTCACAGAAGTTTGGAAGACACTCATTTAAAAGCAAGTGACTTTCAACTTAAATTCACAACATAGGTTTATTTGCTTGTGTAGGACAAGAAAAGAAATGGATTTGTGTATATCTTCCCAACAAAATTTTGTTAAGCATAATTAACTTAGGGGAAAGATAGTAAAAATGTTTGCTTTAAAACTACCCAAAGAGTAGTATTTAATCCCCTTATGCTCTAAGTAATTAAACAAAAATCTAACATTTCTCAGAACAATGAAGTGGTACCCAGTTTCAGGTAAGGATGCCAAAAGGGTCAAGGAAATGACCTTGAATTCTCTTTTCTATCCCTTAAAATACATGTCAGGCATACAGAAAAGCAGTGAAAAATGAACAAACTGAGATATGTTGAATATTTATCACACATATTATTAAAAACTTTAATCAAGAATTTCACTTGGCTTAAACCTATACATATACCTATAGTATATACACAATATATATTATTTTATATATTATATTAAATATATATATATTATATTAATATATTATATTAATATATATTAATATTAAAATATAAAACAACTCATATAAAAATATTTTTAAATACTTCCTCTGAAAGTATTTGTATCCTGATTGACAAGGGCACCATCTAATTCAATGAAAAATAAAACTTACCACTATAGTAGACTTGGCATCATAGATTATTCTCTTGATTCGTTGCAGAAGTCCATCACCACCCTGTGCCTGAAATTTCAAATGGAACCATGTCAAAACTGCTGACACTTTTCAGTTATGATTCCAAAAGTTCATTCTTCAGACCTTGCAATCTTAAATCCCTTTAGAAGGAAATGAAAAGTAATTATTCTTACATCTCACGATGCCCAGACACTCCCACTTGCCAAGCCTGGACAAAGATTATTCAGCAGTCTCATGAAAAGGTCTCTCACAATTGTTTTAAACAATCAGTGTCAACTTAGACAATGGGCTGACAGTCTCTCTCCTACAATAAAGAAACACTAAAACTAGCAACTGTCCCCATGTAACAATGGTAAAACTGCAGAGTTCTTCTGAACTCTCCTGAAGCTGTTGAACACCCACTTATGGATTATGACAGCACAGGTAGAACCATCTAAGAAGTAAGCAAAGAGAAGATATGAACGTGTAATAAATAAAACCTGTGTCAAGCAATGACAGGCTGTACCTACACTGCCCCCTAATTCAGCAGTGTTCAAAATAACTACATGAACCAAAAGACAGTCTATCTGCTGAACAGGACCAGCTTTCACCTTCCTTGAGTAGCCAGAGAAACTCATATTTGGAAGTCAACTCATCAGCACATGATCTGACCAAAAACCCCTCAAACAGCAAAAGAAGTCCAAAGATGACTCGCACAAATTTACCTATAGAGTCTTACAGAATAACAGTATCATCCAGGTGTATAATCCCAAGGAAGAGAAAGGGGAAAGCCAGACTTCTCAGAAACTTCTCTGTGGTTCAGAAAATCCTAATTAGTTGTTTACCAGCATATTTTGAAGACTCTCATTCCTCAAGAGCTGCACAATTTCTTGGGCAGAGAATGCAGCCAAAGTAGCGCAATTTTAGGTCTAGAGATACCTTAAATATAGACAGCTTAAATGAAGTCATATCCTGTATTTTTATATTGTACAGAGATGTGAATTTAGACTGACCTTTAATCACTGTAGCTGAGATACTGCAAACAAAAGATAGAAAGACCTGACACTACAGCAACAAACACAAGGTATCACAAATGATTCTTCTCCAAGTAAAAAAACAGACAGAAACCAATTACATTTGTTGTTTCAACCAGAAAGAGACATACAACTAAGAGTCTAATTGATGTTGATAACTCAATGCACTTAAAAACCATTTAAAAAGTGAGAACTCAAGAACAAAGAACCACCAAGTTATAGCAATATCCCTCACACTGCAATGGAAAACATGGCCAGTAAAGTCCTGAACAGCACATAAATCCACCTATATCATGCTCTACATCAAGCAGGCAGATTAAATAAACCAAAATAAACCCCATATGACAAATATCTTCAGCATTATTTGCCATTACCAGCCAATGACCTAAAACTACAGACATAAAGTGGGATTCAGCTAACACAGGAAGCCCTCAATATACAGTCAATTGGAGCTTAAACCAAAAACAGGCTTCTCCCAGGAGGCAGCCAAATTATTAGCTATCAGCTCCCTTCGTGGCAAAGCCTTCCTTCCCCAGAAGCACAAATGAAAGTTCTGCTCCATGACCTCTTTCCTCATCCACACAACATAGCTTTCTGCTCAACTTACAGTACACTGAGGGAATAAATATTCAAAAAATATCCAAGTCATCAATTCCAATTAACTTTGCTGTTTTAACAAAAGACAGCCCTTTTTTAGTTTTAGAGCAGAGAGGAGTAAGCTTGTGTCCATTTCTAACATTCAAAGCAAGTATAATACTGGTTTTTTGACTCTGAAGTTGTAATTCCTCCAGCTATTTGATTTATTGATTTCCCACCCAAAAGAAAGGGTGCAGTTCAATTATGCACTATCATTCAATATTTTAAACAAATGCATTTAATGCAAATCAGGAGATGAATAAAAATCTCTCCGTTTACAACTGCACCAGTAAAAGGAATATCAAAAAAAGCTGTCTACCATTATGCTATAAACAAAAGAAAGCTTTGTACAACATGAAACAGCATGACTCCAGAATTTACAATCCCATATTCAGTGACAGCACCCAAGACAGTAAGACAGGACAGGAATATTAAACACACACATATCTATCAGAGTAACAAATTTTTTTCCTTACTTTAGCATCTAAGGAAATAAACACTAACCAATATATTCCAAGCCACTATGAAGACTTACTTCAGCTGTACCATCCAGGATATTGTTAATAAATTGAACCATGTCTTCTGTGCTCTCAATGTGCCTATCTGGTAGAAAATATTGCTGATTGGAGGTATTCAATACAACAATAGTAGGGATTGTCAAGTCACTGAAAACATAAAACAGACAGTTTATCTTTTTAAAGAACTACCATATAAAATATTCCAACTCAAATAATCCCTACATCATTTCAAAAGGGAATCTATTAATCTTCATATGTGCTCTTCATAGTAATTCTTTAAAAACAAGAAAGCAAGAGAAAAGGTATGGCATGGTATGGTATGAACATGAATGGTATGGGCACATTTCTCATTAATATTGTTTTCAGTCACATCTGTGTCAGTGACACTATTGAAGCTTACAGCATTTTACATATCCCAAGCAACTGCAAATCAGGTACCTTATGACTTTCCAAATAGCAAGAGATCACAAATTGCAGCCTTGTATATGAAATGCATTAAGTATTTAAGTTCACAAAGGCAGAAGGGTAACTCAAAAATTTAATCCCATACAACCATTGTCTAACTGATCACCTTTACCAATCAACATCTGCTGGTCAAGTCAAAAGAACAAACCATGCCAAGCATAGCTCTTCTACAGCTCTTTTAGATATGGTTTATGAGGAACAGAGTTTTTAAAGAATTATTACTCAGCAGTTAACCTTCATGTGCATGTGCACATACATCGTAAGTGGAAAGAAAAAACATTTATCTCTAGACACAAACCAGTTTAATCTTCTGCTTGCTATAGTACTAAATTCAAAATAAGATCAGGGTAAGAAATTTTAATACTGCAAAAGTACACTGATCGAAAAGAAATATTTAAATATATTAAACAAGTTTAAGATCTCCTGTATTCTTTATCAATTTTCTATAATTCTGCCAGTAATGAATTCAAGTACTTCTTTCACAGCAGAAGCAATGCAAACCATGTTTTTCTAAGTTTTCACCTTTGTCTAATGTGCCCTATCCATTTACATTTGTAATACATGTAAAACTGATGATGATTTCAGTCTTATCTGTGGCTATCAATTCATAGTAAATTATTTAATGAAAATACTGGTTATTTACTCAAGATGCCCATTTTTCTTTGGAGTCACTGAAATGATCCTAAATTTTCCCTCACATTTTAGGTGGGGCTTTCGGTTTTCATTTAAATTCAAATGCAAACCTAAAAGTGAAAAAGTTTAATAATATATGCCAATTTTCTGAACTTCTAGAAAGTTGAATACTTAAAGATTTTAGGTGCAGACTCTCTTCCCAGTACTGAAGCTGAAGGGCAATCAATTACAAGGATAGCAAAATAATTCCATCCTTTAAATGGAACTTTAGAAAAAACAACCAAATAACACAACTTTGTACACCAAGGCAACCTGCAACGTAAGAGTCAATAAATACAATATTTCCCCTTGAAATTTTTATTCTCTTCTTACTAGGGACAAAGAAGAAACCTAAGTAGAAGGCACTCAAATCAAGTCACTGTTTCTGCAAGCATCTGGTAACAAGTTCCCAATTCCTGCCAAAATATGTCCTTCCAGCAAAACAGAACAAGTTTTATTAATTAGATGCAGTGTTTCTGTTGCATTTAACAGTCTGGTAACTGATGTTCTTGCAGTTGGTTGTAGAGCAGCTGAAAGGTAACCTCCATGTACACATTCTTTATGCTATACAAAAGTTTACAAAAGCACATTTAATGTGTTACTTTCAAGAGCAGAGTTCTACACACACCTATAACTGACAGTGATATTATACACCTTAGCTTATAAAAAGCTGTATTTTTGCTTTCAGCAAAATACTGAAAAGCATTTTAAAGTAAAATTATGTATTTTAATTAAAATACATAATATTCTGATTTCTTCTTTTGTGCATTATTCTTATAATGCACAAACATTATTATTATTATGATGGGTCTTATTCTATCCCCAGAAATCATAGAATATTTTTTCCTTTGTAAAGAAAACAGAATTTGTTCCTATGTGCATCTAGCACAGTAAAAAGTGTTTTGTGATACATTTCTCATTATTCAGATTTTTTCTCTTTCTACTTACTGCCACCTGGTGAGAAACTGAAGCAGTTGCAGTACTTTTTTTTTTTAACTCGAATTATTCACGTAGCCACATGACGAGCCACTTCTTTGAACATAATTTGCTGCATTCTTTTGCAAATTCCTACTCATACTTGAAAAGTACACACTGGGTTTAGAAAATAATCAAAAGCCGGTGAGTACTTAAACCAGAACTTTCCATATACTACAAATAATATAATCAGGTATTTTGCAGATTCAGTGAAACAAACGAGCTGAACAGACCTTGCCACTAAATCACTACCACTCCAAGTGGCAGTTCTGTCTTTTTTCCCTTAATTTCTTCCTCCCAGGTATCTCATCTCCCTCCCCTACTTCTCTGCACATCCGTGCTGGTACTCAGCAGAGGAGAAGGGAAAAACATTGTTGAATCAGCAAAATAACTTCCCTACTCACTCAGACAAAAAACCAGACACTTTTCTGACAGATAAACAGGATGGAAGAGCTCAGCAGACAGGCATAAGAGCCTGCACAGGAGAAGCAATTAAGCAAGTGAGGGAGGTCTCACTTTTGGCAATTATAAAGCACTGCCTCAATCAAATCACATAATCTTAATGGAGAGAACTGTTTTTAAATCAAGTGTTAGTCTACAGACATTCTACAGAAATACAGACCTTGTGCTTTTGAGTCCATATGAAGCTCCTAGAATCTTTAGGGATCATGAACACATGCTTAATTAATGTTTTGATCCCTGAGAAATGGATTTGGAAAACTTACAGAATTGTAATACTGGTTTTTGTTTCTTTCAGACCTCCAAAGGCCAGAGGAGAAGAAGTAGTGAACCACAAATGCCAAGCAACTCAACTCTCTAATTATGCATTTTTTAGAAAAGGATCCTAGTAAGGGCAACTGTCAAGCATCTTGTTAAACCACTAACATACTTCAAAATATACCATGTACATATCAAGTGCAGACAGCATCTTCCATGCATTCTATGCTTCTCTGCTGAAGTGCATTTCTATGCATGTCATAAAAATACATCAAGAATGAAAGCCTCTCAACTCTAACAGTAATTTAACAAAGCAGATCTAAAAGATAAGCTTTGTCAATCAGCATTATGTAAGCCAAACATCTAACGTTAAATTATCTATTGATACCATTTAATTTAACAATTAATTGATACTACAGTACAGGCTGAATTCTGATGACAGTGGGTTTTTTTTAAGTCATGAAAGCCAAGAACTTTCTGTAAGATTATTATCAATTAAATACATTTGGTAACACATATAACCGAAGAAAGAATATTCAAGTAAGGATTTACTTACTCCATTAGTAAACTATTAATGTAATCATTTCCATCCATATGGCCAAACTGGAAATCCCTGAAAGAGAAGCAGTTAAAAATAAAATGATGAAAAACGCAATAGTGGGTTTCAGCATAAGTTCTCCATTAATATTTTTCCTATAACTGAAAATGAAAGCACACACTCAGAAATGTAATTCAAAAAAAGTGATGATCTAGAACACAGCATTATGAAACACATTCAGTTAATGAAATGGTTTAAATATCAGTATAAAAATATAAAAGCACACACTGTAACGTTTTTCACCTAGGAAAAAAAGTGACTGCTGTCTTAGAAAGATTAATGCAGAAGAAGAATTAAAACATCAGAGTCCCATGTGTGTCTACCTGTGAAAGTGATCCCGATAATCTCTGGCAACTTCCTGAATAATAGACTTTAATCTGAAAGGAAAAAAATTGGCATGGATATCCAGGATAAACTCTTTCTAAATACAAACAATAAACATTGAGATTTCCCCAGTAAGCAGCAATTCATACCTCATCAGAAACAAGGACTATCAAAAAACACCTTGTTCATCTTGCTTAGTTCCTAAAGGTTGAAAATAGCATACACAGTACTTGAACAGAGTATTTTTAGTCTGTATATGCACCCAGAATGGGACGAGGGAAGGTCTTGTTCCTCTCAGTCTCTTTGGCAAACTCCAACTCCAGCAAAAACATGCCTTGTTTAAATTCCATAGACAACTAATATATAAGCATCACCAGCTTAATTTTCAATGTGAGTGAACTGAAGTACAGTCATTTGTTTAAACTCACTGAGTTCATCTCAAAGTCATCTGAACTCAAGCACTTTTGTCTTTGTTTAAAAGGTGACACAATAGCTTTTAAAAGCTATGAGATCACCATTTGCTCCTGTGATCCCATTAACAAATGGCAGAAGGGTGATACAGGAACTCCCACCATCTCAGTGAACTCACATGCGCTTCAACCAAGCCACAAATTAAGTAAAGTTAGTACAGGAAGTCAGAACATTTACGAGTCAAACCCACTCATTTAACCTGTATTTCTCAATATTTAAGCAACTTCCAAACTTCCCTATGTCATACCAGCACATTTCTCCCATAGTGTCACCAATACTCAATTCTGTACCTGGTATGTTCCACTGAAGAGTTTTTATCATCAATGACTGCAATAGCCACAAGTTTTCCTAAAATAAGGAATAAAATTCTTGAAACCATTTAAAAAGAAATACACATTCTCCAATAGGAAATATGTCAACTTAGAAGATCAGGTACTCTCCAGGGACAGGAATTAATGTTTAAGTATAAAAAAGCCTCAGAGCCAAAGAGCCTCTTCAAGCTGACCAAGCTGTGGTGTTAAATCTACTGAAAATAAATTAAAATGGAGCTCAATGCCACACCACTAGCATTGCATGAAAAGCCTATCTATAGAAAGAAGTCAAAAGGGAGAAAATGCAGATAAAAATTAATTTCCTACTCAAGCTGCATATTTACATATACCTAAATATGAGGCTACGGAGACATGTATTATATAGCAGCCATTAAAAACTGATTATAAGTGATTAAATCACTATTGTATGGATTTAATAACAATTATTTTTCATACTGTTGTGAGCATTAGAAAAAAAAATTTGAAAATTTACTGGCAGAGCCCAGAATTCAAGATATCAGAAACAGAATTTAGTTCACAGACCTCTGTCAGAGGAGCTTAAATGTCAACACCAGAATATACTGATCTCTTCAAGATTTACTTTGTGAAGTTTTTCTGATTAAAAAAAAAAACTCCAATCCCAAAGAGTGCTATGGTCAATCACATAAAAGTATATTTAAAAAGCTGGTCAAAATTTCTCCAGATCAAGCCCTTGCAGTTAGGAACGAAGACTGTTAACAGTGCAGTCAGTCATCAGATTAACTCAAGGCTCCAGACGGCTGATTTTTCAGTTCTCTCCAGATGACACAATTCACTCAAAACCCTCCCCATCAATATAATCAATTGCTCAGTTCCTACCTATCATCATGCCACAGGAAGCATTCCCCTCAAAAATAAAAAGTCACTCTTGTTCAAGTAATACTGAAGGGTTTTAAAGGCAAGACTTATGATTCATTCCCATACTTCCTTGTGAAAAAGCATTAGCTTCTCCCCATTTCACTTATTCCATACATCAATTCTCACTTTTTCCCCATTTCTTTCCACCCTAAGATGATGCTTAATAAATACACCAGTAGACAACTAACGACCTTTTAGACTATAAAAGATGATGTAAATAAATTCCAGGTACTATGTGTTAATACATAAAGCTCTTTAAAGTAAATAATGGCTTCTCCAGTGTATTAATAAAGTTTTGGTTTTTGTTGGTTATTTGAGGAATTGTTAGTCAAAAATGTAACAGGAAGAAATAACTTATATTTAAACAACTCACAACAGCAGTTCTGTAAATAACCATTCAAAATGTAGTTGTAACAATATTAGCTTTATAAACATGTAAGAACATAGATGTTTCATATTCTTTAAAACCTGAAAGAACTCAGTGTTGATTGAATCTAAGTATTTTGAAATGGAATATAGATGATAGGATGTCCTGGCCTAGAAAAATCAACACTTAAGAGTATTTCCACTGGTACCTCAATGTGTATAAACCTTAAGAGCAGTACAAGTCGTGTGCCTTTTCCAGAGGTCACCTGGCTACAAAATTTTCATTTGGCCTGCAGAACTTTTCCTAAAGGAAAGCTGAAGTTTTCTGGGACAAGTCCACTTCAACACATGCTCCTCTCCCTTTCTTGCCACATCTATTTCAAAGATATCTAAATCCACTAGATACAAGATATCTGGACAATCCATATTTGATACTTCTAAATCTAGTTTTAAAATTCCCTGCATGTATTCCAAGAGGAAATATGAAACTTATACAAAATGTAAGGTGGTCTTAAATTAAAAGTCCTACTAATTTTTGTGATTATCACAGGATTAGACACAGTAACTTTTATGTTGTGAGGAATGGACTAGTGTAGACTGTATGTGAAACCTCTAGTCACAGGTCAGTCCAACATCAACAAAATACTGCCACCATCAGCTCTAATCTGATACTGACTAATTTCTAAAGTTTAAAAACATGTTCTTAGTACACTTTTGACTTTTTTTACTGTTTAGTACATAGTGTCAAACGGTTTAGCAGCAGCAGCAGCATCTCACCTGTATCTCCAAGTTCATACAGAGTAAAGCCATCTACATGAAGGTAACCTTGAAATCTTTCTCTGTTTATCCAGGATGACAAATCACCATCTTCATACTCTGACATTAAAAAAAAAGGATTACATACATTTTTTTAAGAGGCGGACCATCAGATTTACTATTTCAGTACTAATGAGGCAACCACTAATTTTTCTCCCTTTTTCCTTTTACCCTTGTTACATCAATTATCACACTTCTACGGGCATTTTAAGTTTTAAAACTTCTAAAGCTATTTTCTATCATTGAACAAAAAAGCATATTATAGAAATGCATGAAAAGTTGATTTGATGATTTTATTTTCCAAATCAAGGATAAACAATACTATATTAGAAGCTGTGACCCAGTGCAGAAAGTAACAGGTTCAAACCCTGCTTTCAAAGAGGTGTGTGTACATAACTTGTCAAGTTTCAAACAAAACAAGAGATACAAAAATACAGAAAGCAGTATTTGTGAGAGTCCTTAAATGAAACAAAAAGATCAAGAAAAAGCAGATGCATTAAACAGCACTGTGAATGTAAATGAACAAATAATCATGCCTAACTGACAACCTACTGAAGGCTAGTTTAAGATCCTAGATGTGTTAACCTATTAAGAATTAAATTCTAATACATACCATCAAATAGATCTAAACCACAAGTAAAAAAGTAGAACATATATAATATATGCTGCATTTTATGCAAACAAATGCACAATAAATACTTTATCTTAAATCCTATTGTATAGACCTAAGTATCAAAAATTTCAGGTTAACAATTATCTGCCGCAAGGTAGCAGCAAGCAATTCCAAGCATAATGCATCTCATGGATCTGCATCCACTTCCCCTACTATGGAGAAGGAAAAAACCCAAAACAAAATCAGACAAAGGTCAGAGCACTGAAGTGCATTTTGCTATAACTTTTTCCTTATAGAGAGCTCTTCATATTTCTGCCAGTCGTAACAGTTGTACGTAAAACTTTATTCAGTCTCAAATTGCATCTTCATGATTTGTTTGACTTCCAATAATGTTTCTGGTATATCATGAAAAAGTAAAATTTTTACAAAGTAAATTAAAAGCCTGAATTATTACAGTTTTTGCATTTGTTTTACAAGGTGTGGAAAAAGAAAGCAGGCCACAAAGCAAAAGAAGTGTTTCTCTCACAAGCTTTCCTTCTCCCAAATTGCTAAAAGAGATCAAAAAAATTCAATGCAAATCAGGGAGGCTGTAGAGTGAATTTTTATCTGGAGGCAACAAACTGAAAAGGAAGACAAGTACATCCATTCTACAAGGTCACAAAGAATACTACTTATCCTACAAAATTAAACATGCAGAATGATCTTCTGAGTGATACGTTTCCAACTTAAAGTGAAAACTTGCATTTGAAACACTCTGAATCAAGAGGAGATGCTTTTAAAAGTAAGTGGTGTGCTTACAAGCCCAGGTTATGCAATGTAACTATGAGTATGTGTATGTGCTTCTAACATGCCTTATGGTACAGTCTGAGCACAATATAATACTTCTATATGGATGTGCATACATATATACAGATATACACTTTTACAGCAGTGGCAGGTGTACTGGCCTTATGTACTGCATATATACACTGTAGAAATAGCAGTGCTATAAAACACTACTAGTTTCAGGTGGCCTTTCTACAGCTTACACACTGAACAAACCAGGTAAAGTAGTCTATGCATATGATGAATTTGTACAGTGAGGGAAGCAGTAACTTTTCTAAGTATGTTAATGCATGCAAAACTGTAATATTGGAAGCTACATCTTACTGAAAACATAAAGCAAACATCACCACTTCAGTATTGCTTGCATTGCAAAATGCAAAATTCCTTGCAATGTGAAATTCCTTGCATTTTGTTGTGGAGGAACTAGTAATTTTTTTCTCTTTTCTTTCATGAAAGAGCTGCTATTTATCCTAAAACTGGGGAATTTCCAAGCATCCCTACATACCCTTCAAAAAATCCCAACTCCTCCAGTTTCTCCATATATGCTTAAAATATCTTGTCTTAAGGTAATGTCCACTTTTACTTACCATCATAAACAAAGTAAGTTCCATCTTTGAAGACCATCACAGCAGGTAATTCAGGCAACGTCACATACTGAAAGAGTCAGGTTTTAATTAATCCATGGAAGATTAAAAGCTTTTTAAGCAAAAAAATCCCATCAGAAAACATGTAAATGTAGTTCATGGGGAAAATCTCTAAGGATACCTAAATATTTTCTGTCTACATGTACTAAGATAAATTTATCAGGTTCTGTATATTAAAAATAATGCAACATAAATGTATTTTTGAGAGGTGGATCTCACAAAGCATAAAAGAAATGTGATTTTTACTGGTACCTGCAGTAGCATGAAGAACAGTTTATGGATTGGACATGGACGCTAGATAGGAAATTGTAACTTGAGGGTTTTATCAATCATGCCCTCAGTTCCCAATTTATGCTGTTGTCAGCATACCTGTCATACTGCTGCTTCTACTAAATGGACACTCAATTTGCAGAGTAAAATAGTACCACCAGTAACATGTGCCACTAAATCTGGGCTATTTCCTGTGCTTCAGACTGATGGGAATGTAAAGAAAAAAGCTTCAGCACACAGGGCTGCAAACAGACCTAATTTAGACAAATAACAAATGCTGTGTTACCATGCTAAACATGGTATTTAAGATGGCCAGCAACATACTAAAAACAAGCTGTAAAACCTTTCTTCTTAGAACTCAAAATAATTTTACTCAGCTCATGTTTTTAGTGAACTGCCAAAATTCTGCATCTACTTCTTACAGCTTGCTAGCATTCTAAGCTAAAATTTTAACAGCATTTCTGGTTAAGAAAGAACAGCATCATAAGCTTAATTTTGATCATGTAATCTAGATCATCTGATTTATGGATGTTTTGGAAAGGTAAAGGATAGCATCATTTCCAAATGACATGCCTTCTGTCATTCTGCATTAACTTTCTTGTAAGTTAAGAAAAAAAGCAGTAATTTATAATATAATAGCTGATATGAACAATCAAGAAGGTAGTCCCAGATGATGCTTTGTTCTCCCACTTGCCCAAAACGTAATTTAACATCGTTGAAGGACAAATCAATCTGTGCACACTTAAAGCTTGCGAAAGATGCCTTAGCTTGGAACAATATTACCTAAGGTGATGAAACAAAGGCTAACAGTGAACACTGTAATGCAAAGGCTCATTACAACTCACAACCACAAATTTCTGAACATTTTTGCTTCTCTCCATAGAATATTGAACATCATCACTACTTCAGCTTAAATGACACTGGTGGGAAATTACCTTCTGTGGGAAAAAAAAGCTCACTGCTTACATCAGTGTGATCACAGAACCTCAAAGACTTCCAGCCTTTTTTACTCTTTCCACTGCACAACTGAACAGTACTTTTCTTGCTCAGCTGGAGCTGAAGTGCAAATAGCAATATTAAATTAAGGTAGCTTTTGATACAAGGCTTCTGGAGAACTAACAATACACTATTTATAATGAGGCCAGTTCTACTTATGATGTTGTAAATTGCAGCTGCCTAAAAAAACCCCCATAAAACAACAAACTAAATTATGCTAGTTCTCACGCCATTAATAACCAACTAACTTCAAAATCACATGTTAGTAAGCATGGGGCAGACTTAGATCTCACTTGAGATAACAATAAATGAAAAAGTCTTTTAATTTTGCTACAACAAGTAAGCAACAATGGTTAGACTCACTACAGTAACATAATTTTTTTCCACCCTTGTGGTGAACTGTAAACAATTTCCTTATCACAGAAGCCTTAAAAAAAGCCACAACAGAATTCTGCAGCCAGTGGACTGGACTGGCTGATGCCTGGGGCAGATTAATGTGTTGATCAGCTGTACTGTACAAGATGAAAATAACTTACCTCTTCACTTATTTCTGATAACTAAGGTACCAGGAGTAATTCATACTACAAACCTCCTAATTAGCTTTAAAAGTGTTTGGTGAAAAGACTGTTGGGAGCAACAAGAGTTTTGCACTGGCTAAAAATCCAAGTATCTACTTTCTTGAGCAAGTTCTGTGGCCCGCACTGAGTTCTGCTCATCCTCTGATTAATTTTATTAATATGACTGAACAAGTATTTTGGCCTTGTTCAGTCATATTAATTCAAACAAAGCAATGACAGACTGGAATTTGGATTGTATTCTTTTCCCACATAGAGTCAAACATTACATGTTTCAGTGTAACTACTTTGATATCTACCAAAGCAAAACATACTGTAAAAAGCCACCTCTCTGCCATCAAAACAGCAAAATTACATAGATGAGGAGAAAAATGCCATTTCTGGAGAAGCAGTAGGAATGGAAACAGCTTACCTCAGGCAGCACATCTTCTGAGGCAGAAAAAAAGTATGTATAAACTATTAGTTCTGAAGCAACCTCAATGTATTTTTCCTGGAAAAATACAAACAATGTTTTTTTAATTTCTAAACTTTTAGTATGTGTCAAACAAAAGCGTTGTCACACATCTTATCTTCAGTGAGCAATTTGAAAACATGTTCATGGCGTAAGATTGTAAAAGCATTTTAATAAATGTAAAAAAACCCCAAGAATTTGTTACAACCATGCACTTCAGTCTTTTGAAAGATTTTTAAAATGACCCCCTAAATAGCCAAAAGAAGTAATTTTATTTAATCAAGCTTCAAACCTTTAAAGGAGATTCACCACCAACATACACAAAAAGTACACGATGTCTCTTTTGCACATGCTCAAACATATGCTGGCTAGGAAGTGGCCTGATGAGAGGTCTGGAAAGAGAAACAAAGACACAGAAAAATCTCAGTTTGTGCAACCTGCAAAACCCAAACAAATAAAAATTCACAAGAAAATGTGAAGTGTCATACAGTTTTTTGTGCTGTTTTTCAAAACAATAAATTCCAAAATGCAAAATTAATTTAGTTTTTCAAGTTATTATTCTATTTTATACTAGAAGAAAAAAAGAACATTCCCACCCTCCACCAAATAACATGTCATGTTCATCAAATAGCACGTTTAAATACGAAATTCAAATCTTACTACAAAATGCTACTACAATGTAAACATGCATGCCTTTTACTGGTGACAGAATCACAGACTGGGCTAGACTGGAAGACACCTTAAAGATCATGTGGTCCAACCCTGCCACCATGAGCAGGGACGTCTTTCACCAGATCAGGTTCCTCAGAGCTCCACACAAACTGGCCTTGAACACTTACAGAGATGGGGCATCCAAAACTTTACTGGGCAATTGGTTCCAGTGTCTTAACATCCTCACTGTAGAGAATTTCTTCCTAATATTTTTTCTAAACCTATCCTTTTTCTGTTTAAAATCATTTCCCCTTATCCTGTCCGTACAAATAAAAACTCTCTGTCTTTCTTAGGAGATGCCTTTATACAGTGGAAGGTTACAATAAAGTCGCCATCATTTGAGAGAGAAAATTCTGAGTGTAAGCATAACAGCCAGGAAATGTGGGCTTAAAAATAAATAATCTTAACTCAGCACCAGTCTCCCATGCAGCCACACACACAGTACATTGTGGATGTTATGTTATAGTTTTTAATTTCAATATCTTGTTCTTTTTAAATAAGTCTTGGCCCACCTTAAAGTCCCACATAAGTTTGAAGTCAGCAGAACCAGTCTCTGAGAAGAGTATACTTACCCTGCCACTCTATTAGCAAATTCAATTATATCATCTTTAGTTCTAGGTCCTCTGTAGTTGTATGCCAAGTCACCTTTCAAGCTAGATAAATAGAAAGACAAACAAAGAACAGAAAAGCAATCATCTACATTCGTACATATAAGATTTCTCAACCTTTGTGTTTACAGCCCCCTTTCAGCAAGTGATAAGCCAAAGAAGTGGTCAGTAAAATAGAAAACTCAATAATACAATACCATGGAATTATGGATATAAAAGCTTGTTTACACATTATCTGATTTACTAACTTGTTGAAATACTTAAAATTCTTTTACAATTCTTTTTTCTAGTGTACAGTGGTCATTTATTGTGTAAGCATACAGATAATTTAGAACACTTATTTATGACCATAATAAAAAGCCTCCCTAAAATGATGAAACACTCTGCACACAAACGAAACCCAACCCTCTCAACATTTATACTACTCAGGGATTAGTCCTTTTAAAAGGAAAGCATATAAACTTATTTAATGCTTTTCTATAATTGAAATTTATCAAATAATCTGCAAAACCTTTCAAATTTATGTATTATGCTTCAGTGAAGTATTGGTCAACTTACGGTATTCTGCTGAAAGGGGATGTAGCATGCTTGCATTGGCAAAGTATTCAGGTGAGTTTTACTAATTCTGATAGGCTTTCTTTAAATCCATACTGGTTTAGGAAATTCAGGGGAATTTTCAATACCTCTGTACGGCATGAAAATTTTCATCCTTAAAGATTATCAAGCTGAACATCTCTGCTTCCTCTTTTGAGAAAACTAACTTGACAAGATTTATTATCACGTATTAGGAATACTGTTTGCTTAAAGAATAACCTGCTAAAATCCCCAGTATGTCCACAGTAAAAAGTACTCAGAACCATTGAGTCTTTATTTAATGCGACATTGTACGGGACTATACATCTGTTTGAGACTTCTAAATGGACAGGGCTATTTTTAATTTTTTTGTCATGAAATCATTGATAGAAATTCAATAGGAAGGATTGACTTACAGCTTAATTGTTGGATAGCCTCGCACTCCAAATTCAGATGCAATACCTGAAAGAAATGAGTTCATGCCAAAGTGAACCAAGATTTTTTTTCTGTCCTACCTTAATCTTTAAATATGTTTTGCTATTCAAGCCACATAAACAAATGGAAAAAATACCACTTAGCTCAATACGGATTTCTTTACTTGCTTATAAGGAAAAGCTTGCTACTATTAAGCTACACCATTAAATTTTGGACTTCTTTCAGAGGTGCTGCAGGGTGCCAAGACAGCCTCCCAATTCATATGCCACAACTCAAATGTCATGAGAATCCTCTAGAAAGACATGCTTGGTCTGCTTTCACCAAAAGTAGTATGCATTGAATATGCACATAATATTGACAGAAAATATAAGAGGCAAAAATTAAGCATTGAGGATGAAGAGCTGTAAATACTAAGGCTTGAAAGAAACAGAAGACAATTAACTAGTCAAGCGCTAGAGTAATGGCTAACAAGAAGTGCAGAATCATACTGCAGTTATTACAAAAAGGTTTTTAAATCATATTCCACACAAGTAAGTGTCTACTATCATGAACCTTACCAGAAGAAGGCACTTTCTAAGCAGACACTTACCTGCTGCTTACTGAAGTGATTAAAAGTAAGACAACTGCAGAACTTTTTCCCTCACCTCAGATATTTTTAAAAACTTCTATCTTGCTTCCAGCAATTGGAGGGGTATAATTTGCAACCACCTTAAACTATACTTTCCAGCAAATTCAGGTTTTTTTCCCAAAATTAAACTACACAGTCTCAAAAAAGGATTAAATAAGTCTAAAATTGTGGCAATACTTGTGCAACTCTCTGTTGAGTAACAATCCCTGCACTCAGAAAGCACCTAGAATTGTTACAAAATCATTCTGAAGCTACCAACAACGTGCCACAGCAAGCAGATGTTGGACATCTTGTGCGCAGAGTTTAGAAATTGACCCTAAGGTTGTTCACCTGGATCAGGTGCAAGTACCTTATTGCACAGCACTACAAATAAAACTAGCAGCTCACCTGCAGGCATCTAATCAAAGACAGCTGTTCTAAGAAATACACATATGAGGATCAATTTGATTCTGATCCTTTTCTCTTATAGCTCTACTACACAGAACTACAATGCATTAAAATGTGTATTAGAGCACTCAATCAGAAGAGCTGTCAACAGTTTATTTCTCCTTGTACAGCTCTTGTATGTGCTTAGGAGAACGAGAAGAGACAATTTTTAATAATTTTTTAAACATTCCAGCCATGCGGATTACCAAAATTCTCTCAGCTTCATGGAAATTACTTACTTACATCATCACCTCTACTTCTTGATATCAAGAATAC
The DNA here is from genome assembly GCF_901933205.1 of Camarhynchus parvulus. Taxonomy (NCBI): domain Eukaryota; kingdom Metazoa; phylum Chordata; class Aves; order Passeriformes; family Thraupidae; genus Camarhynchus; species Camarhynchus parvulus. The sequence goes on along the minus strand of NC_044572.1, from coordinate 96,343,364 downwards.
AGTACAGGCAAACAGCAGCAATTGTGTCAGCCTTAGGTGTGATGTATTTCTACTCTGCTTACACACAGCGGACTCCTGAGGACACCTTGAAAATTAAACTGATACCACAGCAGGTGACTGCTCTGTTGATACAAGTGCTGTATCCTCATTCCACAGAGCCACCAGAGGTAACATTTACTGGATGATTTAAATGTTCAAGTGTGATCTCAGCTCTTTGACAACAAGCTTCCCAAAGTTCAGCTGTTTCATACAACTTCATATTCCTATGCAGAGCAAACCACTTATGTTCCTTCCTAGTGACATGTACACATTGCAGCTGCATTTCCTTCTGGTATTTTCAAGACTGAATTACTTTGATTTCAGAGAATCTTTAGATTGCAATGGTATTAAGCTGAGTTGAGTTTTTCATATTCAGATGTAAAACTTCCCCTTTAAAATTAGAGTACAAAACTATTTTAGAAGATTTATCAGACACTATGAAACCGGTAGCAAATCTGAGAAAAAAATCTTTTCCAGGGCACAAAGGAACCCTTGCAGCTTTTAGTGATTTTTATATAAGTAAAAGTTAATTATATAACAAAAACATAGCATCAATTCTGTTCTAGGTATAAAGCACAAGATTTCAGTAACAGGATGACAAATACAAATATTTCAGGGTAAGACTTTATCCAATTTATATGATTTAGAATTTTATATACATGACTGGAAAGTTAGAGAACCATGAAATGTATTCCCAGTTTTTAAGTTACCTGGTTGCATGAACTTGAAACTTCTAATTCTCCAGACTTACTTTTCTATCGAAAATAAGTATCTTTAAGATGAAACATAAAGTCATATTTATTTAGTTTTATAGAAAAAGATACATACAATAAATTGATCTTTGAGACAAAATAATTTTAATCTCAAACTCTCCTATATCTAAGCACAGGAAAAACTGGAATACCGCTGAGAAAAGTATTCTGCATAACATTTTAGGCAAATACAACAAACCTGAATAATCAGATTTAATGGATATTAACTAAAAACACCACACGTATTTACAAAATTTTATTAAATGTAGATCTCACTTGGGCCCCACTCTTCCCTACACCTACTCTTTTAAATATCCTCCAGGTTCACCACAGATTTAAGCAAATTGACAATAAAGAAGCACACAAACACAAAGGAAGTACTGAAGCATTCAACAATCCTCTCACGTCTACCCAAACCACTTGTCTGAGTAAGAAAGGTTTGGGGTTTTCTCTGAAAAGGTTGGTACATATGAAAGGCATCAGCAAACAAAAAAAGCACTGAAAGCACTGAATTTGGTTCTTTGAGAAGACATTTACAGAGAAACAGGGGAAGAAATTGACTGAGCAGTGATCAGTGATGCAATGAATTCAGTTATTTCAGCAGGCTTTGTGAAACAGTTTCAGGACCGATTACCTGAAATGAGTAAGAACAAGATCACAGGCACTCCTCCAGCAGTAATAGAAGGAACCTAAAACTGGATGCTCTCCAGAGACACACCACATAAAAATGCTTATATAACAGTACTCTAAGAGGCATATCAAAAGCAGATCTTTGAGAAGCTTTTACTTTCCCTTTGTCAGGAAGAATTCCCTACACAAGCAGAAACAAATGTGATAAAAAGCACACACTACAGAAAGTTGCCACTTTTAGAAAAAACAATAATCAGGAATATTTTTTACAATTACTGTTTGTGCTATATTTGTTCTATGACACGGAAGAACAACTACAAGAAAAAAGTTTCAAAACAGAGGCTGTGATGAAATTACCCCTAAACAAACCATACTTACTAGAAAAGGATGTTGCATCCATCTTCCCAACTTTTACTGGAGAACCCATGTTTCTCATTTCTATGCCCACTTCATTCCACACAGGCTCCAGTTTCTTACAATGGCCACACCAAGGTGCATAAAACTGAGAAGCAAATACATTTCACAAAAAAAAAAAAAAATTAGTAGAAATTGATTCTACAATTAATCCTCAAATTATTAGCAAGATTTATTTTCCAGTCATGGTACTCCTTAAGTCTTAATAAAATTGCAAGTTAGTTACAAGGTTACCATGAAAAGCAGCATTTATGATTTAGTCCTACTTTTAGTATGAATGCACAAGTTTGAAAAGAATACATTAAATTGCTGCACTACTATATTATTTCTTATTTAGGAACAGACTGCATGATCACATTTTTTGGAAGTTAAAAGATCATATAAACAATCTATCCAGAAATACGAAATTGTCAACAGGCAGAAGATATCGATGTTTTGGTATAACAAGATAAGGTCACAATTAAAAAAAAAGTTGGATTTTGTTTTGCTATACACTGCTGATAACTCCAAAGTAGCTAATATCGTTTTTCCCACTCAAAAATCACTAATCTGAGTAATACAATTTTGAGAATTACAGTACATATTTGAGTGAGAAAAGGAATGTTACCTCACTCACAAGCAAACTCAATCTTTTTAAAAACTCTCTGTCCCTGAAATAAGGGGCACTGAATCTTTCCAAATAATTTAGAAAATTAACAGGGGTCTCATATGTTTGGTCTTTCAGCGCTAACAGAAGTCTAGAACACAAATCAGCTGATATATTTAATGAAAGGAACTATAAAAATTCTCAACAAAGGTTATCACCTCCTGAGCACGTTAGGTAATCTGCTTTCCTTTTTAAAGGACTCAAAACATAGACTGAGCCTATTCAGCAGTCTATTTGGCCTATTCCTGGTTCATCCTGAACAGCAGAAAGATTGCTTATCTATCCTGTCAGAATCACTGTCATGAAGCTTTTCTGCATCATGTACAAACAATTTTCCAAGCAAAGAAGCAGCCTGACTACAAGGTGTAGCACTCTGCATTCTCTTCTGATTTCCACCAGCAGATCTTCTTGTTTTTCTGAGATACTCACATCTACAAGCCAAATATCATCTTTACGGTTTTCTTTAAACCTGGAAAGGGGACAAAATGAAAGCAATAAGTTATGTATCTGAAAATAAAATAGTGAAATGCATGTATGAAATAGAAAAAGTCTACAATGAGGTTAATATAAAGGTATAGATACAAGATTTCTGGTTTGTTTCATTCTTTGAGGGTGGAGAAACAGAGGAGATGCTTATTTTTTAGTGTAATATTGCCTCTGTACCTGACACTACACACAAAGCTGTGCCGATTAGGTTTCTCTAACTATTTCCTAAGACAAAAAAAAAACCCCAAAAACAACAAACCAGAAAAAACAGCAAGAAATAAGAATACACACCAAAACACACAGAAGACATTTGACTAGCATATGGAATCTAGGGAGAAGTATTTTTCAGTTGTCTTAGTTATATTAAATATATTTGGTTTTGTATTTTTATATACCAACTAATACAGACTCTTTGAGCATTGGTTTAAACTGTTAATCTTAGCTTTACTAAATGTAAACTAACTAAATTATCTTTAATATTAACATGCAAAGCAATTTTAATTCAACCTCCTTTAACATTCTACTGTAAGTGTGTCAGTTTATAGTTCTATTAAAGTTGCACACAACCAAGAAACCAACTTAACAGAATAAAAATGATCAAGTTATTGCTAAAACCCAGAGATACACAGGTACTACTGAATTTTCTTAATGCTAGACAAATGGCATTTAAATCAACTGACTGGTTTTACTAACTGCAAATCTGTCACTGAATTCTAAAATCTCTAATACAAAACTAAGCCTGATAAATCAAAGTTCTTTGGCATCTCTCAAAATGCTGCTTACACATTTCACTGTTGTCACTACAAGATCATTTGAATTACTGCATTAGTTAACTAGCTCTGTGTAGAGAATTAAATTAGCTTAAACTTTAACCTAAGGTTTATTTTTGTACAAGACAGACTTCATAAGTGACTAGGACTGGGACTAAAGTCACACTATAGCATACACGATACAACATTTCTACTGCACCACTCTTCTTGCAAAATGAGATATTTACATATAATTATGCCTAAGCGTGGACCTATGATCCAATCAATACAAGTTATAGCCCAACTTGTCAGTTCCCAATATGCAGCATGGCTATAAATGGCCCATAAGCAGTAGGCAGAATTTATTATATTTCATTTAAAGATGAATCTGTAATAGTCCATAATGGTCTTGAAGAAATACTAATGCTGATATTGGCTTACTGTTTGACAGAAATAATCCAGAAATCATGAATACAATCTAATTACAGTGTTGAGTGTTTGAAACTCAAAATTGCAACATTTCACTGGTAAATTCCAGCCTATTTTATTGACGGCATACCAAGGCTGCTGTGCCTGTGCAGCAGCAGGAAAGGTATTTGCAGAGACTATGCTATGGAACTGCTAATGGAAAGCAGCATTTTTAAGTCAATTTTAAAATTGCTTAGTTGACAACCTCACTAAAAATTTACTTCACCATCCTAAGCACTATAGAGCTAATGAAAGAACCACTAAGAAGCCAGTATCTCCTGAGAACTCTAACAGAGCTACAGCTAACTTCCAATAACAATGCCAAATAATTGGCTATGATGCAAGAGGCAGAAAGCAGTTACTGAATCAACTGATCCTAGGCTGTGCTTCAATTTAGCATATCACTTTTTCTTTGTATAAGAAGAATTTACAATTAAATGTTCTCCTTCCTCTGCCACAGTACAACTGTTATGGCAAATTGTAAAGAGCATTAAAGTACTGAGAAAGGTAGACTGCAACCTTGCCAGCACACAGAAAGAAAAGAAAAGAAAGAATGAAACATCTGGAAGCTGAGCTTTCCAACAGAGTTTAATATTGTATAAAAAATACTGTACTTTTTATAGTAATAAATTTCAACATACTTCTCATCTACAAGCACCTATTTAATCAACTTCAACAGAAACTAAAATATGAAGTGTAACAAAACCGTATCAAAACTCACTCTAGTTTTGCTAACATCAATGATTAAATTACCAGACGATATTAAGGAAGTTCACTTTCACACTGCTGAAGAAAACCAGAAATCTCTCTACAAATGAGCAGTGAAGCATTTTCTGAAGATGCTGTTTTCTAGGCCCTATAAATATGCTTTCCAGGAACAACATTTCAGTATCTTCTAACTGTTCTCTGCAAGCCTCTGTCAGCTGACAGAAACACAATCACACTGATGGGAAGATGGCATAAATGTTGCACATCCTTGAATCAAAATTATTTGTTTCAAACCCATACATCTTCCCAGCTACATGATCCAATGTTTTCTCAGCCCCCACTTAAACCAAGCACCGCGCTTAATTATGAACAATTAAAAGAAACCAGCATGAAGCAAAACTGAACACCAAGGTCACAATTCCAAGGGCCTTAAAACAACCCAGCTACTGTATCTCTTCCTTGCTTCCCTCTTGCACCATTTCTGATGCTTCTGATCCTGGTTTGAGCCACCCCACAGACAGAAAAACACTTCATTTTAAAGTCAGGTTACTTATCTGCTTCATTACCCCACTAGAACAAGTCCACACCCACCACAATATGAGTACTGACCTGAGGCAGCAGATCTGCTATCAGAGCAGCACAAGCCAAGAGGAACCACGGCTCATTTTATGCACCGCTCCCACAGCCCAGCTGGGCACTTCTGTCAGCTCTGCTCCTTGTTTTCCTATATCCTGTAAGCTTAGGAAAGGGACCTGCACCTTGTACTAGTCCTCATTGCTCACAACTACTAAAATTCCAAAAGAACACAAATCTTTTAGCAACAGCAGAACATCCATAATGTTTTGGTATCTGTAAAATGGAAAACTTGAAACTTCACCAGTTACTGCTCTCCGGTTTGGAGCAAAATTAAATTAAAATTTAAATTGTTTAAAATAAATTTTAATTTCAATTAAATTTAAATTGTTTTCCTGACCACTCTCGCCACTTGCCAGTTAGCTACAAAAAATCCCCCACAAAACCTGCCTGAACAATTCTTCGATTCTTATTCTCAATTGCAAATACATGCATCTGTATAGTTCTCTAATTGAAAAATTCAAGTGCTCTAAAATAAGATTTCCTTTCATCAGTTACTTAAAAAAGTTATGTGACAACAGAATCACGATTCTTCATTCCAAAACAGCAAATATATTTAAATACACATGTGTGGAAACATGATACAGGAACATGATGTAGGAGCACAGATAGGCTAAGTGAATACATCTTCAGCCTGTGAATATATGAGCATGTTTTAAAAACAAAGCTTTGAAAATCAAGTCCACACAGTTCCCATGGTTCAGTTGTTGCTTCAGAACACCAGAGACACTGCTGTGTCTCTCCTGACAATTTCTTCCGTATGTTCCCATCCCCTCACCCATAAAATCACTATACCTCACCTGATCTTATGATTAACAAGCAATATTGTAAAAATGTGAGTGGTTTCCTAACAGTTTAGCTCTTTGATGCAATTTATTGTGGATAGAACCCTCATGAAAACATCACCTTTAACTGGCTAAATTTATCCCAAAGCAGACATCTAATGCCAACTTCTCCTCCCCTACAGTCATACCTTCTCTTTCAATTCCAATAATGATGCTGCTTTGTAGCACTTGACATCAACCTGATAATCTGACCAAAAAAACACCCCAAAAAACATTTGGGTAATTTTCATGGGAAATAGCAACTATGTAGCTACCAAACTGCTACAGCAAGCGCCAGTACACCAACAGTGACACTACACAACGAAGCTCATGGCAGGACCAGCCACTTCAACTCGGGCAGTCTTGGGACTAATTCTGTTATAAAGGCACATTTTTTCACTAATATTACTGGCACCTCAAGCAGCCATGAACTTGTCCTGCAGCCTCTTTCTCTCTTCCGTTTCTGGCCACACATGAATGCACTTAGACTCATTTTCCCAACCCCTCATGGCAGCCACGCTGTAAACTCTTAATGAAGAACTTGATTTAATGCAATCAGCTTTTACTTGGGGCAAGCACCAACACACCAATGTATTTACCCTACCAGAAAGAAAGAACAAGCAAGGAGGCCTAAGAACATTTCTGGCAAAACCACCACAGTAACACCTTTAAAGAAGCTGAAAAATTAAAATGTTCCTCAGCTTCATTAATTGAACCTCCTCAAAAGGTGAGACTGAGGAGAGACCTCATGGGAGTCTACAACTTCCTCAAGAGAGGAAGCAGAGGTGCAGTAACTGGTCTCTCTGGCAGCCAGTGGCATCACCCCAGGGAACAACATGAAGCTGTGCTGGTGAGGTTTAGGTTGGATATCAGGAAAATGTTTTACACCTAGCCAGTGCTTAGGCTCTGGAACAGGCTCCCCAGGGAAACGGTCACAGCACCAAGCCCGACACAGCTCAAGAAGGGTTTGGACAACATTCTCAGGCACATGGTATGACTTTCTGGGAGTCCTCTGCAGGAACAGGAACTGTACTTCAGTGATCCTTTTGGGTCACTTCCAACAGAGAATATTCTGTGATATTTCAGGCCGCAACCTTTCTGTCCTTCCTGCTACAAAAATCACAATATTTTCCAGTGTAGCTTCTCGATAAGAACACCACGCACGAAGTCAGGGCTCATGTTCCCCACAAGAAGACAAACAATATCTTGGCAATTAGGCACGACACCCCAATACTTACGACTCATCTAGATCCTCCACAAAACCCGCACCTGACGCCACCACATGTGCAACCACTGCGAGGGAAAGGAAAAGGGTTCCGTGAGTGATGCCCGAACCAACCCGGGGCGCTCACCCACGCCAGCTGACAGCCTCCCTTCCCTCCTGGCCCCTCGCGTTCCCAGCGCTTCCCTACACTCCTGCCTGCTCCAGCGCTGCCCTCCTCCCAGCCCCGCCGCTTTTCCCTGCTGTGCCCTGCAGCCCAGCCCGGTGGAGCCGGCACCGCCCGCCCATCCGTCACCTGCCGCCCAGAGGAGGCAGCGCGGCCGCCCGCCCGGCGCAGCTGCCATGTTGACAGAGCCGCGGCACGGCCGGAAAGGGAAGCGCCGACCTCTCGCCACGGCGCAGGCGCGGAGGGAGCCGCGGTCGGCGGGGCGGGCTCCGGGCGCCGCTCCGCGGGGTTCGAATTGCCCCGCGGCGCCCGAAGAGGCGGGAGGGCCGCAGCACGGTGGCGGAACGCGGGGTGAATATTCTCTTGTCATCTCCCCGGCGGGGAGACTCTCGTTCAGTTGAATCAGTGCTCTGTGTGAAAAACGCCAATCACTTGTTTTTAAAATTTTAAAAGTTTAATAGTAATAAAATGGTTTAAAAAATAGTAATACAATTAGAGTAATAATAATTTGGACAAATTGAATTAGGGCAATATGGGACAATAAAGACAAAGAGTTACGGACGTCCGAGTACCTTTTTCTGGGCAGCACGAAAAAGGACACCCGTTAACAAAGGATTAATCCTTAAAAGCAATAGCTTGTTGCATATTCATACACTTCATACATGTTGCATAAATTCTATTCAAATACAGGATTTTGTCTGGTCGTCGTCAACTTCTTCCTCCGAATCCTAACAATGCCTTCGAGGCAGGAAGAAGTTTGTTTCTTCTGATAAGAGGGCAATAAATTCTTTTTCTCTGAAAGATTTAGGTGTCCTGTGGCTGCTATCTCGCTGCGAGTCACTTTTTCTTTAAAAAAAGTATCCTACATAGCATAGTTTCTATTTTAACCTTTTTTATAACCTAAAACTATATTTAACACAGTACTTAATGAAATAAAGACCCAGGGCAGGAGACTTTTCTCCTTTTAACGCCTTTATTAAAGTGATCAGTTCAGGATTAGGAAGCTTGACGAGGCGGCCGTCTCCGTCTTCTTCCCAGCGTGGCTCAGAAGAGGAGGATGTCCAGCTTTGTCCACGAGGGGCAGAGCTAGGGGTCCGATCCTCATACGAACGCCTGGGCGAGACCCCGGTGTTTCTCGCTTTTCCCTGCTTCCCAGCTCCAGGTCCCGGTCCCAGGCAGCTTCTGTAGTCAGGGCGAGGGACACCAAGGTCTCCCAACATCTCTGCAGGTCCAGCACTCTATTCCTCACGTCCACGAATCATTCTAATTCTTTAATTTTATATTTGGCTCGTTGGTTTTGGGGTTTTTATAAGTTCAATACGTCTCATGGTACACTGGTTCTCAAAATCTACATATTGTAATGCCTCCCTCCTCCCCAGATTCTCCCTGCCTGGTAAGGAGAAATGCAGTTTTGCCTTAGGCAGCGTTTTACCAACACAAAAGGAGGGCTATCTACCTGCCCTGGCTAGGGTCGTTAAGTGATACAAAGAGAACTATTAACTCTAACGACTTATAGTTAACATAACAAGTAACCCTGCCCAGCAGCTCTGCCTCAGCAGCTCTGGTTTATAGATGCTGTAACTCAGTTTTTTTTCTACTGATATAAAATTTAACAAAATTCAGTTCATAACACTTAAGAGAATTAATACAGCGTTACTTTCTAACACAACACGTGTAATATTCATTTTAATATTTGGGAAAAACCAATCATAAAATATATGCATTTTTCACACTCTGCTTCTTTGGAAGAGCAAACCTCGCCCTCCCTGCGGCAGGAACACGTGTGCCGCCTGTCCTGTTGCCGGCTCACTGCCCTGGGTAGAGCTCACCCCCTGCCTTGCTGCTGTTATAAATGATCAATCGAAAAACCAAACTATCAAAAATGAGAAAAGATTTTATTTATCTTTTTTTCCGCGACCAAAATACGGCCCTCAAAACCACCACAGCCAAAGAGAGAGCGTCGAGCCCAGGATCGGCGCTGGGTAAACACAGATCTGACCTGTATCGCATCGGACCTCCCTCTGTTCACACATGCCGCTTCCAGCGAGGCTATTTTATATAGTTTTTTTAAACCTGAGGCAGAGGTGCCCCGATTTCTTTTGTAACCCCGCATATGCATGAGAGTTTCTTTCACTGTACTGGGCTGGACAATTGCTGTTTAGGTAAAAGGGATATTGTTCTTCTGCTGCCTTCAGGAATTTCGACATTCCGAAGTAGACACCTGTCACCTGTCCCTGCTGTGGTCAGAGACTCGTTTGGATTTAACAATCTTATAAAATACATTCTCTCTTTAAGCATGAGTTATTTCATAACATATATTACACTGCTGTGTCAGCAGCCTTCCTTCAGGATGGGTGTGAAACTTGCTCACTTTAATGTCGGTATCATTCCCTCGTTCGGTTCAAACCTGTTACACTCTTTCCTATCTTCAGCTATGGGGATTTTTTTCTGTCAATACAGATCTGCAGGTCCTGGTAGAGCAAGTAGTCCTGCTTGTTTAAAAACCTCAGTTAAAGCAAGTCTGGGATTGTTCGGCCTGTAAAAACGAGGCTCAGGAGAACCTTATTAATGTGTGTAAATACCTGAAAGGGGCTGCAAATAGACCAAAGCTGAGCTTTTGCCAGTGGTGCCCAGCGACAGGACAAAAGGGAATGGCCATAAAGTGAAACACCAGAGATTCTCTCAGAATTTGAGAAAACACTTCTTAACTATGAGGCTGACTTGAGTGCTGCCCAGCAGTCTCCCACCTCAGAGATACTCATGATCTACCTGGACATGGTCCTGAACAACCATCTCGAAATGGTCCTGCCTGAGCAGAGGGTTTGGACCAAAGGACTTCCTAAGGTCCATCCCAACCTCAACTCTGTGGTTCTGTGATCTATCCCATTTCAATTTTGATTCCTGTAGTGTAAACTCTTATCCTTTCTCCCTACACTAGGATTACTTTCTTCTGCTGTACATGCAGATGTTTGAGATCTTTTGTCAGAAAAGGATAGATTCTTTCCAGGGACCATCCAGTTCCTCTGAATTAAGTGTTTAAGCCTTAGGGTCTATTATCTCTTTGAATGATGTCTACAAGCTGCAGACACTGAAGTTGCCTCATTTTTGGGCTGCTCTGTGTGTATGTGCACATGTGCTTGTACTTACATGGATATAAATTCATGTTCTCCTGGCTACTTATTACCTTCCACACCGGGCCATACCTGCTCTGGTGAAGATGTACAGTTCACATAATGCTTTGTGGGTATAGCCTGTTGGATTCATCTGATAACCCCCAGAGTTGTCTAGCCCTTTGCAAAAACTTCTTCCATGTCATAGGCTGAGAGACAGGTCAAGGCCTGAGAGTATATGCAATAGCTCACATTAGAATTCTAAAATGTGACTCTGGTCTATGGTAGACGCCTTTTTTCCTTCTCACATTTTCCTGAAGGATTTTGCAATATTAGGACTATTTCACTTTTTTTCCCCCCTCACCCCTCAAGCTCCAATGATGGGAGAACTAGCAAGTTCCAGACATCTGTATTGAATAAATGGTGACAGTTGTTCACTGAATGCAGAAAATTTCTTTTCCACAGCATTTCACCCTCTGTACACCACAGTTAGCTAAGTTGTGTCTGTATGCCTGACAGACATATGACCAAATGAGAAATGGCATCTTTTTGATCCTAATCTAACTACTGTCTAGACTGAGACAATGAAAACTATTTACTCCATCAATCCATTAGTAAAAAATCCATATGGGAGAAAATGGCCATAGCCAAGTAACTGTTAAATTAGTATAATCCTGTTCTCTTACTCAGACAGTTCATGACTGGCTTTAAAAAACTTTTAAAGGGAAATAAACATTTTATATAGCTTTGTAGAGATTTGAATGAAGCTCTTTGTACACCCTCTAGGTCCTATTTGCCAGCTTTTATTCTTTTTGCAGGTAATGGAATATGATTGTTCTAACTTTTGTATTTAGCAAACCAAACTTGTCTCCTGAAAAAAACCAGCCTGTACACTATTCTTGAGCTATTTTATCTTGAAGTTGAAGAAGTTGCTGTATATTTACTTCTTTGTAACTAAATTTATGCTCACATAGACAACTCTATGCTATATTTATACAGTTATTGCTAAAGCTTTACTGTGTAAAATCCATATAAAAGATGGTTCTTGCACTGCAGCCAAGTAAAAGTATAATGGAAAAACATGTAAAAACATGCGAACCAAATAAGCTGAATAATGATAGATGGCATCCAGAGAAATGTCAAGGGGTTTTTGTGGTTTTATTATTTCTACTATGGACATTTTCTTTGAAGAAAATGCAGGATTAATGTATTACTATTAATGGATTATTACATTCAGTGGAGAATTTAGTGTAGATAAAGGATGATTTGGTCTCTGAACTGGAGATATGAAAAGAAAAAAAACATGGTGAAGGGTAAGAAGCAAAAAGCTCAGAGAATGGTATTGAAATCCTGGGAGATATTGCAGGGAAAAGTGGGAATTATAGGGAAATTAGCAAACAATGAAATATTGGACATTGAACATACAAGGGTTCAAAGACTCCCTCCAATCCATATTGGGTAGGATGATTTAATGGTCCTGCTGTCCCATTTTTTTTTTTAATCTCGTAGTGGCGAGTTTCAACAAAGACAAAAGCCTTGTGGCCTTGCCTTGAAGGGGGATTTGCAGAGGAATCTTAATGTTGCAGGATTTTCAGTCTGGTCATGCAGGTTGTACACTCTTCTTGCTCTGTATGAAGGGCATGGAAAAGGATTTATATGTAACTCTGTCTAAATTATATAACATGGACTTAGTTTTACTGGAATGCATTAACTTTTGCTTTAAGAGAATTAATATCTTTCAAATGATTTCCTGTCTAACTTTCATTAACATTGTAAACAGAATATCAAGGTTGATTTCAATACACATTTGCATAAATAAAATACTTAGAAAATTAAAATTCTTTGTGCACATCTTTATTATTTTACAAGGGATAACATATCCATGACACCATATTCAAGGAGATTTTCCTGGGGGAACGGACCAGGAAAACCAAAGGCAATACAATAAAAAGGGTAACTTTTAAAATTAAGCATGAGGGAAACATATCTTAACACTAACTCTATCCCTATATTAACAGTGCTAAACTTTTGGCCTGTGAGCTTGATATGACTCTCCAAAACAGTTATAAAATCACAGAATGGTTTGGGTTGGAAGGGATCTTCAACATCACCTAGTTCCAACCCCCCTGCTCTGGGCAGGGACAGCTTTCATTAGACTTTGTTGCTTACAAGCCCCATCCAACCTGTCCTTGAACATTGCCAGAGATGGAACATGTACAACTTCTCTCGGCAACCTGTTCTGTTGTCTCACCACTGCCACAGTAAAGAATTTCCTCCCAATATCTAATCTAAACCTGCCCTCTTTCAGTTTAAAGCCACCCCACCTTGTCCTGTCACTACCTGCCCCTGTAAAAAGTCTCTCTCCAACTCACTTGTAGGTCCCCTTCAAGTACTGGAAGGTGCTATAAGGTCCCACTGGAGCCTTCTCTGTGCTGAACAACTCCAGCTCCCTCAGCCTGTCTCCACAGGAGAAGTGCTCCAGGCCTTTGATCATCTTTGTAGCCCAAAGGTTATTTTATAACTTGCTCCTGATTCCTTCCTTCATTCCTGAGAACCATGAAAGCAGCCAGTGCTAAATCTAGTAAATTATTTGTTAGTGTCACTATGCTCCCAGCCACCATCTTGCTAGGGCAAGTCAGGAGCAACTTCAGGGCAACTTCAGGACATGTGTACTCTCTGCAGTGAATTAAGCCTGTTCGTCCTAGGAGTCTGATCCAAGTTTGTGTGCATGCACCCATTTTTTTTGTCATCTTGGGCACATTCATTTCCTCCTTTGCCTTGGGAAAACCTGCTGTTTCTATTTGTCCAGAAAATTTGTGCATCCATTTTCTATGCTGTCCCTCAGAATTAAAAGACCAAAAGCTGAGGTGCTTGACTGTAGAGAACCTAAAATAAGATAACTCTAACAATCCCACACATGACTGAGAACTGTCTTAGTGTAAGTATTATATAAATTAATAATGTCTTCAGTCCTAACTCTGTCATACACAACAGCCAACAGACAGCTTATTTACCAGCAGTGAAAGAACCAACGATTTTTTGATGGTAAATAGCAGCAAGTCACACTGATGATAAAAAGATGAAGACAGCAAAGAATGTTAAGAGAACTCACAAAAATTACTAAAATTCACATTAGAGATTTCCTTATTTTTGATCTTCCAATAACTTAACTAGTTTTTTTCATCAGTTCACTGAAAGAGTCAGACTCGATGATCCTTCTGCATCCTTTCCAGCTGAGATGATTCAGTGACCTGTACCATGGCACTAACCCTTATGTCCTCCCGTGGCTGCTGTGTCTGGGACCCCAGCGGTCAGAGATGGCAGCTCTGCCTGTGACTCACCAGGCTCACACCTTGCCTGTCCCATGGCAGCCCTGGAAGCCCTCACTGAGCCCTCCCCATGGCACAGCATGGCCACAGCTCCCCCAAGGCCAGGACACCTCCCTGCCCCTTCCCATGTCCTCGTCCTGGAGCCAGGGCCTCGGTGGTTCTGCAAGGGAAAGGCATCAGCAGGCCCAAGCCTCCCTCCTGGCCCTGTGCTGTTCCGCTTGCACTGCCAGGGAGTGTTCAGGAGTTTTTACAGTGCTCAGGAGTGAGGGCAAAAACAAAAGCCCTGTGGCAGAGGTGAGTAATGAAGCCGCCACCCTGGGCACACCTGTGCTGGCTCTGCCCATCCCATTGTTCTCTGTGGCTGCCCTAGCTCAGGCCTCCGGGAGCCTGGGAAGGAACAGCCACAGCTCATCCTCTCCAATCTGCTGGCAAGAGAAGGCAAGGCAAGGCAAGATGGTTTTTTGCCTGTTCCTGCTGACTGACAGTTTTCCTGAAATGATATCCTTTTGTGATACAGGCAGAGGGGAGGGAGGAGCGTAAGGCTCACATGGGCTATAGAACGCAGAACTTCCTTAGTGTGGGTAACTCCAGGAGTGACCCTGACCTTCAACACTGTCTTTGAGTGTGACAGAACAGTCACCATTAACTACTCAAGAGCCTATCAACAGATAGGGGATGAGAAACAGAAGACAGGAAGGAAGGGCGCATAATGACGAAGTGAAGAACAAAGTGAATCACTGACAATTTTGCTCAATCTTCTCATTTTTCTTTGCCACCAGATTTTTTGTGCAAGCTTAGAGATCATGAACGCAAAGGAGGAGAAACACTCTGGCTGTGGTCTCCAGCCTACAGTATTTTAGGGAGGATGAGAGCTGTATTGAAGCTGAGTGCAGGAGAGGAGGATGCGCAGATGTTAATCCTAGCTAGTGGCATCTAACTGAGGACCAACAGGGCTGTGGGTATTCAGATTATGTACATGTGTGTGTGTATGTGAGAAGGGGGAATGTAACGTGGGGAAAAATTATCTGCACATAATTTCATCTCAAAGAAACAGTAGCTTGTCCCTTCGCTTGTATCAGAACTTCTCAGATCCTGCATAGCCTCTCAGATCCTGCATAGCCTTTAATTTATGTAGGAACCTAATACACTTCTCGCATTGCTGCTTCTTACATCCTGAAAGACTGAATTTTGTCTTTTGGTGCAACTCAAAGCTCAGTCCAATGACATATCAGAAAGGGAGACATGTCAGGGACTTGTATGAGGATTTCTGAAAATTGTTTTCTTATAAGCCTTGGAAACTTGATGCAATGGACATTTTTTCCTCGCTTGCACCACTTGGTACCTGTCCCACTGTAATCACTCATGACCCTAAGCTTTTGCCAAAAAATTACTTTAAGAACAAGGGAGAGGAAAGAAATGTCAGGGTTTTCTCTAGTGAATTCTTGTGACTCTGTACTTCACGTAAGGAGACTGCAAAGTAGAAGGTTGTGTTCCTTACCTGCTAACATTTTGAAGAGCAGAGAGAAGGTTTTAATCTCTTTTTTCACATTGATTTGGGAAGTTGCTTATGAGGTAGGAAATAATTCAGTGACACAGCGGGTCACACACACTGAGGAGACATTTGACTTCATCTTGGTGGGGGGTGTTTTGTTTGGTTTGGTTTGATTTGGTTTGGTTTGGTTTTGCCAGCACAACTATTTTCTTCCAATGCCTAGGGAAAAGCTTCAGTTTCAGTAGGTTCTGGACCCAGTCCTAGCATATCAAGCACTTGCTAATAATACATGGTTTATTTATCTGTTTCAGATGCTGACATACAAATACTATATTCTATACAGATTTTGAAGAGAGATGGCCTCCTTCAGCTTGTGATAAATGCTGTTTGGAAACAATGCATAGATAGCCACAAAGGGAAGCTTGAAGAATGGGAAAAAGCAAGCACCCCTCCAGAGCCTGTACAGCCCAGGAGAGGAAGCTGTGACCACTTGCAGCACCAGAACAAAGAACATCATGCAGACATGATTGTGGGCCTGCAAGGGCTCAGCTGAAGTATGCACAGGCCTCAGAAAAATATGCTTATGTACTGTTTCATATGAGGAGCAACACCCTGCCGGCATGCTGCAGAGCACAGTACAGAGACTGGAATGCATCAGCTGTGTCAGATGTGAGCTCTGTGGACGTGAGGTGCCCTGCACGGCTTATCAGTGTGTCAGCACATCCTCCTGTGCTTCTCCTGTCAGGATTTCTCCACCACCCTGAGCACCTGAACTCCATATTTCAACTACAAGCTGACAGTATCCCTGTTCTTGTAATTTGCAGCACTTGCCAGCACGTGGCACAAGAGAATGAAATTGATTGCCTTCCTAAAATGTCTGTGCAGCTGCTGCCAAGTCTGTGCTGATATCAGGGTTGTATTCCATAAAAGAGGGAAGGTTCTCCAGTTTTCTTATGGCACAGTAGTGATGTTCCTTTACACACACACACAAAATGGCCGCATATGGATCCGACTGTGTCTGGATAATAGGTGCAAGGAAAAGGGTACTGAAATACCATTTTTGCAAGCAACAGAGTGATAGAGGAACTCGTGCTCGTGTCAAAAAGAGTAATTATCAGAAATCAGAATCTCATGCACAGAAATGGCAGCTTTCCTGTGGTTAAACAGGAACAGTTGGTGCCCTATTGAATAAGGACTCATAAATGCGTAAATACATCAATACAGTGAGGCACGCAACTGTGAGAGAATGGAGGAGATTGCTGTCTGGAAATATTTTGGATGCATGTGTGTGACGGGAAGGGGCAAGTTGGGCCTTGCTCTGGTGAGGCAATGCCCTGCCCCAGGCACCCTATGTCCCTGGGCCTTATCCCAGTGTGGCAGTGGCCACCAATCCCTGGCACACTGAAGGCACTGTTCCACACCTGCCTCTGGAGCCCCCATTCAGGCCTAGAGTGGCCAAGACAAGGGATAAGGAGGAAAGCAAGCAAAATGAGAGCTTGAACAGGAAAAAGAGGCATAGAGGAAGGAAGATGTAAGAGTGTTCTGATATGGACAAAGTTTTGGAGCTGGATTTGCTGGTTAGTTGGTAACGCAGCCCACGTCAAAAACTTATGAGAGAGAGGGAGGAAGAGAAGTCACGAAAAGCCAAGAAGCTGAGATGCTGTCTAATGGAGAAGGCAAACCAAGGAAGTTACACACCTTCTAATATTGCATCCAGTAGTATCCCTCAATGATGCTAGTATTTTTTGGTTATATTTTAGTATTTGTTTTGTATAATTTTGTTGTATATTTTTACTTCATTGTTTATTTGCTAAGTATATTAGCTACTATATGAAATGTGTAAACATCAAAATGAAGTTTGCAAAATACTATTTCTGAACCTTTACACAAAGTTTTATACAAAAATTTTCCAGCTATTCATGGGGTTTTTGCTGTTATATGAAATCTTTCGTATGTGATATGAAAGTATATAAAATATGTTTCAATTTTAGTAATAATCCAATGATTAATTTACTAGTTTCTAAATTAAAATATATTCTGAAATTATAGAATTTTTTTTCTCTTTAATTAGGTAGAAGTTCTGTACTTTTAGAATATTCACCTCCTTAGTATTTACCTGGTGTCAAAGGGTTAAGATTACAATGCTCACAATTAAGAACTGCTGTGAAAGACATGTTAAACAGGACAATAATCTAAATAAATATTACTCAAATAGCCTTTCACATGTATCAGACTGAAGCAACAAAGGGCAAAGCAGGATATGTACTTTAATTGAAGGTGGTAAGTGCACATTTGTGAACAAATACTTTGTGTTGTTATATTTTTATGCACTTTTATAACTACATGCCGCCTACAGAAGTGTTTGTCTTCATGTTTAATACCAATACTGTCACAAACAAGGTTATCAGTAATTGCATCATTCGGTATTGAATATTTTTATAGAAATATGAAAATTTGTGCTGCTATAAGTGTTTATATCAGTAATTTTTTTTTCAGTACAAGAATAAGCTATACTGATATGTAGTATCTTCCCCTAATGACTTTATCTATGATAATGGGTTTGTACAACTTTATCAGTACCTAAGTCTGTGCCATAAAATGAACTAACCAGTGACACATTTGTCATAAATCATTATTAAATTCAAAGCAGTGATAAACTTGTACTGAGATAAGTTCATGTCTAATTAGAAGGACAGATAATTACACATTATCTGGGGATCTTTTTATGTGCTTTGCATAAGATTCCTTTCAGTTTTTGCAAGGCACATCATAAACTACAATCTGAATTAAAAGCATAATTTTGAAGACATTAATGCTGCTGCCACTGGCAGTAGGGTTTGCCTGGTCTTGCATTAACACTTCACATTTCCGTATAACCCTAGTTTTTAAAACAGTTTGGACTGATCACTAGAGGGTTTTTTTGCTTATGTTTTTTTTTGGGTTTTTTTGTTTGGTGGTTTTTGTTTTTTGGGGTTTTTTGTTTGTTTGTTTGTTTTTATGTTTTCTTTTTGCTTGGGTTTGTGTCTGTGTATATATTGAAGATTGAATTCCTTTTAAAACTTTTTTTTAAAAAACATTCTTTTTTCAAGTATTTCTATATACATTCCTTTTATTACAGAGACACCTGGTGGTCTTTGGGTGGTATTTACAAAAGTTTGCTTTATCATTTATAATATAGCATTAATTTAGAATCCCCTACATTATGGGACTATGTATTTTGAAAATCAGACTGAGAGCACTTACAGATTATCCAGCATGCAATAGGTATTGATTCTCATGGCTGATCATGGGTTTTTCCCTTGAATCTTTCCTATCAGGGCTATAAGGGAGATTTGAGCATATTGTTGACCAAGTGGTGTAAAAATATATTTCTTCCAAATTTATTTTTAGAATAATGGGTTTTTGGGTTTCATGCTTTGAGCATTCAGTTTGTGTTTTATTTCTGAGAGATTCAAATGATGACCAAAACTTTATCAGAGTTTAATGTCCTGATCAGCATGTTAGTACTTTAAGGAAAAGCTTTCTACACTAAAAACACTGGCAAGAGCAGGACTATTCTGCTGTAGAAAAGTTTTAATAATACTTCTTGCATACCGCATTTTCTAAGTAATAGGCAATTACAGGTAATTACACAGTATAATAGGTAATTACACGGGATGCTGGTGTTAGATCTCTTCTCACACCACTCCCAGACTGTCAGGCAGACAGTGTTGATCAGGTCCTGTTAGAGCAGCTTCTCCCAGTTTCCATGGCTGTAGCTGCCCTGTCACAGCAGTCCTGACACCCACCCACAGCAGGGCCCTGCTTGCACAGCCCCAGCAGATTTGTGACCTCCTTGTAATGCAGCTGGGCACGGCCACAAGCAGCTGCACCTAGGTGGGCAAGTGGTGTTATCCAACCATGGCATTCCTAACCAGCAGCTAGGTTTGGATTTTTAGGTAAAAAACCCCCTTCTATTCACCCTTTCCTCATAGGCATGTTCTGCGAAGTTTCAAATGCTAGGTGTATATATTTTAGTCATTGTGGTGTTGATGGGAATCAAACTGCTTTTTTTTGCTGCTAAAACAAACGCTATTCACTTCAAGAAGTACAAATTACATAGGAACATCCTTATCCAAATGTAGAATTTGCTTTTACAGCTTTTACCTTAGTGAAAAAAAATTGCTGTTGTATTTTTTTTTGTTTTTGTAATTATCCTTGTGGGGTATTTGTTTTAGCTTTCAACAGTTACTAGGCCTATGCTCATGATGTCATTTAATTATGCAGTTTTTCTTTTTTTTAAGAAAAGTTTACAGGCACTTTGAAGTAATTTTTTGCAGTGCTTACATTTGCACTTCAGTTGAGGAGTGTTTTTCACATCTGAATTTCTGTTGTGCTTACTGCAGTGATTTTCAGTATGTTGCCACACTGTTTTGTTATAGTTGAAACTCTGAGAGAATAATTAATGCAAAAGAAATATATGAAACTCTAGGGAGCTGTCCTCTGCAAGATTTGTATTTAGCAGTACTATACTTTAATTTTCACCCTTCTGCTGGCTGCCAGAATGCTTGCCTATCACTGTGAGAACTAGAACATATTAATTGTATTTTGGGAGATACAGAGGAAATATAAAGATTTATTCAACAGTATTTTCTTCCTAATTTGGCCACATCTTTTTATAGCAAAAAATATTCAGCGTATCAGAGGCAAGAACAAGAAAACAAAAGAAAATATTCTTTGTGTTAGTTGACATAGCTGCTGGTGTAATTTAAATCAAAGCACATTAGTAATAGTGGGGTCAGATAAAATTAGAAGTATCCTTGGTGTGCAGAAGATGTTACCTGGCAAATAAAAACCTTGCAGCTTGAGTCAGTACACAGACAAAATTTAAAATTACACATGGACAAAGTAATTAGTGAATTCTTAGAATTAGAGGACCTGAGTCATTTAAACAAATATTACTTGTACATCTTGATATTTAGACCTGGCCTATAAAACTGAATGCATATATTTGGAGGTACTGCTTATTTTGACAGATAAAGATGATTGCGGACAAAGAAATAATCCTTTTGGAATTCATGTCAAATTGTTTGGCAAGCTTTTTTTTAATTGATGGAACTGTGCAGAATCCAAGACCTTAGCAAGCTTCTGTTATTGTCACTCACTTAATAAGGGAATGTCTCCCCATGCTAAGAAATGAATGACTTACATGCCTCGTACACTCTGAACCCACACTGAATATAAAGTTAAATTAGAATACACTTTCTCACTGGGTTTTTTCAGTTTGAAAGCAAGTTCCATTGTTTCTTAGCACTACTAGAGTTATCTTTCCCCTTTCAGACTTTCCAGTTATATCTGTCATTGACATGATAGTGTTGCTAGACAAAGGGTCCTTGCTGATAACAATGTTACACAGCTTTTCTCTGAAATCCTGATGACTGTCTGGTTGGGTGATATCTTTGTAAATGATGGCACTTGCATATCAGAAAGTTGGAAATCTAAAAGTGGAGCAGGAGCCATCCTCTGAGTGCCAGAAGTAACCAGCTTCCAGCCTCTGTCTTCAAGGGAGGCTCCATTTTCACACCTGATAAGCACCCAGTGTACCTGCCCCCCCTTTGTTACTGTTAGGTTCTTGAAGCTGCAGATGGAGATGATTCAGGTATTATGGGATGTTATAAATCACCGTCACATCCACCAGCTCCTGGCACGAGGGCTCCTTCTGCCTGGGTACCGAGGAGCATCCCAATGTGCCAAGACAGACAAGATTCTCTGTCCCAGACTGGTCCTTGGCATTGTCTCTATTGATCCTTTCTGTGGCCAGGTTTGTGTCTCTGTGGGCTCTTGTTTTTGGTTTCCTCTTTTACTCATTATTGAGTAAAGAATCGCCAATGTATTGAAAAGGTTTTTGATCAGATTATGATCTTAATGAAAAGACACTCTCTCTTTTCACATGACCTTACACCAGACTATTTCTCATTATCTCTGGTGTTGCACAGTCTGGTGACCTCCTCCTGCAGACACTTTCCTTGGTCACAAGAGCTGGCAGTCAAGGACCCCAGCTCCTCTTGTCCCAGTCTCAGCCAGCAGCCCCAGGCATCTCTGGAGCCAAATCCCTGCAGAGCTGGAGCTCACTCTGGGTCAAGGCCTCTGCTGTGCAGGATCAGTTCCTCCAGTGGAGTTTGGGAACTATGCCCTGTGGGATGTCACCACTGCTGCTGAGCACAGGAGGGCTCCTCTCAGCAGAGCATCTGTCCGCTCCTTTCAGTGCACCCTTCTGTGCCAACTGGTGCCTCCCCAGGCAGTGTCCTGTGTCTGATGGTGCTGCTCACCAGTCACACCAGAGCAGATGTGTCACAGCTGCTCATGAGGCCAAGAAGCAAATACAATGGTTATGGTGCACTGTAGGTTACATTAGAATTCCAGTCGTGGTCTAGGGACAAATGAGTTTGGTGGAGAGGGACTAGTGCCTTTCAAGGGGCTGAGGTAGCCATCAAAAACTTCTGGGATAAATCATGTTCTAGTCAGCTGAAATATGGCAATGCAGTCAGAAGGAGGTACTCTTGAGGTATAGCCTTTACAGAAGAGGAATTCTCTCTGCACAAATGGTCTGGACACACTGAAGACCATATTTCTTTGTTTTAGGACTTCCATATAAGATTTTCATTAATCGAAACAGAGCTGCTCTCTGATGATAAAGTTTATGTGTTTACCCAATTCTATAGTTGCAGGGAATATTTCAGATTTTCAAGTCTCTCGCTTTCCTCCTTGTTCCCATAAAGGGAGCACTATGTAGATCCCATAAAGAAAAACTCTTAGAAAATCTTAAAACATTTTCCTGATTTGGAGATGAGAAATCTGAGGCACATAAGAAAAACAATCAGGTGTCTATGCACAACAGCTTTAAAAGATAACCCAGAGCCCTGTAACAAACGATGTCAAAAGCCAGAACTAGTACCTGAGGTGCAAAATCACTAATTGTAAGAAGTAACCATTTGGCTGTATCTTTGGGAAATACACTACATTGGTAGTAGTAGCCCAGGATATCTTACAGGGAAGGCACAATCTTTGTACAAAATCTACAAAAAAAATAAACCAAATCTACAAAAATCTACAAAACTTATACCAAAGGCTTTTTCTTCTGTGATGACTACACTGTCTTGAAAATGGTCACAGCATATGTTTAGAGCTTACCTATATTCTATCTCAAAATTAGTAACAAGCACATTTGAAGTATGAAAACTATATTTTCTAGTTTGAAATACTGCATTTTGCTATATATGACGTCATTCTTATTGCACTGGTGCTGGGACATGGGTATTTTGCTTGTGCAGAGTCCAGCTAATAATAGTATTATTGTTATTTTATATAATTTTGAGTTGAAAAAAAAATTTTATGCCTGTTCAATCAAGCATACAGCTTTAGTTCCTACAGAGCTAGTAGATTCTGGTTTATTTCATAAATGTTGCATCAATATAGGGTGAATAGTGAGATCTCCTAATAGCTTTCTGTATTAATCAATTTGCTTAAAATATACCTTTAACAATTTTGAAGTATTTTATGTGCTCAATCTAATTTCATAATTAGTCTCCAGTAAGCAAATCTACATAAATGTCTGAGCTGTTGACATAAAATGTAATAAACAAGAACTTGCATTAGAACCTGGCTTTTAATTTTATTTGATCCTACCAGCCAAAGGAGTTGGTTACTATTCAAAATTAACTGTATGCTCAGAATGTAAACTAGAGAGTGCATAGATACAATTTTCCAGTTATGTAAAGGATAAATGGACTGAAGGAAACAACTGTAAGTAAAAACAAAGGGAAAAAAGGGTCAATTTGCTTTTATTTAAATAATTTGCTATTTGTTGTTATGCTGGTACTGTGAAAAATGTGATTTTTTTTCCTCACATATGCAGAAAATATTGTTGATGAGACACTATGCAACACATGCAGGAAGAATTCGGACAAAATGTAATTACAGTTGTTCTGTAGCTTCCTTAGTCTTTTTTTGGCAACTCCACAGTTAAAATGTTCTATGGTTAAAATGGAAAATGATTTTGCAGTTTCAGGGTAAGGTGCCATATCAGATTAAATGTGAGTCAAAATAACTTCATAATATTGCCCACTGTAATTTTAGTTCCTATAGATCTCATCAACCACACAAGAATAAACCCACTTAGTTCATGCAAGTTTATGTGTCACTATGCATATGATGACTATCTTGAATTGGATAGGTTAATTTGTGACTCTAGGTATGCACCAAATACCAATGTGGTTTCTTTCTTCTTCTGATGAAGGGGCTTACTATGCTATACTGTAACATGGGCCGTAATGTGCTTGCGTGATAAAGAACAGAAAGAAAAGAAAAATGATTTTTTGTTTTAATAAAAACAATATTGTATTGTTTTAGATGGACATCCAAACACATTTTTATTTCTTTGCAATGATTCTGACATTTTTGCTTCTTCAAGGGCCTGTTGACAAAGAGGGTCATTAATTCCCAGGGTTCTTTTTGTCTTTGGTGAAATAGTTTCTAAATTGTGGATAATGGCAAACATCTGCAGAGCTCTATTTGCAGAGCCAACAGGATGCAAGTAGATTGTGGGGTGCTAATGTAATAACTGTGATAAAAAACAGACACTGTATTAAAGAAAACCAGCCTCTTGGGCTGGTAACTATTATGATTTTCTGTATTATATCTCTATGTATACTTTCCACTTGAGAAGGGTTGTCCTCTTTTAAAAAAGAGTCACTGCATTATGTTATGCAGAGCTTAAACCATGTCCCATTCACCATCTTACCTGCAGGACATCCTTCCCTGGTTGCAGATGGGCTGGAGAGCTGAACAATGTGCTGCCAGGGCATCCAGCGATAGCCTGAGCCTCTGAGACTGTGAAACACCAAAGGAGAGACCCTCATGCCACTGTGAGGGCTGGTGGCTCTGGGGGCCGGTAGGGCAGGAGGGTCTCCTTGAGGGGGTCTGTCAGGGCAAGGCATGCCAGCCAATGCCTGTCCCACTGCCCCAGCACTGGGCACCTCCTTGGACCCATGGGTGGGCTGAGCAGGGCTGTGGGAGGTGGGGAGCAGCCCTGCTGCTGCAAGTGGGATTGTTCTGTGTGAATAGAAGGATGCAACAGAACCAACAGAGGTCATTCTCTGTATTTGAAACATCCAACAAAACATAATAGTGTCATGGATTTTCTGTCACTAAACCTCCAGTGCTGCTCTGTGACGGCCTTTGCTCTGTCCTAGCTTTACCATCTTCTCTTTACCACCTTCTCTGAGGTTGGAGGCTTAGAATTAGGGTTTATGTTTTCCCATGGTTCAAAAAGTAAGATTTGTTTTTCTTTGATGTAATCTGAAGGTATTAACATGCAATCTGTCTCTTTTGGGGTTTGAGGCACAATTAAACATTCGAAAATTCAGCATTTGCTAGACAAGAGTTTCAACAGCAATCTAGAGAGATTTTTAGGTTTCCAACCTCATGAGTTGACAAAAAAACAATGACAGAATAATTTTCTAAATGCTGTCTCAAATTAACAATATTTCAAAAGTAACATACTCATCAGAAAAACACCTGCACAAGATACAGAATTAGACCATAGACATGAATAAAATATTACTTTTTTACATATCTGGTAGTGCACAAAAATGACGCACAGCTGGACACCAGTCTGAGGCCCCTAAGAAAAGCTTTCTCAGCCTATTTTTTTACAGCCTGTGTAGAAAACAGCCCTGTTGCCAGATGTTTTGTTGAGGTTAGATCTGTGATATCCCCTCCAGAATGATGGCCAGCATCTTTATAATGAACAGCGTAACTTATGCCTTAACTTTCCAGCATCCCACTGATTTTCACAGAACTCTATGTCCTCCTTCCAGGCTTTGAAGCTGCAAAAGAAAGTAATGTTTTGTTGGCTGGTGAACCAGTCTGTCAACATCTTGGGACTGTAAATTACAGCATGCTTTCTACGGTTTGCTTGGATTGGCAGAAAATAGTTGTACACATGTCGGCATCCTGTGATTATTAGCAGCAGCAGAAACTGGAAGAGCTAACATAACATGGGAGTAAAGGAGATAGCTGCTAAAAATATTTTTGAGGGTTGCTGTTCTGATTCTTCCCTTCATGTGAGAAATTATTCTGCTTATATTGACCTGAAAACATTATGTTCTGGCAGGCAATCATACAGTCTTGATTGAATTTCAAGAATAAAAAGACCCTCCCAGCATTTTTACTTATAGTATTTCAAATTTATTTGCTTGTTTTGGCACTCTCTTTTCTCCTATATCTGAGATTTGGGTTTCTGCACATTTTTTAAAGATTGTAATCTGACAGCGTCCAGGAGTCTGAATTCCATATCATCTGTCATTTACTTCATGTGTGACATAGATTATATGCATTTACTTCATCTGCAAAGCCACAGAAAATATTATTATCATAAGGTTGTTATGGTGTCTAATATTTATGAAGGCTTCTCTAATCCCTTCTGAGAAATCTCATGAGAGAAAATTTATGCTATTCAGAACATTAGCTCTGAAGAATATGAACATAAAAGGCAAACATCTAATTAAAAATCACACTATGAGAAGATTTACATTGGCTTTGAGTTAAAAGCAGTATTATATGTGATCTATAGATACTCCATGCATTAGACCAATATCAATCTGAAAAACAGTATTAAGGAGTTTAAGTGTTTACATAGTGAAAGGGGAATGTGGAAAAATTGATGCATTATATGAAAAAAAAAATTTTGTAATTTCTGTAATTCTTTTATTCCAGATATTATATTTTCCCTGATACCACTGTTTATAAAGTACAGTTTGACTTTGGGGTTTTTTTGTACTTGTAATAACATCTGTCTTTATAAGTATAGTTTTATCATTGAACCTCATAATATAATATGGATAAATTTGAAATATCCATGAACATCAAGGAAAATGTGAGAGAACCCCACAGAAAATCTGGAGTAGGATTTAAAGGACAGACTTTAATATCCTGCTATGCCAGAACTTTCCTTGTGAGAAGTCACAGTCATTGTGTTTTATGGTCTTAGTTTCAAGAGAAGGAAACTGTGTGCTAACATTAATTTGCAAGAATTTAGATACTCTGAGAATGTTATGTTTCCACCTACCTGCTGGAATTTCTTAACAGGATTTCATCAGAATGGTATGAATCACTTCATGCTGATTTAGATGTACTTTTATGAGCTGCTTACATTGAGAACATAGGTGCCAGCAACTGAAAATTAGTTTCTGTGTGGATTCTTCCATAGTGTTGTTAGGTGGCTTTTAAAAGCTTCAGTGTTCTATGGATAGCATGCCTTAGTTGTCTTTATTTTAATAGAACACCCACACCAAATCAAAGTAAATAGAAATGTGTTTCAGCAAAATGTTTTTTCACTGAGAATGCCTGTCAGCAACAGAACTGTTGATGCAAAAGTTTTGTCTTCAATTAATATGTCATGGGTGCAGAGAAAAGTGGGCTTAAATTTTAAAAATTACATTACCTTGAATATTTATAAAATATCTTTAGTTTTTCAGTCATCAAATTAGAATTTTGAGATGGCTACATAAGGACATTAAGTACTCTCATTTTATCCTTTCCAAGTTACTGCTCTATATTTTTACATTTGATTGTTAAAATTTCCAGAATTGTTAGATTGTTAGAAATTTCCAGAATTTCTAATATTTCTAATTTCCAGTTAGAAATTGCTTTTTAGTTTAATTTCTCATAGGACAGGAAAAAGTTTTGCTAGCTGTACATTCTTTCTTAGATACTGTAAAACTCTCTTCATCACTTCAGTTGGGCAGCTTTCCCCCTGAGACTCCAGCAAGATACAGCTGAGCGGTATGAAGGGATTTTTTGTTGGAGAATCATGTGACAGCAGGCTAGAAGTAGTAAGCTACTAGGTTAGGTGTTTGCAACCTCTCTGCAAACAGCTGAGTCCTCTTGGACCAGATAAACTGTTTTTTGGGGAAGGGCCAAGCTTCTCCAAATGGGCTGACCTGTCCTGCTGCTGCTTCTGTTGTTGCTGCTGGGTTATTGTCTTCCAGTTCCCTGGAGCTGGCAGGAAGGGAAGATTTTACTTCCCTTTTTTTTTTTACTTCCTTTACTTTACAGTTTTGCTCAGTCCTTTAGAGTCCTGGAGCTGTTAGCTGTAGCTGGTCCAACAGTTGCACTTCCATCTGTTTTTACTTTCCATATCTTGCTTGTTTTAGCTCGCCTGCTTTCTCACACCTCAACAAGAATTTTCTCAGTGAACCAGAGCCAAGGTCAGGCAGAGGGGTTGTACAAATCAGGGACAGCTGAACCCTGCAGCAGAGAGTCACACAGCTACTAATAAGAAAAGTTACTGTGAGAAAAGTACTGGTATAGAAGCCAAGAAGGCAGTGAAACAAAAAATCAGAGAGAGGGGGAAAAAAGGGCTAAAGAACATAGTGTAAGTTTTTAAGACACTGGGTTCATCATATGAGTATAATCTATTCAAAGTCTAGCTTGGAATTTCATGTCCCTGAATGCAGGTATGAAGTCATGACCAAATATCAAGGTATGATAAATGAAAGGTAATTGTCAAATGTAACAAAGACCAAGAATATATTTTTAAATTCCTGTATACAAGTAAGTTGATTTCTGTAATACAGTTTTGGTTTATATTAATTTGTTTTAAAATATCCAATATTAACTGAATTGGAAAAAATACAATATTGCCCCAGTCTCATAACAGGTTCAGGCTGGGTGTAATTCCACAAACGATTTTGTTCATCTTCACTTTTCAATGTCTGCTCACAGTATTCATTTCTGGAAATGAACTAGGCAATATTTCTGGCTTATGTATTATATTATATTTGATTTTTAAGCTTACTTTGACAGCACAAATGTTTTATATGATCATTCATAACAGTGAGTTTTGATACCTTTGTCTGACTCACAGTGTATGAAGTACAACATATTCCACAGAATAGGAAAACATTGTTTGTCACTAATTTTTAAGTCTGGTAAATATAATTATGGATAAATAATTTATCAAGTTACTTAACTCTTTATCAAAATTTCCTTGGTAGCCTCCATTTAAAACAGGTTATTCTTAAACCAAAGTGCCTGTACCATTGTCTCAGGTTCACTGGTCAGCTCCAATCAGGACTCTCTTAACTTAACCATAAAAATTGTTGATATAACTGATATAGGAGCTGATGTAATATTTTCCCATGCAGGAGCCACATAAAGTCAATTTGAAACACAGTTTGTTTCTGACTATCTGGAAATATCCATAAACGTCCCTCCCAGAATGTAGCTATATAATTGAGCAACATCTGAAAACACTGGTATGTTCAAGTCCAGCCTTCAAAAGATGACAGATGTTTTTCACATGGCTAGAAATGTAGGCACATATCCTGGTTTGTCCCAGAACATTTTTTTCTGCTGAGTCAGTTCTACTGAGAAACAAAAAAAATTCAATTTACAGCATTTTCTCTTTGTATTTTGCCATGGTGACAAAAGCTATCATTTTAGTGTAACTATAACCAAGATTTCTTTGTCAGAATCTGAAACTGTGGTTTCATACCTTATTGGATTAAAAAAAAAAATTCAGCAGTGCAATTATTGTTTCAGAAGCAAGTATTTCATAGAGAATGCTTGGTCACATCAGAACAAAAAAATAAAGATAAATGGATAGGAAAATAGTTATTTAGAATATTCAATAAACAACAATATAAATACAAAAATATTCTCAAAAATTCTAGTTGTTTCCATAACTCAATGCAGTTCAGTTTTGCAAGCTTGCAAATTATTTGTGTTATAGTATATATGGAAGATTTTATTGAAGCAAAGGTTGTCTTGATTTCAGCAAAATTTTATATAGATAACATAAGTACCTGTTAAATCTCTTTATTAGCTATGCCTATTAAAGTTCTCCATTACTTCTTTTTTTAGAATATTAATATTATTAGCAGAAACAAATTCGAGCTGTGATTATGTGCTCACAGGAAAAAAAAAAAGAAATACCAGAAGATATTTTAACCTTAGTTGTAGTCCACTTCAGGAAACATAAAGAAGGCCTGCTTGCAATCTAATCCTGCTTAATGTTAAGATAACTGATTCTCTTTCTTAGCTGTATTCTATTGACTTTTATGACTCGCAGTTAGTTTGCTATGTTAGTAGTATGGCAACTGACACATCATATATATGGTAAGAGATTTATAAAATCCATAAATGCATAAATTTTGAGTAAGAAACTATTTGCACAGGCAGTTAATATTTTGTGATAGACATTTTTATATTTTTGGAAAAAATAGTAATCTTACTGGGCAAGCTTTTTGAAGATATGTTGCCTCTCCTAAAGACCTTCTTTCATGTATTTAAATGATAATACATTAAACAAGGCTTTGATGAGCACTTAAACAGGACATCTAATTACAATATGTATTAGAAATGCAAAATTTTTCAGTGTCTTCAAACACTATAAAAACTATACTTAGGTAAAGTAGGTGCAGGGTACCATCATTTCTTTTCTAGTAGCAGTTGCTGGCATTAGTTGACAGTAATTCCTTTGCAGCATAAAACATAAGCATGATCATAATACTTTCTGCTTTTTAGGCTCAGTCAGTTTAATCTTCCTCTTTCAAAGAAAATATTTTATTTTAGTCAAACGCAAGTCTGATGAAATGTTACATGCTAGTGAACTACACTAGTACAAATTAACTGTGTGCTCAGCCCTTTATGAAAAAAACATGGAATGCACTCTAAGGAAATTTTGTTATGTATCTCCTTGGTTTCATCTAAACATTGCACAAGTCAGGGAGAACAAAGGGGATGTTTCAAGTGTCTGGAAGAGGGTTGGAATAAAGTAATTTTCCATTCTTGTGGAGAAATCTAGAGCTCGAGTGCAAGGCACTCAAGCCAGGCACCTTTGGCATTTTTTCCCTGACAGAAAGGACCTTCAATTGGCTGAGTGTCCTCACAGCTGCCCAGAGATACCCGCAGCAGGAAATCCAGTAAAAGCTAATACTAATGCAGGTGTTCTCACTCAACATGACAATCAGACCTCCACAGCACTATAATTTGCTGAAAGCAGTTTTTCCCAGTTTCTCTATCCTGCTTGCTAATTAAACTTGTACTTTCACATATTGCTTAGAATTTCAAGCTGTGGAAGATAATAATCTTTCAGATCAGATAAAATTAGAATTTATAAAGTTCGAAAATACCTCTAAGATCATAGAATCCATCCAATAACCTGACACCACTGTGTTCACCTCTAAACTTTATCTCCACGTGCACCATAGAATGACAGAATATCCTGAGTTGGAAGGAATCCTCAAGGATTATTGATACATTGACATATCCATACACCATTGGAACACATCCAGGGGTGGTGATTGCTCCACTTCCTTGGCAGCCTGTCACAGTGCCTGACCACCCTTTCAGGGAATAAATTTTTTCTTTATACCCAATCTAAACCTCCCCTGGTGCAACCTGAGGTCAATTCTTCTGGTTCTGTCACTTGTTTATTGGGAGAAGCAACAAACCCCCACCTCCTTTAAGGCAGCTGCAAGAGGGATAAGGTCTCTCCTGAGCCTCCTTTTCTCCAACAAACAACCTCAGCTCCCTCAGCCACACCTCACTGGACTTATTTACACTTCGCAAACTTCCTTGCCCTTCCTTGTTCTAACTATATATGATGTTGAAACTGGAAAAATCAATAACTAAAGACAATATTAATTAATAACAATATTAATTAATAACAATTTAATTTAGAGTTTATGATTTTTAGCTAGATCTCAGTTTACATAAATAACAGTTTAAAGCCAAAAGCATTTAAGGGATTTTAAATAACCTAAGGTCACATTTCTCCTCTTGGGATCTAGCACTTGCTAAAGCCAATAAAGAAGAAAAAAGTCACATCAAAGGTGAGGTGATTTTGTTATTTCCTGGGTGCTTTCTTGACTATGAAAGCCTATTAATTTCAGGTTTATGAATATTTTTTATTCATTTGTGTTATCTCTGCCTTACAATTGTATATATTCTCTTTTTACTTATACACACAACTTTTAGAAATGGTAATCAGCAGGCAGTAAGTTTCATCTCATTTTTCAGTGAATATCACCTTGCAGTCTAATTTATATTTTCATATAAATTAAATTACTTTGCAGCTGGACTATAAAATTAATTTTAACAAAAATATGCCCAAAGTCATATACATGAGTGTGGAGGATTTTTTCCTACAGTGAAGAGATAATTTTATCTCAAAATACATAGTAGAACACTGCATTTAATTGTGATTAAAGACCAAATCAAAACCACACATAAGTTAACAAGTTTAACTTCTTCAGGCTGACCTCAGTGGTTCAAATCAGCCACAGATTAAAAAAAAAGTAAACATAGAAAACATGTGCATATAAAAAATGGAAAAAGAAATGTTTTATTTCTTAAATCTGGTCTTTTAGTCACGGGACTGTTGACAACTGCATCACTCACAATCAGAGTTGCCAACAGATATACTTAGCCAAAGGCAAACTTTTACCACATTCTTTATTGACAGAGGAATAAAAGCAAAAACTGACAAATTTAACAAAAAGCAGCATTGGGTTTTTCTTAAGAAAAATGTTATTATATCTGGTGTTCTGAAAGCAGAATTATAATTGCTTTTCTAAACACCATATACATTAGAAAAAATTATCACTCACTTGGAACATTTCTCGTTTTGCTTATTTGAAAAGTCAAAAGACAATTTCCATCTCATTTGGTCTTGCCATTCCTTCACAATGCTGTCTACATTTCCATTTGTCTGCTTTAGCAAAAAAAAAAGATAAATAAGATCAATTGTCACTAGATCTTTTCACTGTAGTTAACTAAATTGTTACGATACAATTATATGTCAAAATACCAGAAAAGCATAGTGTTGGGGGTTTTTGGTTCAAAAACTGCTTGTGTTTTCCTTTTTTGCCACCTTTCTGTGGGAAAAGCTCTCCTGGAGGGTGAGCAGAGAGAAGAAAAACAAACAACTGAGCAGGAAAGTGCAATATGGAAGCTATGTATTGAATATTTCTTAGTCTTTAGAGATATATCACAAGCAACCATTTTATACAGATCCTTTGATCTTTCTAGATAAAAATCTCTAGCTTTACAGATATGATTACAAATCTCCTTAAACATTTCTGTAAGACTTTTTGCAATTAATTTTAATTACTAACATTTTTCAAGACTACATTACCTGGAAAACTTTACCTATAACTTAAACTTCTAACGCAAGACAAAATGCTAATTGGTTAAGACAATCACTCACAATGATGTTGGCCTCAGCTTTCAGTCCCTGTTTGTAGAACAGTAGAACTCAAGACTCAAAGAGATTCAAAGCTTATCACTGATAAGGCTGATGGTAGGCACCACCCATATATAAAACTAAATTTATCAGTAATCTAAGTACACTCAAGTTAATATTATATTAGTTTATAGACATTTTCTGTTTCTAATTCGATATCTAAATTGGCCTGCATATTTCTTCCCCTTGCAATTTCATATTTTTAAGCATGTTTTTCATTAACAACAGCACAGTTTTTAGTGATTATTAGAGCTGAGTCCTCATAGCTAAATTAAGAGGGATGGAGAACAGAACTCCTTTTGTGTTAGGAAATGTTGTCTCTCAAATCTAGGCAATGGATGGAGAAGAGATTTAACAGAACAAGGAATGGAAAAACCTCACCAAAGAACAGCTTCTGACTGGATGCTTGCGCTGTAAGACAAAACTATTTTTCTTAGATTACATGTAAAGATGCTGCTCTAAGAGTGAAGAGATCCTTACTTATAGATATTTTCATACACAAATGTGGTTGATTTGCTTTAGTTTACCCTCCAACACACCAAATTTCCATATATTATTCCCATCTTCATTTAATTCTCACAGATATTTGAGCGAGGGATTAAGTTACTAATACTTTATATTTTTAAAATGAGCCTTGTAGCTGCTCACATTATCTTTCTGAATTGCATTAATGAATGAAGTTTCCACAGAATGGTTTTTATTCTGTGTCCGTTTTGCTCTGCCCTTTTCTTCTCATTTGAAAGAAATGCTAGCCATCAACTTAGGTCAAGTTAAACAGTACAGAATGTATTTCTTTGGCTTATCTATGACAGGATCTTGGATATTGGAAAAGTTCATCCTTTCATTTCTGCTGGGCATTCCTGTACTTAAGTATGATGGAAAGTCACTAAGAATGGAAAAAGAGAATTAGATTAAGCAGAATACATTAGAGAGAGGATAATCTGAAGCAGTACAAAATTGTGCTGAGCAGTTTGCTAACTTGTTGAAAAATGTGAATAAGTTAAACTTTAAAAGAAAGTATTAAGAGAGAGAGTAAATATATTTTAATGTATAGACATCAGCCTTAGTATTTCTCTAGAAATGATGAAGACGCTTAAGTGCCTGAGCACTGGTAATAAGCAGTGTCCTTCCTATTCCATTTCTTTAAAAAAAGTTGTACAACATGGCCATAGCTTTAGTCATGATATGAAAAACAAAGTTTAAACTGGATTCAGGTTTCTCATTGATATGTTCCCATTAAATATAACCATTCAAAATAAAATTCAGTCAATTCAGTAGTAATCTTTCCTGTGAGATGGATATAATTTCAGGCTAAGCCAGAGCAGCCCCCTGCATATGTTAACTTTAGGGCTCTCAAGGGTAGAGTTAGAATAGCTTCACTGACCAATGGGCTCCTCATTACTGAGGAATTATGTGGAAACGTTTTGTAGAATAGATGCGCTACAAGAAGTGTGGATTATCTTAGGGGTGTGACATTTGTGACAATCTTGATTCTCAGATGTGTCCTTTATCTTCATGGGTCCTCATCTGTTTAGATCATTGCTGACATGTAAACTTTGAAATATCAGTAAGTATGGCTTAGAGACTGTATAGAAAGCACCAGAAAAATTGTGCATTGTGCTTTTAATAGGAAGGTATTTTAAATCATAAAAAATGGGGTCTTCAGATGAATAACAGCTCTCTTTTACAACCTCTCCTAGTTCATGCAGCCTATTTGTGACATACGAGTACATCCACAAATACTGTTCCTGCTGTCATAACTGGAAGTGATTTGCACCACAACTTTAATTCAAGACATCTGCCTGACACTCTGCCCAGACCAATGGTTTTTTTTTCCCCAATGCTCTTCAGTAATACTGCTGGAAGTAGATGTGTATCTCTTTTTTGTATTCTCTTATGTTGTATATAATAGTCTTAGGCAGTTAATAGTGTTTGTTTTGAAGCTGTGATTAATTTTTCTTACAATAAAATATAGGATAAAAAATAGAGTAAAAGTTTGCAAGAAGAGTCTTGCAAACCAAACCAATCTAAATTACACTGATCCTATCCAAAACAAAAAAACAGGCAGATGCTTGACTTTCTACACATAAATGAGTTCTGGGTTCCAATTTACATTTAATCCTGGGTAAGGACAACTGTCCTAATCAAGATAATCACAGGAATGTATAGAAAGATCTTAAATATGTTCTTGTTTCTTATGGCCTCTTTAACTGCTGTTGACCTATAAGTAGTACTAAGACACTAATTTCAGCATCTGTATGCTGCTGATATTCATCTTCGTTTTGGACTACAGGAAAAATCAGAAACACATCTTTCTTCGGATGTTATTTATAATCTGATGATTCAAAGACCTAATTATTGGAGCTTCCTTCTGAAATAGATACAGATGAAGTCCAGATATTTAAACTTAAATAAAAACATTCTTTTTATTAATAACATAGATGCTTCCAGCTTGCCAAATTTTGTCACTTAAAGTGCTGAAGATACAAGATGTTCTCATTATTGAGAATGGCAGCCTTAAAGACAGAGAGGTAATGTTTCATATAAAAGTGAGTAAACCACTACTTTTTAACTCAGTAACTGTTTTTAGAGTGATTAAGGTTTTTGTGGCAGTCTGTTTGAATGTTGAGTGCCAGCAGTAATGCTATCCTAATAAAAGGAGTAACTACTTTTAGATCAGAAAGGAAAATTAAGAATGCTCATTTACTGTGAAAAATTGCTTTTTTTTTTTTTCAGAGTGGAATAGGCAGTGTTTGTAGTACTAATTTAGACCTCTTTCTTGCTTCAGGTATGGTCAGATGACACACTAGTTATATCATGCTGCTGTTACAATCCCTTCTGTAGAGCAGGGCTATTCTTGTGGAAGACATTGTTATTCTTAGGATAGAGGAGATGGGGGAAAGAAAAGGTTGTTTCTAATGCTGTACTTATTAATATTACTCACATTCTAAGAACACAAAGCAGCATCTCATCCTTCAGCCTTCCCAACAAGATGCTGGAAGATACATATGCTTCTTGTACACCTCATTGCAGTATTTGTCAACTTTTTCTGGACAAAAAAAACTATGTTTTACAATTAATATCTGAGGAGGAAAAATTGCAAAACCTGGGCATATGAAAGAGTCATCAAGAAATATATTTCCTCTAAAACTATGAGGCTTCATAATTTTTATTTGTGTGTTGGACCTTTTGCATTTTTCATCAGAAATATATTTAGAAATTACTTGATTTCTTTTATAGGAATGTGTTGATTCAGATGATTTATTCAAAGTCATATTTGGGGGTTTGAAAGTGGTGAACTGAAAAATCATGCAGCGCAAATTGCTGTCAGTCGACTTTGCCTGCTTTGTACCCACCTATGCAAGTCTTTCTGATCAGTGCATTTGTGGGCCAATCTAGACACCACAGCAGCATCACACCTCTGTGCAGTTAATAAAAGATTTGGCAGGACCTCTCCTTACACTCAGGTTACGCTGAAGAGCAGGATAATCAGATCTTTTTAATTTAACACCTTTTAGTTTTTCATATTGAAATATCAAACTAGAAACAATTTTTTTTCTTGCATTAAAAAAGAAAAATTCTTAATTTATTCTTAATTTAATTTCTTTTTAAATTCTTCTAAATTTTGTTGCTGCTATTTCAACATTACATTACTTCAACATTAAATTGTAGCCATAAATATCAATTATTAACTTCTTCCATCAGATGTGCCAGAAATTTGTAATGATATTTTTTATTGGGATTTTACTTGGAAAATATTTTGCTGAGTTATTTATAAAGTATGAAAGGGTAAACATATAGGCATTCAGTAGAAAATAATATGTATATCACAAAAGGAGATCAATTGTTCTTGCCCTTTTATTTCTATTGCTCATCTTGAAACTGCTAGAGTATCGTACTCTTGCAAGTTCCATATCTCCTTTTAAAAGACATACAAGAGTTTGGGTTGGAAGAGACATTTAAAGGCCATCTTGTCTAACCTGCCCCTCACAATGAGAAGGGTTATCTTCAACTAGATCAATTGACTCAGAGACCCACCCTAGCTGACCTTCAACGTTTCCAGTGAGAAGTCATCCACTACTTCTCCAGGCACTGTATTCCAGTGTTTCATCACTCTCAATGTAAAAAAAAAGCCAAAAACAAAACCAAAAACAACCTCTTTCTTATATCTCATCTAAATTGATTTTCCTTCAGTTTCAAACCATTACCCCTTGCCCTATCCCTACGTGCCCTTGTAACAACAACCATCAGTTGGTCCGGAGACACCCAAAATAAAATCAGGAATGGACAAAATAACTGAAATGACTAGTCTTGATTTTTTTTTTTCTTAACCAGAAAACACTGAAATTCTGGTATAATGTGGAAATAACTTCCAGTGAAGAAGAATCTTAAAATTTAGAGCCTATTTTGATAACTTGCTCTACTAATATTTCTTGTTGAGAAAGTGTAGTAGTTCTGCCAAGCTGAGCCTTTTTGAAGTATACTTATGTATGATAAGCAATTCATTTTCAGGTGCTACATATTAATTTTCACTAAAGTGTGTAATGAGCAACAGAAAGTGAAGCTTATGAGAATCTTTAAGCATGTAAGTAATTTTACCACAACTTTGCTTACCACATATTTGCTACCACAAAATGTGCTGAAAAGTATTAATGGGCCAACACATCAAGTGTAATACATAGTTGTTTCCTGTTTCACTTCCTATAAGCAAAGAAGTTCAATCAGCAGCATAGATCTTTACCAGATAAATCATCTACATCTATCTGCTATCACTGTTTGCACTTGTGGATCAAATTAACTTGCACAGGCGAACTCAAAATTGAAACAAGCTGAGTAAAGTATTAGCCCTAGACAAGCTTCTTCCTGTTACGCTTTATCACTGTGCTGGAATAAAACTAAGATTTTTTTTTTTATAAGTTATTGCTGTTTGATGTCGCTTTTAAGTTTTATGATCTGTTTTAAAGTTACTTGGGAGTGAGGTGTTACATACATAGATAGTTTTATTAATGAAATCTAGTCTTGTCTGTTCAGGTGGATTGACTCTGGCAGGACACTAGATGCCAACCAAAGCCAATGTATCATGTTCTTTTCAACTGGACTAGGGACAGAAGATACAATGAAAGGCTCATGAGTTGAGGATGGGGAGAGATCACTCAGCAATTGCCATCAGGGTAGAAGAGTCTCAGGGAAATTATTTTAGTTCCTTACCAACCAAATCAGAATAAGGTAATAAGAAGTGAAACCAAATTTTAAAAACACCTTCTTCCCCTCCCCTCCCTTCCTCTCAGGATTAATTTTATTCTTGAATTCTTCCCCCAGGCAGCGTGGGGGAATGTGGTCAGTTCATCAGGTGTTGTCTCTTCTGCTCCTTCTTTCTCAGGAGGAGGACTCCTCACACTCTTCTCTATCTCCAGTAGAGATAGAAGTCTCTCCGCCTCCATGGGAGATGGACCTCCATTAAGTTCTCCAAGATGAGTCCTTCCCATGACCTGCAGTTCTTGACAAATTGCTCTAGTGTCAGTCCTTTATGAAGGGTGCAGTCCTTCAGGAACAGGCTGCTCCAGTGTGGGTCGCCTAGGGGGTCACAAGTCCAACCAGCAACCTGGTCCAGCACGGGCCTATCTCTCCACAGGGCCACAGCTCCTGCCAGAAACCTGCTCCAGTTCAGGCTTTCCACAGTGTCCCAGCCCCCCTTTGCACATCCACCCACTCCAGCACTGGGTCCTCCACAGTCTAGAGATGGATCTCTGGTCTGCCATGGACCTTGGTGAGCTGCTGGGGCACAGCTTGCTCACCATGGTCTCCCCACAGGCTTCATGGGAGACTAATTTAGTGATTGGAGCACCTCCCCTCCCTCCTTCTACTGACCTTGGTGTCCACAGGGCTGTTTCTGTCAGATATTCTCACTCCTCTCTTCAGGCGCAATTGCTGTTGCACTGAGTGGGTTTTTTTTCCCTTTAACCACATTACCCAAAAGCACTATCACCGTCACAGATGGTGTGATGGCTGAGCCTTAGCCAGCACTGGGTTCATCTTGGCTCTGGGTGAAGTTTCTGGCAGTTTCTAACAGAAGCCATCCCTGTCGGGCTCCCCTCCATGCATACACTACCTAAACCTTGTGAAAGCAAAGTTTTGCTAAGATCACATGTTTAGAATGTGTTAGAACTTAAAAGAAAATGAGAGGAGAATGTTATCCCTTTCTTGCATTTCTAATTTTAGAGAGATATTCTAGGAAATAATTACCCTGTGCCTTTTTCTTAGACTGTTTATCAAATGAAACATTTGTATGTTTTCCCACACTGAGTACTCTGTGCATCTGAGATTTGGTGGAGTCTCAGTTTTGGTCATTTTGTTTAATTGATTAATCTCTCTCTGTAACAGGTTTGCTTTTTTTGTTATTTAAGTTTGGGCTTTGCTAATGCTGCTGTAGAGATGGGATTCAAAATTATATGACTTTTTTGCCTCTATTTTCTCCTTCTTCATGCCTTGAAGGTACCTTCTACATCAAGTTGTCTTCTATGTGTCTCCATCACCTAAGGGAACGTGTCTGGGTTGAGGCACAGTAAATGATGATCTCCTATTCTCATATTTTCAAATGAAATATGATGTTTATTGTTTCAATTGTATGAAATTGTGCAGAATAGTATGAAAAAGTAAGATTAAAAATATTTCTATCAATAAAAAGAAATTGGTATATGTTTGTTTTTTGAGAATACTTGAGGAAGCCCAATTTCAAAAGGTTGCAATTTTAGTGCTTCATACCCCTCTCTATTTTCCAATTTCAATAGAAGGAATGTTCTGTTTCATTGCAGTTTGTATTTGAAGTGCTTTATTGTTTTTGGCTTGAATGATAATTTCTTATATCTGTTAAGGAAATTGCATCAATACAGTAAATATTGTAAACTTCCATGTTTTGAGAAAGACTTGCTCTATCTTTCCTCTGAGACAAATTATTTAATCCTCATCATTGGCTCAGTGATCCTGAAAAGGATCGGGTCTCTTCCTTTGTGACACCCCAAAGGGATGAGTCTTGGCATTTAAAAATTCAAAATCTGGCTTTCATGTTCTTTTAATGTTTCTCTATGGATCTTGGAAAAAGCAGGTCAGGCATGCTGCCAAAACTCAAATGTACTCAAAGTGAAGGGAGCCTATCCCATCCTAATCAAGCACAATTGACAACTAAGGCCATACATTAATACATGTGTTCTAGGTTATTGATGCAGTCTATAGGCTTTATCATATTTTCTCAGTACAATTTTCTTACAAAAATAACAACCAGAGTTGCTTACCATTCTCTTGATGAGCGTATATGAATGTTCTTAGTATGAACTAAGAATTTTTTGCATACATGGCGACTTCTAGGAAGACAATTCAGCTTCATATGTAAAGGTTATGTGTTAGCAAACTTGCGTGTTGGCAACATCTGTTCTGCAGTTATTGCAGTGACACAGCATCAAGGTAAATGATCAAATAAGACTACAAACCAAGAATATATTTGCAAATAAAGAGACAAAAATAGCACTGTAACTTTCCAATTTTACCGTAATTTTTAAATTTGAATTTGGATGCGTTTTTAACAATGATATAAAATCAAGATTCCTCCAAGAATTGCTGATTACAACAGAATGCAACAGAATAGATGCTGGGGTTTTTTTAAATAGCTTTACTATTTACTATTGGTCTATTATATATACATTTCTTTTTTGTTCCTATTTTCTTGAAGAGTACAGTTTTCCTTCCCAAAAGATACTTAAATGACACTTCCAGGATTACTAGTTCCTTAATATGCTGTAACGACACTTTTTCCTTTGCATTTATTTCTTGCTGAATGATAAATTCTCTGTTACATATCTTCATCTGGGAAGACATTTTCAGTTGTGACCAAAATTACATCTCTTCCTTTCAGGCAATATAAATGTGCATCAATTTCTTTAGAAACAACGAATTTGTTTAAATATGGGCCATGGAACAGCCTTCTTGGATGTGCTCAGAGATTGTAGCAAGTGAAAAATGCTGGAAAATGAATGGGAAATCTCATTAATGGGTTGAAATGTGAGTAGTTAGAAGCCTAAATTATTATGTACATAACTTGATTTTTTTAAAACGTGAAGCTATTTCCCTCAGTAGGGGTAATGGAATGTAGCCAGAGCCTATTCTAGTGGGAGATGGGATCTATTTAGTTACTAAAGAAGCCATGCAAGATGCATAAAGTAGCTGTTGCCTTATTTTATTGTTTGGATTTGGGTTTTGTTGGGTTGGGGTGTTTTTTGTATGTGTACTTGTTTCTAATTTGATGCAGACTTGTGGTTTTGTTTTGTTGTGATGTTATGTTTGGTTTGGGATTTTTTGCTTCAGTTTGGGGTTATTTTGTGTGGAGTCATAGTTTTTGCCTTGAATGTTGGGGATTTTTTCCTTTGGTTTGCATCTTTTGTTTATTTGGTTTGGTTTGGGTTTTTAACAGAAATGTAGAGAGAGACTTTTTTTCACCTATTTTACTTATGTCTTTTGGAAGAAAATGACTTTTTTCTCCTGACAGTGGAATAGATATTGTGAGTCATGGAAGAGTTGGAAGCATTTGCTAGTTCATTTCCCTAAAAAAAAAAAATAAATTTGGAAGTCCTAATGTCAGACAAGAGAAGAGTCATGCAGCTATAACTACTAATCATGATGGAAAGACTACCTGCTATAGTGCTGCTGAAAGTTTTGGGATATTAGTAGGGAAGCAGAGATATGTCCCTTAAAGCTAAAGGAAATCTGGCTTCTCAGTCTGATATTGTGACACAGGAATTGTCAGTATTCTGTACATTATGAGGGATTTTTTAAAATGGGAAATATTTGGCTTTTCATAGCCATGGCAAATTACCCCACCTGTGTCTAACTGTGTCAGTTTTATGCCTTGAGGACCTGCCAATTAGGTAACCTGTGATATCAGGCTTGAGACAGTGATGTCATGCTTTGTCATGTTGGTTACAAAGATGCTGGAGTTTGTATTCCAGAAAGAAAGAATTGTTACCTTAAATTGTAATATGTAACTGTAAATTTTAGTGCAAAAAGAGCTTTTCAAAGTTTTGGGTGCTTTTTCCTAACTTTCCTTGCCTTGGTCTTTTCACCTCTCTGATAATCTAGAATACTGCAGTTTTTTCACAATAACTTCCAAGAGTCCCTGGCTAATTGCAGAGCTAATTATGAAAGTACATGTATTTTCAAGGTTATAACATCCAGCTGAGTAAAAAACTAGTCTTATTCTAGGTTACTTAAAACTCAGGAGGGATAGCAGGAGCAAGTAGTGGCATAAGAATCCAACCAATTTGGTTGAATACTAGGACCTGTGCTTAAGTATGGTGATTCAAATAACTAATTTAATCTTATACAAAATATTTGGGGGACTGGGGTCAGAGTCTTCCCTTTAGAAAGGGAAGGAGAAATAAAAACTGAGCAAATAATGCTTAGTGAACAACAATATGACAAAAAGTTTTTGTTTGCATAAATGGCTTGTACTTAAAAGAAAAATGTGGTTTTAGTTTTGATAATGCCTGACCAATGAGAATCTTTTTCAAGTTACTGTGGAGTGGCCTTAATGCTGTAAATAATCCAATTGGCCAAGTCCCAGTACAGTGCAGATGAGAAAAGGATGCAGGAAATTCTGTTGTTTACACATGTGTCTGTTACACTGAGAAGCAAGAGGAGCCCAGCAAACTCAGAAGGTAAGGGGGTCTCAAGCTTGTGAGTTTAATGTTTAATTTCTATAAATCTCTTCAGGGGCAAAGTATGAGTTACTCTTATGCTGATGGTAAGGAGAAAAACAGTGTGAACTGCCCAGCAAAAGTACTGAAGATCAGAAAACAGTATTTGAAATATGTGGCTAAGTTATATCTAACTGTTTTTTGCTACTATCATGTAGCATTACTTCGAACATCCCATTGAACATAACTTGTTTTTCAAGTGTAGCAGAATGCTTGCTTACTATAACCAGGTAAGTTTTTAAAATTTTCTAAGTGACAGTTTGTTGAAGTTTGAAGTTTGATTACAAGTTTGTTACAGTTTGAATTTTGATTAGAAACTAATATAAATGCAGAAGTTTCACAGATTATGCAGTTTTACTACTGAAAACCTTTTTAAAATTACTTTGTGAAATGCATATGCAATGGCATAAACTAATGAAACTTTGGTACCTTTTAATGGGGGTGATATTATGTACATAAGGGTCATGATAATATTATTATGAGTTTGCAGAAGCTTGTACTGCTTTTTTTTTGTTGGAAAGCAGTGTTTTCACAGTGTTTCTGTTTTCATAAGTTATGCAACTCAATAATGAGTTGTATAATCCTAACTTCCTTCAGGAAATATCCGAAGATGGGATAAGAAAAATGCATTCGTAGCTGTATGCTATTATTCTAATGCAATGAAATATATTTTTTGATACTATGATTTGTTGATGCTGGACAAATATATTCAGTCTGTCATTATTTTAAAGGCAAGCATCAGAGATGGTGTGAGACACTGTGGATGATCCTTCAGCAATGAGAACCAAGGGTCAAATTCCAAAAGCAATGTTCATAAGCTTAATAAGCAGATATAGCAAATAGTACCAGATAGCTGCATTTTGTTTGTATTAGTTCTTACTGATTCTTTCAAACATTTTATGAAGCAGACTCTGCTATAAATAATCCTCTAGCTAGAGTCCTAGTTTTTAGTTTAGAATTCTTGTGTTGTTAGAAAAGTTACTTTTGTGTTTCTGAATGCAGTTCTTTGCATAAAATAATGAAGATAAATGAATTTCCAAAATATATTAGGTATCATGAATAGAACTAGTCATATCACTTCCAGAGACATTACAAAACATTGAAATTGAAAGATGTGAAATTATATGTCTGAGGGTGTTTTTTTGTGTATTTGCATGTAGCCAGCTTTGAATTGAGGCTGCTCTGTCACCTTAAGTATAAAACACTAATGGTAACCTCAGGTAAACCTGTAAAATAAATCACTTGAAAATGAATGCATGAAAGGAGCTGTTAATGAACAGGCTTAAATTACTGTTGTGTACTTCAACACAGATAGATAGATATTGGACAGACAGGTAGATATTGGAATAATTTGAAGTGTACGAATTTGATATTCATGTAATCATAGATTCCTAGAAAGGTTTGGGTTGGAAAGGACCTTAAAGA
Source organism: Camarhynchus parvulus (assembly GCF_901933205.1). Taxonomy (NCBI): domain Eukaryota; kingdom Metazoa; phylum Chordata; class Aves; order Passeriformes; family Thraupidae; genus Camarhynchus; species Camarhynchus parvulus. The sequence goes on along the minus strand of NC_044572.1, from coordinate 96,299,238 downwards.
TCATCTAGTCCCAGTCTCACCCCCCAGTATAGCAGGTTGCTTAAAGCTCCCTCTAACCTGGCCTTGAACACTTCTGGAGATGGGACAACCACAACTTCTTGGGGAAGCCTGTTCCAATGACTCAGCTAATCTGTTCACTCCTATTCTCTTTCTAGTCCATACAATGATCTTTAATTTACTGGTTAATTATAAAAATGATCCTTCCTGAACAGCTTGATTCTCTGCTCATGCTAATTAAGTCATCTAGGTCTGATTTATACTGCGTTAAATAAGACTGGGTTTTTACCAAGCCCATTCTTATTTAATGTCAATCACATTACTGGAGGAATACCAGGGAAGAATTTTCATGAAAGCTCCTATTGTTTTGAATATTTTTTATATGTATTTTCAGTTGACTTGGATGTTTCTCCGTAAGTTTTGTAGGTGTCCATTTTTGCAAAAGTGTGCCTACTTCCCTTCTACCATGCTGAGTAGTCACCAATTATTCAAATAATTTATTCTCTTTTAGTGGGACTACATATCGGCCTAGAGCAAGTGGGCACTAAGAGACTATACATGCTTCTCTATGTGTTTAAGTGACATCTAGGATACAACAGATGACACTTAGTGATTTATTTTATTTGATCACTCTAGTAACTGTGGAATCCAGGTAAAAGTCACAATGTGGATTACTCTTTTGTTCATTTCCCTCAAGGATGATTTAATGGAACTGGGATCATCATGGGATAATATCTTACAGCATTAAATCACACAAAATCAAAGTCCTTGAGCTATTGAAGGACATGAGATGGTGTTAAAATACTAAACTGGTTAGGGAAAAATAAGAAAAATTACATATAAATGTCCAAGTAGCAATCTTTTTGTAAGGAACGTTCTTAAAAGCATTAATTATACAAGATATGGCTTCTAAAACTGTTCTGATGAAACCAAAAACCTCTCTGCACAAGAGAATTGTCAATTCTGATACAATTATATCAGAGTAGTTGAACCAGCCAAAGGCATGTGCTCTGACCCAGAGAAAACAAAATATTCATGAGTGTTCTTACTTGTCTGCTTATGTGGGTGGGAAAATCACTTGTTTCTAGACTGAGTAGTGTTTTGAAGAAAAATTGTTTTGTGTCCTAATAAGATCTGGAATATTTTATGTCTTGGTCTGAAACAAATCATCAGATATTTGTGATTAATTTTCCCTACTCCCAGTGTTATGAAATTTCCTTTAAAAGTAGGTCATGTTTTGAATAGGAAAGCATCATAAATGACTTCAACTTGAACAAGACAATTCTTGATTCTCATATCATAAAGCATATGGTTTTAAGATACTGTTAAGGGTTTTAAACTCCGAAGAATTTCTCAAGAGTATAAGCAGAGATTAGAAACTTAACTTTTTCAGGGAAATGCCATTACATCTACACATTTTATTGAAAATAAAATAAAAGAAAGAAAAGACAAAAAAAGCCACGCCAGAAAAACCCCCAAAACAAAACATGACCCCCTCAACTCAGTGGGATAAAAAAGCCTGTAAATGAAAGTGAAGCTATCCAGTTCAAGGTCACTTTCCAAATGAGTAACATAGAAGAAAATAGAATTGAAGTACAGACTCTAAAAAATAAATTTGTGATGATTTTGTCTAAATAATGAAGCTTCTCTATACATTTAAATGATCTCTACTGTTTGGATGAACATGTTTTAGCATTGCATCTGACCTAATTATTGTTCAGTAAAGTGCTTTTCATTATGGTTAGTCTGTCTTCAGTTTCCTTTTTTTTACTTTTGAGGCTGAAAGAAACCCAGCTGACCTGACCTGTAGCCTAATCTAAAAATGTGCTAAAAATCCCACAGAAATCCTCAGTTGTGTTTGGGAGTAGTTGGGCCTCCTCAACTATACTCAATATGAAGCTACAGTGATTCTCACAAGGAGGTGGATTTGGCTTTTGAACATAAGTAAATGAAACATGAAACAGTAGAATGCTAATACTATCAATAGCTGGGAAAGGAATTTAACCCTTGAGAATTCAACATGGTACAATGGTCTTTTGTTTTAATTGCGTGCTATAAGCCTATTTGTAGCCTATTTGCAATTATTTATATTTCACACAGCCTAAATTGTTTAACTAATACCCTGAATGAAAATCACCAACTTGAAGCAGAGATGTTTTTAGTTTCCTTGTCTTCTTTGACTTTTAAGCTTACAGCTGGCTTTAATGCTTGTAAAGACTTCTAAGACCAGTTATGACTTACATACTCAAAGGCAGATCTAAGCTTGTAGATGATGTATACCTTGGGTATTATTTCCCTACATTTCTGTAGTCTTCCCTCTTTCTGAAAAATTCAGAGGAAATCCATGCAAGACAGTGCATGTGTGCACTGGCTGAGCTCATATCCAGTGACACTGACAACTCGGATTGAGCTGAGTCTTTTGAGATTCTCTATTGTGAATAGTCCTTTCTATTGTGACTGACTACTGGCTCTTTTGTAACTAAGCTGAGTGGTGTAAGAAGTTAGCTGCTTATCCTACTTGTTCCCAGTAAAGGGAATGACCTTGTTGGCACTGCAACTCATTTCAGTGTAGGTTCAGTGTAGGTTAGTGTTTGTCACACTAAACACTCCCTGAAACTAACTTACTATGCTTTCTGTGTAAACAGAAGGAAGAAGACTCATGCACTCAGTTATTTTAGTCTTAGCTGTGGAACCACTGAAAAACAAACCAAACAAAAAAACCCCCAAAACAAGAGATACCATTTTAATGTGATTACAGCAAATTTCATTGTGCCTGCAGAACAAGATGCCTATAGGTGTTTCTGTAAATCACAGGAAGAGCTCACTCGTATCTTCAGCTATAAACATTAAAAAAAGATAGTGTTTCAGTATAGTGAACTAGTATTAACTAATGTGAACCCTATTCTTCTGAAGCAATTACTTGTTTCAAGTTTGAACAAAAGGTTACTATTGTTCTAAAGAAATCTCTCTATGCTATTCAGAAGATACGTATTAGACCAGATGTTTAACTGATATGAATTATTTTGTATGGATTAACCATTGCCTTATTTTAAATACACCCTGAATCTGTTCTCAATTGAAGTTATTGTTAATATGCTGATTCATAATCTGTTTTTCCTAATACTCATTCAGACAATGTATTCCATGGAGATTACTGATCTTCACATAGAATCACTGAGATTGGATTAGAATTTAGGGGACTTGGCTGCTTGTTTAACTCAGCAGTTTACACTAGGTTTTGTAAACCTGATCTAAAACTTTGAGAGTTCATACTTATCCTAACTACCTAGGAAGTTTATTTTGTCTCTTTTTTTCATTAATCATATCCTAGTAAAACATGATAATTAAATCTCAAAAGGGAGCTAGCCAAGCAAACTGTCTCAAATGCCACAGCTACCAAATCTAGTTGGGTTATGATTGGTTTAGCTTCTACTTAGTTTTTTTTTGAGACTATCTGGGAAAGTTGTTGGTGTCACACACAGTCCCTTCCTTCCCTGCATAATCTGATTATAAAATATGTTTTTTCAAGTGTAGTGGCTGAGAATCAATACTAGAGACTTGAATGTACAAAAGATATGGGTGAAATGTTATGAAAGTGTGTAACCAAACAAAACATTCTTGGGGAAATGAAGTTACTGTAAATTATATTTAAAGCAGTACTTCAGAGCTTCTTTTGGCCTTATGGGTAGTACATGACAACATCTCTATGTACAAATATTTATGTTACCCATGTTTAACCCTAAGGATTTGAATACAACTTCAAAGATGTGAAGAAAGATCAGCTTGTTGCTGTAAAAGACTTTGAAAGATATTGCAATGATATCTAATCACTTGCATTACCCAGTAGACCTAGATCAGAGTATATAATTTTGGTTCTCATCTGAAGAAATAGTATCCAAACTGTTTAAAGTTTATTAAAATTGGCAGCCAAAAAAAAAAAAAGAAAGAGTAATATTTGTTTAGTCTTTAAATTTATTGTAATCTGTGACTACCTTCCAAGCTGTCTTTTTATGAATGCATATGTTTATAGTATGTATATGTAGTATGTACACTATGTATATAATCTGTATAATATTAAACAAGATATATTGTATGCATGTGTTTAAAAAAACAATTGAAACGCTGAATAGGATTTTACTTTAAAATGGATATTTTGATATGGAGAGAAAATGGTAAAAAGAAAAAAGGAAAAACTGTACATAGGACCACAGTGAAGTGGACCACATCCTTTTTTTTTGGTGCATCCTTTTTCAGAGAGAATTACAGCATTTCATTTTGAGCAAGCTTTAAGAACACCCACCCCCCCCCCCGCCAGCAACAATAATGCAAAATATGCTATGAAAGAAGTCTTGTCCTAAATTACTGCTTTTAATTATTGACGCCTTTTGTATTAGTGTAACTTAATAGAACAAATTCACTTTACCTAGGGGTGTTTTATTCTGTGGAAAGAAGTAACCACTCAGTTTTTAAAAGATTTGAGCCTTGTCAGCTATACCAGTCCTGTGGTCAAATTCTCCTATTGGCATGGAAATTTTCATTCTATTTTACAGAAGCAATTCACACACTGAGAGAAATATATAATACCTCATGTTTAGATGAAACATGGTATAGGCAATCATTTCAATAAAAGCATCAGTCCAAATATAAAATTTTTTTGAAACTCCATGAAGAAGTAAATGTTTCTTGCAAGACACTAATTGTTGCTGTTACCAGCATATTTTTTCTGGATTGTTTCTCCTGGTGCTTAGAACTGACCTTCAGTCTGGGAAGTATCTGGGAGTGCTTGATTATCTTGTTCACCCCTTTCTATCATACACATATTCTCATATTTGCAGTTTCTGTTGGCAGAATAGATTTGGGGGATAAAGCCTTTTTTCTTCTTTTCTATGTTCATTACAGCTGGTTCCTGACAAGAGTGCAGAATTGCTGCTTGTAAAGCAGTTCGATGTTGTCACAAAAGGGGCTTATTTCCTGTGAATCTTTCCTACTTACATGGTGTTTTGTGACCCATTTGGCTAATAGTTACATATTCTGAGATTCACAATTTGTGATCTTAATTTTTTCTTATTTCCTGGATATCATGGCAACATTGTTACAACTGGGAGGAATGGGCTTCTAGAGCTCTTCAGAATTCACACTGCTCAGAGAATCATGTTAGGGGGGACTTTTGAGATCATCCCCCTTGCTCAGAGTATCATATTTAGGACTTCTACATGGCATGCCTTTCTTTCACAAGAATTTCTGTCACACTAGAGATTTAATTTTCTCTAAAATGAGTGGGACAACTTACACCTGGAATTGTAAATCTTACTTCAAAGGATTGAAATAGGTTGTGGAAAAGGATAGCAAATGAGGACAAACTGGCAACATGAGTGGCATGGCCAGCCTGAGGGCCACTTAGGGTTACTTCATGTTTTGTTGGTTTTTTTAAAGATATAAATTATATATATGCAATTTTACCCTACATGCATTCAAGTGAATTATTAAAAGCTTCAGGAGAAGCAAACTACTATTAATAATAGAAAGGATTCCTCCTCTGGAGTCAGAGAATTTTGGTTATCACAGTGGATACTGGAATATCAAGAAGTAGTATACTTAATCCTGTTACATAGTGTAAAATACTTATTTCAGCATTATGATGATTGCTATATTTTCCTTCGGTTTCTGGATAGTCTACTAAAATAGAAAAATGTTTAAGCCATTTCTGAGTCCTCCTTTCACTTACTGCTTCCTCTTAAGGTTATAGTGGTTTATTGTCTTGCGGTGACTATCTTTGCTGCCCATCCTTTACCTCTTCTCCAGGGAATTTAGCTATACATGCACAACTAATATAATGATACACTTCCTGGTGGTTCTTCAGAACCGCCTTGTCTGTCACAATGTTTTGTATCATAGTAAAATGCATTTTTTCCTGAAGAACTACTATTTTCCTAAAGTTGCTTTCTAGTTTTTAACTTTTTAGGCCTGATAGAGTAACTGGCAAACTTTGTTTATGGCTTTTTTAATAGAATATGAAGTTGAAACTTGAGTCTCTGTTTTGCCTTCTCTCTGTCATATTATTCCATCTCATGATCTAGTGTTGATCAACTCAGAAGTAGGATCAGACTCCAGTTTTACATAGATTCTACTATGAAGGACTTACTTACATTTGGTCCTATACCTTTCTGCCTCTGGAATTTTTTAGTGTCTCCTGAGATTAAATTTAATAATTTGTTTTCAAGGCAAAGGTGTCTATAGGATAAAGAAATAATGAGAAAAATTGTGATATTCTGTGTTCCCAATATTATAAATTTGGTCAGACCTATAAGAAATGTGGAACACTATTTAGCACTTCTCTCTTTACTGTTTCCTCTCAAACCTCTCAAATATTTTCAGTTTATGTTCTTTAGTTCTCTCTTTTTTAAAATTTTTGGTAAAGAATTTGAGCTTTTATCCTGTCTGTTAAGAACTTTGACAATTAAAGAACTTGGAAACTAAGATTTAGGCCTGACATTGTCTCTTGCACTTAAATTATTCAGGTGGATGTTATGTTGTAGAAAGAAAATGAGGTTGCATTATTTCAGCCTTATATATCAGGACATGTGATTTCATTTTATCTGCCACTGTGATTTCATTTTATCTCAAAGAGACACCTAACACACCATCCAAATAGAAGTCTTAAGAAGACCATTTTTTTCAGGCATTTTTAAGATTTCCCAATTGCACAAAAAAGTGCAAAACAACAACAACAACCACCCCTCAATGAAACAAAACCTGATAAACCCCAGAAAACTTCTTTTTGTGAAGTTAAAACCAAAAATTTATACTTTTTCATAGCTTAACTGGTTTTAGTTACTGGACATGAGAAGGAAATAAAACAGGTTTTGGAAATAAATTAGATCATTATTGACATTTTTATATTAACAGGAAACAAGAGAAGTATGAATAGGAGGGAAAAATTATCATGTAACTCCTAATAGGAAGTAAACAATTAGCATTATTTGTCTCTTCAGGCCATTTTTTGGCTGATTTTTAGTTATGACACATGTAATGGATACAATGTTTGGAAACAATATAGCTTAAATATTTACCATATGATTTAATATTGTAAATATATATTTTTTATAGCTGTGGGAAAAAAAATAAACAGAATAATTTTTGGCTGTGCATTAGAAAGTCCTGAAAGCACTATCTTTTAATTTCATGAAGTAGGACAATCTGTATATTATGTCATGGTCTGTTTGGATCTTTCAAATTTACAGCACAGTGTACTTTGTAAATTAAACTTTATTTATGAACTTATGAGCTCATTAAAAAAAAAAATAATTTAAAAGACCTCTGTGTAAAACACCACCAAAACATAAAGACATCAAACAATGGTGGAATCATCTTTGTACAGACTAGTCCAACAGATGAACTCACAAATTCATTATTTCCCTAATTCACAAGCTCTCTTATTTACAAGTTCTCTAAATTGTATTTTTTCCATGAACAAACTAGTTACCAAGCTGTCAATGCCAGTGCTCATTCTTTCTCCTCTATTGAGGAATGAATGCCTCCATACCACACTGGAAAGCACAAGGGCCTAATTAGTCAGCCTGCTGCTGGATCTGCTACAAAAACACTGGGGATAAGCTTAGGCATTTACACTTTCCAGCTCAGAAGTTTGGTCTGTAGCACTCCCATTTGAAGATGCAGAAGTTGTTGGCTGCAGGTAATATCCACCCTATCTCTTCCTATCCACTGAGTTCTATGTACAGGCTGCTCTCCCGTTGACTACTCATATTGGCACTGCTCTCAGCATATGTCAGACTTTAGGATTGGCTGTATGTTCATTATTGTCATATTTTTACTTCTCTTTCCTCTAAGAGTTTTACAAGTCATTTTTTTATCCTAGCTTCAGTGTCTTGTAATGTCAAGAAATTTATTTGGTAGGATTTTAGTTTCAATTTAATTCAGTTCATATACCAAGTTCACCTGACAGATTTTGAATAATATCTCTAACTTCCATGTCCTTTTGGTCAATGACTTTGTAGCTACCATCATAGAGATGGTCACTGTAATCTGTACAGGTTTCGTTCCTTGCAGGAGTGCATACATTGGTTATGTTCAATGTATCTTCATTGTAATTAATTCTGTAATTAGTTATAATCACAGGCTCTTGTTTGTAATGGAACTGCATTAAGTGAAGGGCACTTAAGTAAGAAGTAGGCTGGATTGGTTCTTAAGATACACAGCCATGAGCAATGGTAGCTTTATTTTGTCCATTTACATGGATTTGCACAGTGACTATTAGGAATGTTTATGGAATGATTGCTGTGTATTTTCTCATTGTGTATACATGCTGTGAGTATTCTGGACCATTAGTACATGATTCGTTTCCTTACATGCCTGCAGTACCCCTTTCACCCGGTTGTTCTCACAACCATGTACAGCTTCATATCCAGTGTTAACTACATGTAGGTAATTTCAGGTTAACTTTGAATCTTAGTGGTTATGTAACATTATCACCCATTATGTCCTTGTGATGCTGCAGATGGAATTCCTTATGTATCTAGTTTAAAGGTTGGTTTATAATGGATCTGCAATACCTAAGTTATTCCAAAATGCAGTATCTGTTATACATAAGTTCTGGGTATATGTTCCAATTATCAGTGTTGCCATGGTGATGCAGGATGGTCGTACTTTCTGCAAGAGAAAATACTCGGGTCTTGGACATAATCCAAACCTCAGTTGTTTTTAATTTTTTCCCTTTTTCATTGTAAAAGGAGAGGCACATGGATAACCCCTGAGTTGTATGTTTAACTGCAACCTCGTTATATGGATTTCAGAAGGGTTTTATTTCTATTTTAACAGGATTTTGGGCAGCTACTGATATGAATTCCTTATCTGTCGTTCTTCTTCTGGGAGTTTGTCACTTGTGTAGCCAACTTATAAGTTCTCACAGACATGATTCCCATGCAGTATTAATAGATCCATTCTTGTGTATTTTCTGGTTTACAAGTTTATTCCATTGTTCTATTGTCCCACTATTTGGAGGCTGATGCAGTAGCTGGAAAATCCATTGTACAAGATTTGACCTAAACCAAGCTTGTCCTACTTTATTCTTAAAATGTTATTGATGCTAAGATTATATTTCTCTGAATAAGGGAGAAGTACCAAACCACTGGCTTAAGGCCGTTGTGAGACCAGTGATAGCTTAGGCAGGGAATATATTCGGAGCACCACTATTTCTCCTCCTGTAAGGATTCCTTTCCACCCTCCAGGTGTTTGTTGTAATACACATGAGAAATTTCCCAGATTAGTTTACCTTCCATGAAGTTGGTAGAATATTGGTGATGTGCTGTACCATTGTTTTAAAAAAATGAAATAAATTTACAATTTGTTTCACCAGAACTTTCACGAATCCTCTTTTTTGACATCCTCTCTTATTGCCTGTTGAAATAAATTCTATGTCCTTGTGTGTCTAAACCACTCCTGTAACCAAGCTGAGTATTGCCTCAGATTTTTGTGCTATATTTTTTCTAACCAAATTATCAATGTCCTGGCTGCATGTTGCCAGGATGTTTAGAGTTTTGGAAACTAGATACAATTTTTTATGGATAATTTTTTAGACAGAACTATATCATGAATCACTTTCCAGTGTGATGTTTTATTCACCACACATTTCAATAATTTACTTGGCAATATTTTTTCATCTAGCCACTAGGTGGGACCCCTAAGGGTTATTAATAAAAAACAACTTTAGAACAGGAACAGACACACAAAATTTGATCTCCTTTTCTTGAGTTGATAGCTTGGTAGTTAGCAGCCCTTAGTAAACAGGCAAATTTTCAGGGAGTGAGATAAATCACTTCCTATATTCTTCCCACAATGACCACATCACCTCTGCCCATTTCCTTAAAGCCTTCTCTCTTTGTCAGGGTCTGTTGATGGATGAACTGCAGCAATACCATGGAAAGTTCTGGCTTTCCAGTAGCACTTACAAAAGAACACGTGGTGTTCTATGATTCATTTTGTCCTATTCAATTTATAGATTAGACAAAAGAAAATTAACTGGTTTAATCTAAAGAATACCATAAAAAAGTTTGGCTGAGGTCATAATAATTAAGAGACGTAACTAAAGATTAATTCATGCAGTTAGAAAAAGGATGTTGAAATTGTATCCTCAAGCACTGCCCTAGCTACTGAACTGACTGAAAAAGCTGAGTTCAGTGAGCAGGTATTAACATGAGGAAAGTACAATAATTCTTTTCTCTCCTGGTGATTTTTTTTAACGGTGCCACCAAGGGTGAATATACTGCTGTTTACCTAAAACAATAGGTGGCAAAAATAAATCAAGAGCTCTTCTCTTACTGGTGTTCAGGATCATTAGGTAAATAGAAGAGGTTGCAGTATAATTAAATATCTTTCAGACCCGTGTTCTTTGCAATGCTCACCAAATGTCTTTTTTTCCTCTGAGAACTATCATCACTCTGTTCTCACTCTATCATCACGCCTCACTCACATGACACAATGAATGTTGCTTCATATATTTTGTTCATGCTTATTTTAAATTATTCCATTAAGAAAAACACCTTTAAAGGGATGTTTTGTTCCTTCTTATCACTCAGCTGTTAAAAGTGGAATGATCAGAAGGCTTCACTGATCAGAAAACCCCCATTTTCACCAATTCTCTAAGTTTATTTTATCTTTCCATCCAATTATCTTTTATCTAGTAATTATATAAACTGAGCTCCATATGCTGTGCTAGCAAGTCTGTTGCTGCAAACTCAAGTAGTGACTTTAAAACTAACTCCACACAGTATTATTTTGTCCATTTTAGACTTGTGATATTTCTGATGTTAAGAAATTTATGTCTAACATTAGCATGGATGTTTCTTCTTGAATTATCTTTAACATACAAGTTAAAAATTATTCTTGTTCCCCCTGGAACATATATAATATATAGATATTTTATAGATGAGAGTTTTCAGAGATCAATGTACATATATGATGTTTTCTATGAGGCGGTCATATACCAGAGAAAAGAATTATTATTTTTTAAATACCATTATAATTATAGAGATGATTAAAGATTCAATATCAACAGATTCAATACTAAAACAGCCTTCAGTTGGACTGTTCAACTTGTTTTTATTATAATTTCATCAGTCCAGTGTTTTTGAGAACATGAAAGAATAGATTGATATGAAGTATAAATAAGACAAAATAAGCCCATCCTAATCATCCCTCTGGAACGGTGAGATTTTTGACAGTTTCAGAACCTTTACAATAATCAACACATTTTTCTAATTTTTAAATCTTTGCTTCCTTTAAAACTAATATTTTAGTCTTCTTCTTTAAAAATAGATACAAGCACAAATTGTCATAATTCATACTTCTAATAAAATTCCTTTTACCCATTTCACTTATCCAGCAATATTTCTGTTGTTTTTTTGCTTTTATCCTGAGTCAGCCATCCACTGAAATGAGTTGTGTTGAGATCTGTCTCTTTTAATGAAAAAATGATATTTTATTCTACCTCTAGCAATCTTAAAGAGGGTATCTAAAAAACCTGTTTTGATTAGATTTTCTGAAAAGGAGATAAGGAAGTCAATCCAAATAGAAGCACCGTTTCTTTACCGCTTTGGAGTGAGGCAGCACATCTGTTTTTTGGAGGAGGAATGACTGCTTTTAATTCTTAATTTTTCTGAATTTTAGGTTCAGAGTTGGGATCTATCCATGCTGAAAAGGGCAGGCAAAGTTCAGCCTACCATAAAATGATTAGAAGCCGAAGAGACCACCAGCTTACTGTACAAGTCTGCTTCAGTTGTTACAGCTGTAAGTTTGATCTGACTGACAGTGTCCCAGCCTCAAGAACACTTGAGCCATCACAGTGGAGGGGAGCAAGAATTCACGATCAATGGTTCCTTTTTAGTCTACTATGATCTAAACATTTCTCCAGCTTTGGAAATATTACTGAATGTTGCATGACAAAATCACCTCAAACCTGTAATGAAACATCAGCAACAGGCTATTCTGATTCATAAATAACTCTCAGGTCTTCGAAATTTTCACATTTTCAAATTTTTCAAAGAAAAATATTACCATTCTTATTTCTCCATCTTTTAAGATTTGTAAACTGTGCATTCCCCAAGTTCTCCCTTCTTTTAATGAATATGCAAAGAAGTTAGCAAAACTCGTCACTGAAAAAAACTACTGATTATGAAAGGTGTAATAAGTACTTCTGTAGCTATATACTAGTTTGGGGCAGGCACAAAAAAAATGTAAGAAAATTTATTGCACTTTTTTAAAATCCAAAAGTTTCAACTATTTCATTATTTATTTATTACATTATGTAATATGTTTTATATATATTATTATGTATCTAAATTTTACTGTGGTTTTGTTTGATTGGTTTTTTTAAATTAAAGCTTTAGGAAACAAAGGAATTACTACAACCCAGAAATTAAATTAACAACTGACTGCAAGCGTTTAATATTTTGTTACTTTGGCTCTACTGGGCCTCATATAAGTTTGTGGTGGCAATATCTTTGTATTTTGGATTAGGCTTATTCAAATTGAATTGCTGGAAGTAGGCCAAGAAACAAGAAAGACTCAACCTTGATGAAGCTTTGGCAGCAGCTCTGCTGCATCTGTGCAGTGTTGTTGTGGGGCTCGATGGTACTACACCAGACAGTGATAATGAAGGGAACTGGGAGTAGTTCATTGTCCTTTTCCTCCTCTCATATCCGCACTCCACTGCAACAGCTCTCCATAAGCTTCTAACAAATGGCAAATAAATGTCCTGAAAATCATGGAAAAGTTGAAAACAGCTAGAAAACTGGAACAAAACAAGCAAAAGCTTCTATTCAGTTGAAATGAGACATAACTGAATCATACTGCCAAAACTATCTACTCTTCAGTGTTTTGTTAGCAGCATTGGCCTTCTGCATTTCAAATGCAGGTGTTAGCACTAATTGCTGTAACATATAAGCATTTTTTTTACAAATGGATATCACAATACAAAATCAATTTCTTTTTAACTTCTAACAACTTAGTCTTCTATTGAAGTAGTAAGATTCTTAAGTTTGTTTATTTGTCTGAATTTTATTTGTTTGGTTGCTCTGGTTTACATAACCAAGATGAAAAAAAACAAGGAGATATAAGTGGCTAGTCTCTACAGACTGTCCACATCAGCATTTTCTCAGCACTGGGGTAGGGAAGCAATTTCAAAGAAACTGCTTTTCTTCTGGGCCAAATCAGTAATAAATAATCAAAAGATAAATAATGAAAAAGAATGCAACAAGATTTACTAGCTGAGCCGTACCACTGTGAGGTAGGCTGTACAGTACAGTAATAAGGACAGTGCTACACTTTCAAGAATAATGTAAGAATATACTACCTGAAAATCTCCTGGAATGCAGATAGCAAAATAAAGCCCCCTATAAAAAAAATACTTTATTTTTATCTTGAAAAAAGGAAATCCAAAGGTCACAGGGGTTTTGATAATATTTTTTTTTCTTAGGTATGCAAATTATAAGGCAAGTTTTGCCTAGTATGAAATTCCACACTCTGGGAAAGAAGGCAAGTAATTTGTGGTTGTAGTTCTAGACAAATAACTTCCTCTTACAAGATATTTAAAATAGATATATTGATTCAATTCAATCTTTTCTTGAAGGAAGAGAGCTTTTGTCTGTTTTCTTTAGACTCAAACATTTTTGAGAGCACTATGATTATTTAATGACTCTTCCTTTGCAAGCAAATCCTAGCCAAATAATAGATATGTCTGTTTATGCTGTACTCAAAAAGTATTAAATGAAAGATACTTGAATAGCTATTTCATGTTGATAAAGCACATTTCTAAAACATGAGCAGCATCATTAACTCACTATTACAGCAGTAAAAACCCCAACTGTTGAAGGTTATTCATACGATATAATTAATTAAAAGCTAAATTATTGTCTGTCTTTGTCTTTTTTAGGAGTGAAATTAGATGATGAATCAAAACATGAATTTAGACTCCATTCAGAAACAAATGGAAGAGATAGAGGTTTTTGGGACCCAACCAACACAACCTGATAAATTAGATAGATGTTGGCAACCAGGTGACCATCTGTTTCATTCAAATCTTCCATCTCAAAGTTTCTACTCAAATTCACCTCATTATGCACATATGCATACAAGTTACAGCAGTGATTGGGAAATTTTTGAAGCAGTAAAAATTCAGGAACTGGAGGAAGTCAAAGCCAGAGCTGCCCAAATGGAGAAGACCATGCGCTGGTGGTCAGATTGCACCGCTAATTGGAGGGAGAAATGGAGCAAAGTGAGAGGAGAAAGAAATAAAGCACGAGAGGAAGCAAGACAATTGAGAATCAAACTAGACAGTGTCATAAAAGAGCTAAGTGTGCTTAAAAAGATAAATCAGGATTTAGTAAGCGAGAAGGAAAACTTAGTAAATGGAACTGCTTTGAAAACGGAATGCTGTTGCTCAGAAATATCCTGTATTAAAAAAGACCAAAGCCTGTTAATGTTTCTGGAACCAGAACCTCCGAATGACCTAACCAAAATCATCAAAATTCCTGGGGCAGAAGACACAATGAAGGTAAAGAATGGGAAATATTTTTTGTGGTTCATGAAGAAGTGACAAAGTATGGATGTATATGTTGAAATTGGATTTTTCAAGAATTTTGACCAAAGTGCTGCCTGATCCATTCACTAGTAAAACCGTTTGGCCCCCTGACCCCCCCCCATCTAAATATTTCTAATCCAGAAAACTACAGAAAACAATACCTTTGCACAATGACTAGACATTTAAGGAACAGAGGTAGACTGTTATATCCAATAATTTACTGTATTGTTTTGATTCTCTCTCATGTTTTACAGTAACAGGTTACCTCTCTTATCTGAATTAATCATGTTTTGTATACTTACAGTCTTCCTCCCCTCCAAAAAAACATATTAGGTTCTTGGCTTCTAAAGATCCTAAAGTGTAAAATAATTTAATTCTCTCTGAACTTCAAAAGTGTGGGAAGAGGTAGGCAATTCTTTTGCAAATTTCCAAGACTTTTTGTTTGATAAGGAGAGCAATTAAATAATGACATAGAATTTAAAAAATCAAGTATCAGCATTGGTTAAACAGCTCCTAGCTTTACACAAAAGATCCAGTTACATTCATCAAAAATTGAAGCATTTGTTCATGTTTAACTACCTTTAATTCTGTGTCTTGGATTACACTCTATAGTCTTCAAAGACAGCACCATGTAAAAACTTTACTTGTTTTCTGATAGATGGCAGTATTTGTAGATATAGTTAATTTTTTTCACACATTGCAGGGAAATGCTTTTTCCCTGCATTGTTGAAAGTAGGAAAGTTTTTACTTCAATTCAAGGGAAATTGCCAAGATCTTAGATCTGTATGTATTCTGTTTGGAAATTTTACTCTCTAACTCATATTAACGATATTATATTCCTGTAAAATCTGAAAAAATAAAAACCCCAAAAATGGTAATGTTAGTAGCAAGAATAAATTTTGCCAAAAAAGCACGCCTTTCATATTTTCAGACAAATGTGCCATTGGAAGGAAATACCACAAAACATACTTTAACTATTTTTCCTTAGTATAAAATTTTTTTACTTAAGAAATGAAACTTTTTATGTGAATGGGAAACATTTTTATTTTTCAGTGGTTTCTAGTATTTTCTGATGTAAATTTTGGGCATTATTCTAAAAACTCAAAAGAACAGAGTGATGTGAAAGAGGATTGCCAGTAAATTGCTAAAATGAGATTAGGTTTTAAACAAAATTCCTCAGCTATGGTAAAGCAAATACATTTCTAAGGGAAACTTGTTTATAAGAGACATTCCATCTTCCTCAAAAATGTGTATTTTACTTTTAATTTTTTTCCGATTTTGAAATTAGTTTCTCTTACGTTTTCTATACAAAATGTGTATCTTCAAAATAGATAACTATGTATTTTGTTCCTTCTGAAAAACTTGTATGAGCCTGCTTCAATACACTTTACATAAAAAGTTTGAGTTCATAATGTAAAGTTTCTCAATACATTATTTGTATGGATAAATTGCATTGCTGGTTCTATTAGTTCCAAGATTCTGTCTTCACCAGAGTTATAGCCAAAAAAAGAGAAATTGAATGTATTTCCTTAGTAAAGACATGTTTGAAATATTTTGGATATGAAGCTTGTCATAACAGAAGCTGTGAGATATTTCAAAATTACAGTTATTCAAATATACTGACATTTTTTCACTTTCTACCCATATACAGTCCAACTGTCTAAGATGTTACCTATTTACCTTTTTTCTCCTGTGTTCCTTAAATGTCTAGAAGGGCCTTGGTAGGCCCTGCTGGAGCTATGTTAGACTTTTTCCTTCACTTATGTTTTTCTCAGGTGTCATTTTTTTTTCCTCAGGACATAAACAAAGACCAAAGCAATGACAATAATAAAAACACCCTAAAGCCTCCCAATTTCTTCCCCAATGGACTTCCCAGCATCTATTTGGAGGAACCTAAAATCAGTTTGGGCACTACAGTTAAGACAGCAGAGAATGATTTAATACATGTATCAGTCTTAAATTTGCATTTGGCTGAGATGAGGAAAATCCTACAGAAGGAAAGAGAGTAAGTGCAAAATATATCCTACTTTTGAAATTCTAATGGAGGGGTTTAGACAGTTTCTAAAATAGATATGGTGATGTTTGCATTTGTAGCTCATATGTTCTAAACTTTATTCATTGCTATTTGCAAGGCTTTTAAAAGAATTTAGAGAATCAATTCAGCAAAGTGTGTTTATCGTTTTCTTTGGCTTGTCTGTCATTTAAATAAGAGGTGTTCCATACAAATATGTAATTTGGTACCGATGCAGTGATATTTAATGTATGTTATACCCAGTTATTGGAGGGCTTTGTGAATAATAACAAGTTTCATGTACTCTACCAGCAGACCTTGAAAGAATCCACTGCAGAATGAAAAAGGCTGTTTTTGAATTCCAAATATATGAATCAGCTGCTAAATGCTGTTAACCTCTTCACTTGTAGCAAAGTCTGTGTTAAAAGCCAGTAACAAAGAGGGAGTAACAGATTTATTGCACACTTATGTATCATATCACATTTGCCTGACATAAATAATAAATGTATATTTTGGTGGCCTAAAAGGAGTTTTATGTTGTATAAATGGCCAAAATTGAGAAAGATTGAATCTCACCAGAAAGGCTTTTCAAGGAGACGTGCAGCATGTGATGTATGACGATGTAGTAGCAGACTTCAGGCTGTAATTACAGGTGATGGTAATTTCAAAATCAGTTGAAATTAATTAGAAGGAAGAAAATTCCCTGTCTATTGCAAATATATTCAACACTTTCAGTTCAGAGAGTCTTCAATGGTAAACTGTGCTGAAGAATTTCCTTCCTGTCAGTTTATTTCACATTTCCTTCCTGTCAGTTTACTTCATAACTGTCATGTACAAAGTACAAGTCTGAGGTAAAAAATCCTTTCAATTCCTAATATTTAATGTGCTTTGTTATATGAATCAGATAGTTGTAGAAAGCATACAATAATTCTCTAGTTAAGTCATATAGCAGAACATGGTTGTGCTCTCTCTCCTTGAAAGGTATTTAATTTGCCTGTTAAAGCAAATATATGTATGAGTTAGGAGACTGATGCCTCACATACCCATTTTCCTGGGGTGGAAATATTTAGGGGCCTAGGTACTTCATCAGCAATCAAGTATGCGTACGTATATAATAACTTTCACTTAGAAAATGGAAAATTTTTCAACTCACGTTTAGTCACTTCTCAGGCAAAACTTTAATAGGTTTTGGTTTGTCTATTTGTTCACATGCCTCTCTAACCAATTTTTAGCTGTACTTCACAGGGACAGATTTTTTCATTTATCCATTTTTCATGTATTTATTTTTTCTTTTTTTTCATTTATGAATAATTTCATATTCATTTATTTTATATTGTGTTATAAGACAGTAGATTTTATGGCACACAGTAAGAACTGGGGCATGTTTATAACATGCAACATGTGGCAATGCCAACCTCAGGCAGCAAAAATGCTCACAGAGTTGTGATTTCCACATAGCAGCAGGGATTGGTACAACAACTCCCTCTCCAGGAGGGCAACATTTCCTGCATGCAGAGATGTTATGTAAGCAGAAGATAAGCAACTTCTAAGTAAGAAGCAACTAGATTTGACAATGCAGACAGCAAATAGCTAGGAATAATATTACTAGGATGAGTATTATCATAGTCACCAGTCTCTTGAGATAGCTGATGAATCTGTATTGAGCAGGCTGTCACCTGCTATCACAGAAAGGGTTGGTCTTCATCAGTCAGTAGAATTGGCTGATTTTGCCATATTTCCCACTTCAGATTTCCAGTTTTCTCTCTTAGGTTTTGTTCTTGCTCATGTCAGTATTTTTACTCCTGTATTCTGGAGTTAGTAGTAAGGACTATCTCAACAATCTCACCCCGTTTGCATTTTTACTCCCCTTATCTTGTGTGGCTCTAGCTTAAGTATTTTCTCACAGCTTCTTTCTCACAACTTAGCAATTTTCTCAGTGAACTTGAGCCAAGAACACACAGCTGTGTTGCATCAAAAGCAAACAGATAATAGACAGCTTGAACCCCAAGGCCAGAGGTTACTTTAGCAGTCAGTATGATCTTACTCATACAGCAGAGGACTTCTCAGCAGTTTCCTGGTTTATATGCAGCACCCTGAACTCTGTATTTTTCTAGAGTCAAGTTAGCTTATGCAAATCCAGTGTTTGAATTTCCCTCTAAGATCCCTAACTAGTAACCTTCTTGGTTTCCTAACTCTCTCCGTAAGATATTTTGCTTTTTCATCCTGAGAAGACTTCTGCTTTTTGCATTCTGCTTAGAGCTATCATCAGTAATGTTGACATAACCTTATGCACACAGATCAAGCTTTGCAAAGGACAAAAAGAAAGAAGGTCTAAAAGAAATAATAAAAGAGATAAAAATTTATGTTCTGACATTCAAAAAATATCTTGGCTTGGGTTTACTGTGTAAATTTACACACCAACATCCTCTACTAGGTACTAATGGCTCACATCAATTACACATTTGAGGTCCATTAGCATGAATGGAAATTACAAACCTTATGAGTGGCTCAGCATTTTGCATAATCATTTGCTTAAAATAGCTATCTTTTGTCATCTTTTGGATCAGTGTTCTAATCTAATTGTCTTCTAGCTTTAAGATACTAATTTGTTCTGTTTTGAACTTAAAAGTGTTTATTTCCTCTAAAACCAAAAGCCCACAAACTAGTTGACTGCTAGTTGATAATATCAAAGAGGAGCTTCTTAAGATTGGTTTGGTAACTCAGACAACACATACAAAAGGCTCTGACTGAGCAACAAAAAATCGTTTTTATTCCTGCGAGGATCACTGAACACTAGTGATGGTTTCCCAGGAAGGTTGCTGAGTCTGCATCCTTGGAGACAGTCAAAAGGCACCTGGACATGGTCCTGAGCAATCAGTTCTAGGCCACCCTGCTTGAGCAGAGGGTTTGCACCAGATGGCCTCCTTGGGGTCACTCTCAACCTCAACCATTTTTTGTAATTCTGTGATTTAATTAGATAATGAGTTAAAATGTCTCGTTACAAGACCCATGAAAAATGCTCTGAACTTGATTCTAGTAAGTTGCTTCTGATGTCTGCTATATTCTTCCGCTCTTTGTTTTCTTTATTTAAGCAGTAATCTTTACGTAATCATAGTATTTTCTTTCAATTAGTGGCATCAGAGGGAGCTGATCTCACTTAAGAAGTATTGCAACATGGAACAAAACTAGTGTCTTCTAAATAAGCAAAACATACTGTATATTCCCCTTTTCAGAATAGACCATTTCTGAGGACTTTCACTGCATTCAGTGCAGTCAGTGGACAATTATTCAAAGTATTAGAATGTCATCTTTCATGCTTTCACTTTCTACTGTACTAAATGTCCCACTAAGAATTCTCTTAGTTCCCCAATGAAGCCGTGGGATCATTCCAATGAAATATCCCATTACTTTGAAAGCAAAATTGTTGAGTTGAAATGCATGAAATACGTATTGTTCCATTTTGCTTTGTGAATAATGGTGTTTATTTTATTACTGTAATGTTATGGGATTTCTTTGCTAAGATAAGCTGTGCTATATACTAAATCTAGGCAGAAAAAGGAAATCCCTGATTGAAGTGCGTTAGGTTTAGGTATAAAAGAAGAGAGAAGAAGATATTTCACTATAGTGGATTGCTTCATTAAAGTAGCTGACATTGCTTCCAGGACCTGAGTCAGTCCAGTCAGTGGCAACTCTTGTTACCTCTGTGCAAGCCTGCAGTCTGCTGCATAGAAATGTCCCAGACAAATTCTATCAATACACTTTGCTTTATTACGTGAATATTTAAACCAAATATTCTCAAAATATATTCTAGTAAGCCCGGCAATAATGTCTTTGTTAAAAAGGTTGAAAAATTCTGTTAGCCTCCATTAGAATAGAATATTACTACTGTGGCACACAACAGTTTCTTTAATTGCCAAGTATTAGAATTTTCAACTATTTCATATTTTTCTCATTGTACAGGCATAGTACTTCTACACTAAATAATACATTTTCCTAAAATTCTTCTAGCATTTTCTTCCAGGAGCTTTATTTTTTGAAATATGAAATATACATCTTCTAATAATGTTTTTTAACACTTAACATGAATCATCTTTGGTTTCTGGTCTTTATAGTGTATATTTCCCCTGTATGCATGTGTTTAATCTGCTGTTTGTACTAAATACAAATGATGTAATATGTTTTCTTTGAGGATCTTCACTAATGTGAAGAAACTTGTGATAAATTAGGTGGCCTGGACCACTAACTGAAGTTAAATTTTCTTCAGTTTATCTCAAAATTTTATTTCATTTAAAGTTTCAATTCTGTACTTGATTTTCAGTTCTATACTGGATTTCTGTTTTCTCTTAAACTATTATTTTTGATTAATCTTTTGGACTAATTATGCAATGATAATAAAGGTTTTTAGAAAAGTCGAGATATAACATTGACAAAGGCAGCATAACTGAAGCTATGAGAAGGAAATGTAATTTTTGTTCTGTCAGCTTCAATTGTACAATGCTAAATTTTAAAATACTTTTTTAGAATGAATGTTTTTCTGGAGAAAGAAATGGAAAAGATGGAAAACGAATTATTTCTTTGGAAATGGAAATATGAAGAACTGAGACAAACCAAGCTGGAAAGCCTGAAACAGGTATGTTAGCAGTACATTGTTATCACATGGAGTAAGAAGGAAAATTTAGGCTTCTGATTTCCTGTGTTGTAGCTAAGAGTAAAATTGTCTCCATGGTTTATGAATGTGATAAATCCACCATTTATCAATGAGTATTCTGTGTAGCCAGATGGGAGGGACCTGGTGAGGGTGTGTGGATGCTACCATGGCAGCACTGGTGCTTGAGAGCTGTGAGAGTGGCACTGGGATGGCTCCACAGGCTTCCAGGAAGGACCAGCCAGAGGAGGCAGGTTGTGGTGCCCCATCCCCATGTGTGGTGAGGCTGGTGGTCCTGATGTACAGCAGTGTGTGATCAGGGTCCAGTGTGGCTTGTGTTCAGAGAGAAAGGTCCCATGTGGGTAACGGGGTGTTCAGGAAAGCTCTGCAACCCTTCCTGAGAGACTGGAGAAATAAAGCAGTAGAGGTGTAGAAATTGCCTGAAAAAATGTGTTGTTCCCATCAACCTGGACAAGGAAGTAAGGCTGGGCAGGATCAGAGAAGGCAAAGAGGAGATTAACAGGATCTTCACAGGGACCCAGAGATAAAAAGTCTGAACCACATGGGAGGGGCAGCCAGAGGCTGTGAGTTTCACAGTGAATTGTGTCCCACAGTAGGAGGGCTGGAAAGGTATGTTCTCCAGCAACTGTAGGATGGCTCTTTTTCCAGATCTGCAGTTCAAAAGTAGTGGTAGTGAAGTAAGAGAAGAAAGCGATAACTTTTGAGGCATCAGAGCCAGCTTCAACACACACCATGCATTAACATCAGGAGGAAGCAGCAAGTGGCAGTCGTAGGAGACTTGCTCCTGTGAGGATAGAAACCCCTGTGTTCCCCACTTGCTTTTTTGAGGGTTATGTGGTTTGCTGTGGGCTAGGATCCAGACAATTGCAGAGAGATTGCAAAGATCTGTCCGGTCCTCAGACTGCTATGCTACTACTCATCCCGATGGCACCAGCTAGGGGCATATTGGGAATGATCACAGAGCTCTGAGGTTGAGGTCATGGGGACCTGAACTAGGAAAGGAAGCAATCAGAAATTACAGACCACAGTGAAATAAAGAAGACGTGGTCGACTGGAAAGCTCAGAGCATAGGTTGATAGGAGCATGAAAGACTTCAGGAATGATAAAACAATGTGAAGGGACGCTCACCTCAAATGTTGGTAAAGAAATGCACACATCCTAGGAAACAAGCAGGGAGAATTAGAGCTGTATGTGGTTACAGAGCTACAATATTGTTGGAACAATTCAAATTCTGTGCCAAGTCCATGCAACTGGAGTACTGTCAAGAACTTCTAGAAACACTGGCAAGGAAGGGCTGAGGGGATGGAAGTTGCCCTCAGATCTAAAAGCAACTCAGTTCTTTTGAGGTCTCCAGAAGGATGGGTGATAATCAGACTTGTGAATTTAGGATCAGAGGACAGGCCATTGTAGTAGGAGTTAGTTACAGACCACCTAATGAGGAAACAAAAAAATTGTTTAAAGAACACAGATCTCAGAGTTGTAAATCCCAGTTCTCGTGGATAACTAGAGACAGCTGCTAGGAAGAATAGCTTCTGCAGTCACAGATTTCAGTGGGGTTTCAGGAATAAATTCTTGCTGAAGGCCAACAAGTGGTGATGAATAGCTGGATCTGCTGTTGACTAATATGAAGGAAACTAGCTGGGTATGTGATGATGAATAATTTCCTCAACTCTGATAGCTTTGAAACAGTGGTGTTGGTCACCCTGAAAGAAGAAAGATGAGTAGCGGAGTACAGACCCTGAATATAAGGAAAGCAGGATATTGACTTAGTCAGGGAACTGCTGGGAAGGCTCCCATGGGAAGCAACTCTGATAGGTAAACAAAGGAGTCAACCAAATCTGTCAGGCCTTGGAGTACAACCAAGGTTTGTCCTAATACTCAGGAGAACAGGTAGATGTGCCCGGAGACTGATTTAGCTCAGCAGGGCACTCATGGTGGAGGTCTGATGCCAGAAAGCAATGTACTTTTACAAAGATCAGCCTTGAAGGAGTAATTTAAGAACTTTGCCTGGTTTTGTGAATTGGTGTTAGGAAATGTTCATTTCAATATGTGTCCATGATTAGAAGTATAAGAAATACTTGTATTGCATTTTACAAGTAGCATTTTACAAGGGTTTTAGCTCTCAGGATAATGAATAGAGGACCTCTTTGGTCCAACAAAACTCAAGATGTGTGTTTATATAGCTAAATAGAGATAGTGAATTGAAACTGTCCTATGAATTTAACATCTCAGATTTTGGAAAATGGAGGGAATTTAATTAGTTTTCTTTCATGTTCTGGAAAGAATTGCAAGCAGTCTATTAAATCTCAAGTTCCAGTTAATAGGTGATGCATATGCAACGCAGCAGCAAACTAATATCTATCTTTCATATTTGAGTTCCTTTAAATTTTAGTTCTTTATTTTCTGTTTTCTCATTAAGTAGGATTTTAGCTTGTTATACTTGTGCCAAACAGAAGAAGTCTAGGTTTAGTTAATAGTTTTGCTTAGAAATTTAAGCTTCATGAAATGCTTTATGACACTGTCATCAGGAATAGAATAACAGGAAGTAAAATTTTTCTGAGAATTCACTGGAGATAGATAGAGAACAATATTTATGCATTTGCATGTCTACATATATGTGTTGCTGCTTTTTTCTTGGGAACATGCTCAATTTCTTTAATTGCTAACAGGAGGTAATATTTTGAGCATTCTTTTCAGCTTCTGACATTTATGACATAAATCTCATTTTTAAATTGCAGAAGAACACTGATCTGGATGAATCTGACAAATCTGAATGAAATTATTTATATCAGTGGAGGGGGTTTCTGTAAGTGGAAACTCTACTGAAATAAACCAAACCTTGTGTGTTGACAACACAGATGTGAATATTACTCGCTATATATTACTGTTGAGAAATGGATGCTGGAACAACAGACAAGATTTTTGACAGTGAAAAATTTGAAAGTGAAATAAAGGAAAGTGCAGACATCTACTAGGCTAAGCATGGAATCTGATTCTAATATAAATTTCCAATATTAAATCACAAAGGAATTTCTAGATTAAAAGCAGATCAATCATTACATCTGGATTGTTTTCAATGTCCTTGACTAAATTAATCTGCTATTTCCTTTGGTAGATTGCCTAAGAGTCCCACTGTGAATGTGAAAAAAAGGTGCTTGGTTTGCAAGTGACAGTGCCACTGCAAATGAAACCGTGTTTTAGGAATGGATAGCTCCTCTAGCCTTTTGGAAGTTGGAGAGATTTTGGGGAATGTCAGAAACTTCACAGCTGCCAAGACTTGATTATTAGTGCTCCCAGTAACTAATCACTTTCTTTAGTTACTTTCATTAAAAGACAAATATTTACTCAGTTTGGTGATCTTGCTGATCATTGTTTTAACATATTATCCATTCAGCATCAATTTGGAAGTTGTAAATAAGTTTTCAGAGTATCGAGTTAATTTAAAAAAGTAGTAAAGTGACAATTTCTGATCATAGTAACCATGCGTGTTACAGGCAGCTTTGTGTGACACTAGCATTGATCTTGACTTGTTTGGGATCGTAAATTAAACCATATTAACAGGTACAACAGAAAGTTGCATTTGGTGTTGTAACTGATAATTTCTTTTTTGTTCTAAGAATTCTGTTTGCCCATTAAAAGACATAAAATATTTTATTATTTTAAAAACAGGAAAGAAATTTTCAGTATAAAATTACACTAATTGTTGTATTTGCATGAGTATCTACAGAAAGGCAAAAATTGTTTATAAGGCTGTTGAGTAAATAAACTGTATTGACATTAGATATACTTGGGTTTAAAGTAAAGTTTGTTGGAAAGAGTAGGAATCTTTAAGTTCTCTGAAGAACATGAAAATTTTTTCATCTGTAATTTTGCTTGTTGAGTGCCCCCAGGAATGGGGTATCCAATTTTTTCAGATACAGTTTAATTTACAGCTCAATTAACCATCAGTCTGAGAAACACAAAAAGTATGTCTGAGTTTGATTAGTTAGGTCTTTGGACTCTGGAAAACAAAGCAAATCCTCGGTGTGTTGCTGTGATATTTGTAAGTGATATTTGTAAATACAGAATTGGAGTGAGCAAGCATGTTGAAATTTTAGATTTTAGAATGATCATTTTACCTTATGTACAATTAAACATTCTTGTTTATACTCGTTGCAAATCTTCCTCAGAATTTTACACCCATCTTTATAGATCCTGAAGGATGTGCTTTTCTGGTCATTTAAGAGTTAAATAAGATGGAATATTTACAAAACTATCCTGAAAAAAGTGGAAAAATGCATGTACTACTATAGTCCACTGGTGTGCACTGTAGACTTACAAATGCCACTGTAGGCAGTGCAGGTCTGTGTTGTTTAAAAGAATTTTCGGTTAGCTGAAGTACAGAATGTACTCTTCCTCTACATTAATTAGTGCTTTGGTAGTTAATGGGGGAAATTCCTATCCCTGTTTGTGGGATATGAGGTAAAAAATACACTAATTGGTAGTTAAATCTTTTTGGAACATCAGTGATAAAAAAGTATACCTAGATAAAAAGGAACACAAGCTAAATGAACATTTTGTATATTTGGCAGAGACATTTCTGTTCTTCCTCTTTTTTTTTTTTTGTTTACAATTGAAAGTAAGTCACCAGCTATTGATTTTGCAATAGACCCAAAAACACCTTTAAACATTTTTTAAAACAAATGTTTTCTGTTCTCTCTCTCAATATATAGATGTTTTCCACTATGTTACAACAATCTATGTATTGTTACTTAGGAGCATTACTTGCTTTAAGAGATTGTGAATGGTTTCCTACCTGTTGTTCCCAGGTGAAGGAAGCTCCACTGATGTGAGTGAAGCTTCTGGATAAATCAAGTCTTCTATCACTGTAAACATTTAAATGCTCTTTAAAGTGGAACGGCCTATTTGGAGGCTCAGGTTGTCAGCAGGTAGATCTTGTTAAAGACTCTGGATGATTTCTATCTTCCCTAGAAATCTTTATTCTGAAGTTACCTCATAGTGTGAAGATGCTACACAGCTATTTACCTGAAATTGCTTCTTTCATTTGCTTAGTACATATATGAAATAGAAAAGTGATACTCTTATAATCTTACAGAAAATTTAGATACTATAGTAAGATCATCCATTCTGCCACATACTCTTCACCTGACTCAAAAAATGCCTTCTGATTGTCCCCTGAATCCTTCAGAAAGCATAATAATTATCAGACATAATCCTGAACGGCTGTACTGCCTGCTGTGAATTTTTCTGTTTAATTTCTTACCTAAGATGCCCAGAAATGTTGGGTACTTTGCATGGCTATCATAGGAAAACAATTCTGTACAAAAAAAAATTTATAGTGTTTTTATAGAGAATAGACAGTAGTCTATCTTAGTGTGCTAAATGAGTTTTTATAAAGTTTGATATCAGAAGCCTCAAGGCTGAGATTTAAAATATTATTAGGCAATTTTCTGTAAACAACATCTGGAGAATGCAAATGACTTCAAAGAAAGGAATCTTGGCGCAGTTAATTTTTCTGTAATAAAATCTCATTATTTTTAGACTAGGTCTAGAATTTTGAGTGTTCCTGTGTA
Organism: Camarhynchus parvulus; assembly: GCF_901933205.1. Classification (NCBI taxonomy): domain Eukaryota; kingdom Metazoa; phylum Chordata; class Aves; order Passeriformes; family Thraupidae; genus Camarhynchus; species Camarhynchus parvulus. Next base: position 96,272,398 of record NC_044572.1, on the reverse strand, counting down.
AATTACAATTACTGACAGGTGGTCAGAGAGTAAGGAAAGAATTCTGTATTGTTGCTTCAGCAGCAAGTCTTGCAAAGAGTTAACTATTCCTTCCACTCTTTTCATATATCCAGGTCTCTGTTCATATTTAGTTTTATCTCTGGAAATGACGTACTTAATGTTCTTAGTGTCCAGTATAAAGTATAATTTGTCATGCTGCATAAAATTAAGGTTCCATTTGATGTTTATTTTCCCACAAATCTAATTTGGAAAGTGCAAGATAAGCCTTCAGTTTCATTGACTTTTTTGCTCATACTGGCTTCTGACAAGATGTAACTCCATTGAATCATACTTGCCAATATTTTCTCTGTCTTCGTTACACAATTTGCATTGAAAACACCAAGCAAGACAAGGATTATTTATTGTTTATTTTTTATTTAAGGGCAAGCGAGAGATGAAAGTTATTTCTGTGGGAAAGCATGCTCAGAAGAAACATGTGTGTGCATACTGAAATGTATTTCTGCGCACAGATTTTCTGTGAAAGGAGCACCATGCCTGAATGGTACCATTTGAGGAGGTTTGTTTAGCCTGTTCTGCAGGAAGTATAACTTGGTGGTGAAATGAGGAAGATGAGGGAGGAATGTGCAAATGCACACACTCATACATGTGTGTGTATTTGTGTATTTGTGTACATGAAGTGATCTTGGTCTTAGGGATGAGTCAAGGTGATCCTTCCCAGAGCAGGGGAGCTGGATCTAGATGATCTTTGAGGTTATTTCCAATTCAGGTCATTGTATGATTCTATGATTGCATCTTAATTAAAAGAATTTTTCATAGTTCAGATTGAAAGGCCCAAAATTATGACAAAGTTGCTTTTTAATAATGTATTAATGTGGTCAGTTCACCATATGGCTCTCTATATCAGAAATTAATTCTTTGCAGTGTAGAGTTTAATAAAGAAAAAAAACAAAAAACAAAAGGCTTTTTAATTTCTAATTTTTAACATATGTTTAGCTGCCCTGAATTTACCTTTTGGTATTATATTTTAGCATTCATTTAGTTGTTAAAGTAAATATTTCTGCTACTGTGCTTACCTGTCATTCATCCACATAAAATCAACTTCGGCTGAGATTACTTGAGAAAGGTAACAAATCACTGAAGAACTAAATGCGATGACAGGTAGAATATTGAAAATTGATTACATTAAAGGTATTTAATTAAAGATACAAGCATTTTGCAGTTAGTGATTCAGTTCCTTTTTTTTATTCTTATCTGGATAAGGGGAGCAATGTGTCACTTAAAAATTACCAATCCATTTTAGGAGGAGGCTTGATTGGGAAAACAACCTTAGATAATTTTCTACTAATAGATGAAATACTGCATATTTCTTCAAGAAACAGCATGAGTGATACCTTGAAGTCAACGAGAAATCTGCTGGTCTCAATGAACCGTTGATTATTTCCTAAACTGTGTAGTAGCAGGTGATTAAAGATTCTTCAGGGAAACTTGAAAATTCAGAGTATCAGTATGATGTTCTATTTTGGGTATGGCTCAGATAAAACAGAAGACATGTAAACTGTAAGCAGTAGAACCATTGCTACAGGCACTTTCCACCAGACTACTGCTCTACAGAAATTATTTTGTGTAATTGCTTATCTAGATCAAACAAATAAAGCTGTATATTTCAGGTTCTTATTCTGAAAGGAGAGCTGTATGGAGAAATGACCTATGATATATTTACCTGAACTCTAAGCAGCACAACACTTTTAAATTTCCTTGAGCAAGTAATTTCATCTATTTCTTGAGTCCTATTGAACTTACAGATCAGAAGAGAAAACGAGCTTGAATACTGGTTTAATCTGTCCTTTTTAGCATAGGATGTTAATGTTTAAGGAGAAAGCTCACTGCATCAGAACATGGCAACCTTTGGAGTCTGGTGTATTATAGTGCAATTTATATGTGCTTTAAGTAACATTGATATCATAGTCTGGTACTCATCAAGGAACCTTGATGCCATTTTGATTTTCCTGAATGTTTTACATTATGTCAAATCAAATTTGCAAATTTTAATTAAATATGTTGGTATGGATGCTTTTCCTACAGGAAAGTAATGATTGCAAATTCTAATGTGGTTTCACACTATTTAGTATTCTAGTAATCTGACATGTATTTATTTGTAGAGATCTACAGTTACAGAAAACATCCTATTCCCAGCATCCCTTGTCCATTAATCTGAAAAGTCAACAGTTCTCATCTATAAGATAAGTGAACTTGTGTAGTCCCTAAGTTAAATGTAGAGACTTTCACTGTTACTGTCATTTTGATGGTTTTTGTTATGATTCATTACCAGTTACATTAAAAAAGGTACTGTAAGTTTAGTTAGTATCTTATTTTCCAATATATCAATTAGCATTCCTATTATATCTTTAATATTATTAATTTGATAGTTTTGTATTAACAATTAAAATTGCGTTGAATTGTTCTGATCTGCAGCAGGTAATACCCATACAGTTTAGGAACTTCTTGAGACTGAGAAAAATTTGAACTTGTTTCAAATGCTTCCTAATTATGCTGACCATTATTGATTTTTCTGTTTCCTTACAGTTCTTTATTTAGCTATACATTTTTCTCAATTCAACAATATAAAGTGAGGATGGAAAGCTGGCTAAGAAATTGGTTGTAAGCAAAAGAGTTATTGACTTTCTGTGCAGCAAATAAAACTTCACAAACAAACAAATAAACAAATATATTACCCATTGCACTATTTACTCTTTTTTTGCAGATGATTTTCTACATGTCTGCATTCATCTTCTTATGGCCAATCCCTGTTTTTTTTGAGGAAGAGTTGACATCTTCCTTTTACAGTACTTACTAGAATGGCTTATAGCATATTCTAATTCCTAAATTAATTACTAATAATAACTACATAAACACACAGCAGTAGATAACTATTTGAAGTAACAGAAGGCAAGCTTTTATAGTCTGGACTGCAATTAAGTGTGTTTTCATTCTTTTACTTTTATTTTTTTAATTGACTTGAGCTACAGTTATTAGATTAGTTGATTATTAGTTAATACGGGAATTTTTGCTTGTTTATTCCCTGGAATAGAAATTTGACTTCACTGTGCATAGTAACAAAAGGAAATAGTCATTTGTTTGTACATTGGAATTCTCACTCTCCGCATGAGTGATGGCTTGTCAAGTTTTGAGAGTTTTGGTTGGCATTGTGTCCCTTATAAATTTCAAGCAGTATTCTCCAAGGGATTAGCTGAAATGTGAATTATTTCCCTGAATGAGATTAGAGAACATTTTAAAATCACCTACACCACTGTATAATGTTTGTATAGATTAACCTTGGTTAGAACTCTAATTACTATGTTCATCTCTAGTCAAGAAAGGAAAAGTAGATTGATAATTTAGTCATGTTGGTCATCTCAAATATCATTTTCATTTAGGAATACAGCAAACAGCATCTTGAACATGCCATTTTTATGTAAGGTCATGATTCTCTAAGCACCAATATTTTGCTCAACACAACAACAACAAGATAATTTGAAGAGCCTGCAGTAGAAGGTATGCTGCAAGAAGATGTCCAGTGCATTCAAATGACTTTAGAGTCAGTCTCTGTTTCTAATTATGGGAAGTACAGAAACCACTTGAATCTGACAGGTTTTTTCATTATTAAAAAAAAATAGCCTTCAAGTCAAATGCTACTGAAAGGATGCCTAACAATAAAGTTATGAGTAAATAATAATTGAATTATGTTGGAACCAATTCTTCAACTTTTGTTTCTGCAGTCAGGAATTACTCTGACAACTGCTCTCAGGTTTGTACAGGAATGAGTGAAAAGTGTTTGACTTACAGGCAATTTCCAGAAACTGAGAAAACTTTTGGAAGTAGTTAGTATGAAGTAGGCTAGAAAGGAGTCCAAATAAATAACTGATACTGGATAGTCTGAAAGACCATAGTGAAAGAGGACATTTAGTAACTTTGTAGAGTAAAATTACTGAAGTCAGATAGTGAAACATCTTTTTGGGGCAGCTGAGTAAGTTCATTTGATGTAGATGTTGGTACATTTTACACCATGCACATTACTTTTGAAATACAGCAAGCCATAGAAGTAGGAGGGGAATATAGCTGAACAGTAGCTAAAATGAGAAATACAGAGCAGGAGAAGTTGTGAGTGATGCTGACAGAATTTCTGGAGGTGAGGTTCTTTGCTCCAGACAGAGAAAAATTTCTCTTAGGGCTGAGCAAAAGAGAATGCTTAGAGGTGCTGTTGGAATGGGACTAGAACTGGGGTGTCCAGGGCGCCCAAGTGGTCTGTATTGAGGGTCTTTGTGGTGTGAGCTAGAGGTAAGGGTCTTAGTCCCAGACTAACAAAGTCCTTCCACTGTTGCCCATATAATAATAGAGATATAAGGTCTGCATGAAATTATCTATGGCTTGGGTATATATAAAATAAGAGAATATGAGTATTTGTTTCTAACCAACAGTAAAAGTTTTAAAGGAAGAATGATTTGATGGACAATTTATTATTGGTAATTTAATTGGATCTTTTTTTCAGCAAGTGAATAGCTCTCACTTACTGCATTCATCTTATGGGGGAAGAGAGGAGCATTTCAGGGAAATTCTGGAAAATTCCCAGTGTCTTGATAGATAGAATATTTGCAACTGAGATATAATCTTAAACCAGCTATACACAAAAAGAAAAAAACAGGCACTATTTATTATGGCAAATTTTTCAAAATGCTGGAGGAGAGGATTACAGATTACATATCTTTTCTCTTAATTTAGAAATCTAGGTTTCATTTTTCTTGCAGGGGCATTTTTTTTTCTGTCTAAGATGCAGCAAGCAAGATTCTGGTGGTGAAGGGACAGTTACTCCAATGTTCCTGATGTAGCAGCAGCAGATAACCACAAGTATCTGAGAGGGTTCCCATGAGTTCCTCAATGATCTCTGAGAGGATGCCTGGAAAGTCAGGATGAGACTTAAGCATTTTCAACTTCAACCTGGCAAATGTACTCACAGGCATTTTATCTAGGCTACTTAGAAATTCAGTCAACATCAATATAATTGAAAAAATTGAGGAATGGTTCTTACTCAAATATTTTATTTTGAGGTAGGCAAATATATGGCCTGCTATCTTTTGGACAATATGAGGGCTTCCCAACCAGAAATGGTGGTAAAATATTGATATATTTATATTAGCAAATATGAGCCAAAGCTGCATCAAGAATAATGTTGATGTTTAGTTTTTATTATTTTTACTGTTTTCACTAATTAAATTTGCATGTAGAAGATGCATTACTTCTCATCAAGTACATCAAGTGTACATTTTCCAGTGAAAAATGAAGGAATCTTTTTTTCCCGTGTTTCTCTCAGCTGAAACACACTTTACTCATAACAAAACTAACAGGTATTTGTATGGACTGATATGATAGGGTATACGTATGGAGGTTTGCATTTTGAACTACAGATTTTTTAGTTTGGTTCTGTAAGATTATAATAAAGTACATGGCTCATTTTTCATGTGCATTAGTGATTTGGCTGGTCAGGACACGTGGACACATTTAATATATCACCTGACTTTAAAAAAAATAAACAGCATTTTTGTATTTGCTTGTTTTTTAAACAATGGGTGAAAGTCCCTTAGTTTCCAAGACAGCCTACAAATGGTTTAACATTTGGTTTATATATCAGTAAAACTCTGAGAATAGAACAGCACAAAATGTATCGGAAAAATAATCACACTCTTCTTTGTTTTTAATACTCATGCAAATATTCATGCTTTTCTGGCAAGCCTACAAGAATGTCTACTTGACAAAATTGTCCTTACATGTTATAAATATCAGATTCTTTATTTATAGCATGTTTTTTTTATATCTTCATTATAACAGTCCATTCTAGTTTTAAATTTTTTCTTATATAATTTTCAATTTGTTTTTGACACATGAAAATGTTGACTTAATAAGCAACACTGTACAGCTTGGTAGACACTGATTGTTTGGACATTCCTCTAGTCTCAATCTTGTTATGAACTGGGATTACAATGAGGAAAGTTAACATTACCCTGCTTGAGCAGGGATATTGGCCCAGATGGCCCACTGTGGTCTTTCCTACCTTATCCATTCTGTGATACTGAAAGAAACTTCCAATATTTGTTCAGTCATCTTGTTTTGTTTTTCCACATGAGAAATGTAAGTATTTCTTGTTTAAAATGAGATCAAAATGCAAAAAACTCCTCATCATTTTAAAGTAGAAATTGAGTGATGATGTATTTACTGATTTCAAATGTTTAGATAGGTAAAGGTAGTTCCTCAGTAGTATTCATTTATTTACAAATAATTGGTGAAAGTAGAATTTTAGATAGGCATTATGGATAATTTTCTATGGTAGACATTGATAGAAAATTTGTTTTCCTTGAACAAATAGTAGATTCTCTTGAAGAGGAGGTGTTAACTTTAGTATAATACGCAGTCCATATGAAATTGAACTCACAAGAAACTGATGAAAGCAGTGCCAGATTCAGATGCAAAGAAAGATCTGTAAGATCAAAGGTAATTTTCTCCACCTAACCATGTTCCTATTCTTGAAATTATTTATGCCTCTCTTCATTTATTGTTGCAAAGTCTCATGCCTACATCTTTTTATATACCTATGGACAACTTCTATTCCTGCATAAATCACTTCTTTTAAACTAGTCATACACACAAAAGAGTTTTCTCTGTGTGCAGACAAGGGGAGAGGAAAAAAAATACTGGTAAATCAGCAACTTTCCATTTAATGTCAGCATAGTGCAATGATATCAGCTTGCAGCAGACTTAAGCATCTGAGTAGAACCAGGAGAAAGAAATATTTGATTACTAAATCTGCTGGTGCTAGGCATTGTTGTGAATATAAGCACTCATTTAAAAATTCCATTTCTTGCAGGGCTTGGTGTCTCAAGATATTGTCAGGCACAATAACATTTATCAAGCTTTCAGTATAGTTGCTGATGGACTAAATGGTGTTCTTGGCAGACTTGCATACAATAGGAAAAAAACAGAGTAAACTTTTTTTTACTATATTGAAGCATTTGTCAAATAAAATGGTAGCAAACATTTGTCTTCCCTTTCCTGTGGAAGGAGTGCTATGGATTCTAGTAGTCTTTGATTGCACGTTTCAGGTGAAAAAAGAAAAGAATTCTAGAAAATGTCAGACATACCGGAAATATTGCAAAACTGCCCAGTGTCACACATGTTAAGTAATAATTTTGCTTTCCAGCAAACATCACACCTGCATACAACAGTCCTGGTCTTGGAAGCAGGAAATCTGATGAGTTTTCTTTAAGACCTTAGGAGCTTTGGCAATTTTCCTCGTGTTCTTACAGACTTCTAGCTGTAGAAATCTCAAAAAACAAAAGAAAACAAACTCCCTCCCCTATACCCCAACAAAATAGAGGTTACTTTGCAAGTAACAAATATTCTTGGAATTGTTTTCTATCCAGTTGCACATGATTGTCCTGCTACGTGAAGTGCATCTTCCTCTTACAACTTTCTCAAATGGAGGTGAGCGGTGGAAGGGAACCATGGTGTATCTTCCAAGTTCTGTAGATACAGCTGAACTAAAACTGGAATTTATGAGAACCAGATTCATCAACATAACTATTTTCTTCTCTTGTATAACTCTTTGATGATGCTTCTGGCTGCATGAGTTTTTTCCTGATCCTGCAACACAGAAGTTTTTTCTCCCAATTGTGCTGAGACTCTCTTTAAGCACTTGATACCATTTCATTTAAACTATTGATAAAATATCTTCAGAACCCATACAACTATGTTACAAATTGTAATGGCATGAATTCAATGAAGGAATGTGAGGCTTCTGCTTGATGTTTGCTTGATCTTGCTTTCAACAAGCAAGCAGAGCTTGCTTTCAACTCATTTGATCCAATCTACCTTGATGCCATATTTAAGGAAGCTGTCTGTTTGCCATTCCTTCTAGCAGCTGAAGCACATTCCATACTTTGGAAGTAGATGACATCTCATAAATTACCACTGTGAAAGGGCAGATTCTCTGTCCTTGCATTTCTTATCAATGTACAATAATTTGGAAGACGGTTGGCAAAACGGAACAATTTTTGAGTTCTTGGCTCTGAAAAGACTGTTGGATATGACATTTTTTGAGAGACAGTATTCCTGTCTGAGTCACAAAAAAGAAAAATTTGCTTCTTGTGCTGAGTTTTATGAGTAACTATGGGGAAGAAATCTGTAAGAATCAAATTCACTTGTGACTTTATGAAGATTTATGGTTATTTCAATAGGATTTCTTTATTAGGAGGGTGTCACAGTCCTTAATTCATAATCAACATGTGGGTTATTAAATTTTCAGTGCCATATACCTTTTGCTTAAATTTTGTAGAATAATTTGTAGCATAGATGAATGGAAATTACCTCCATGCACAATACAATGAGGATATCAAGAATCCTGAAAATATGTGTTCATTTATCTTGCTTTGCAATATGAAAAAGCCCTGCATTGTCATTTTAAGGACAAAAAAGCACATTGATTTTAAATTTTAATTTTTATCTGCACAAACTGAAGCAGATGTTTTACATTTGTACTTAAGTGAGGCTGCCCGAGGTCACTATCTAAAACAGGAATTCTTCCCTCTCTGGGTCAGAAGTCTGTAGGCCTCATTCAGCTTGCCTGTAGGCTCTGACTATAAAGACAGATAGCACTAGAAGCTAATGATTTGCTGTGGTTGTGTAAGATTCAGATTGGAAATGTAAAAAAGAAAAAATAAAACTCTTCTATTCTCAGTCAAATCAGTTTTTATTTGAGATATGTAGACAATCTTTCACAGAACATGCTTTTGATAAAGAAAATGACAGTTTTGTAGAATAAAAATTTTACAGGGAGAATTTCTGATTGGATTGGCAGTTTTTTATTTCTGACATCATTGTCAAGTAAGATCAGATCAAAACTACAGGTTTTTTTTAACATAATGCTTGTGTTCTGTCCAACTCTATTTTAAAAACTTCTTTTTAAAAGCTGAAGATCATAGTTCTCTAAATACATTTTCTGACCTTTTACAAGTTTTGTAGAAAGCTAACAAATCTTTGCACTAAAAAAAAAAAGCTGAAGGGTGCATGGAATTCCTTCTGTTTACTGTCTGAAATTGTGTTGACTGCTAGATTTCATCTTCATCATCTTTCTTTTTGCATTCATTGCACCTTAATTGCTGCCCTTCATCCTACTCTATCTTTTCTTAACTAAGGGGAAAGAGAAAAATCTTGTTTCAATAAAAGTTTTGGAACCTCAACCACTGTTATACTGCCTTAAACTAAACAAGAGCATTAAGATTTTCCTTCTAACGAACTGTACAAGGTGGAGTTCCTTTTTCTGTGTCTGGTTTTTTCAGGGTTCTGCCTTTCATGTTATTCATGAAATGGTATAGGTCAGCTCTAAGATGTAATTATCCAGTTTCAAAAGGTCAGTACTCTGTACTTCATTTCCACCATTCACCTTTGCAATTATCCACTTCATTGACACTACCTTGACCTCATTCTATGCTTCCACCATTGTTCTGGTCTTCCTATTAAAAAGTAAAATTCAGTGCAAGCCTGCACAGATATTTTATGGAGAGAAAATTTTCACATTTTAAGGGAAAATTAAAGATCTCAAGGTTTTTTCACATGTTGCAATTTTTTTCTCAAGCTTTCACTTTTCTTTATAAATCAGAATCTGGAGTTTCACACAAGAGCATTGCATAGAATGGAATATCCCTGTGGCTGCTTTGGGTTAGCTGTCTGCTCCCAGATTCTTGTGCAGCCTGAGTCTCCTTGCTCACAGCAGTATAAGAAGCTGAAAATGCCTTGACTTAGTGTAAGCACTTCTCAGTAACAATGAAAATTTCCCTCTGTTATCAATGTTATTCTCATAGTAAATTCAGAACATAGCACTGTACCAGCTACTAGGAAGAAAATGAACTCCTATCCCAGTTGAAATCAGGACTGTTAAATATGTAAATTTATCATACTTATATCTTGGCTGCAATGAATTAAAATTTTACAGACATAGGTAAATAAATTTATCTTTTACATCAGATCTTCATGTGATAGTCATCTTCTGCTTAATTTCTTGATGAAATTCAATCTTGTATGGTTTTGTGATTTCTCTCTATTTGATGTTTGACAAAAATGAATTTGTATTGATTAGTGTCAACACTGTGAAAAGGTGAACTTTCAGGCTTTGCAAAGAAGACAGGGTTTCTCATGTTCTGGAGCTTTAATGGATACTTGTAATAATAAATATGCCTGCATATTTATTTAAGGAAAAATATGGGGCTTGTGATTTTAGTCCAGTAGAAAGTATTCAAACAATTTGCATAACTTTGATGGGGAAGAAATAATATTTGCTGCTAAATAGGGGTATGTGATTCCTTAAATTCCAATTATTGTACAGAAATTTAGTGGACAAGTTCTAAAAACTTCATTGGGAACATGTGAGCATCAAGCGTTTACTTGTGTGTTGGAGTTAGAACTTGTAGTCTATCACTCTGGACTCACTCTAATACTTTGATGACCTGTGCCCAAAACTGCAGACAGTGCTCAAGGCAAGGCAACACCAATATGGGCCAGAGTGGAACAATCCCTTTTACTGTCTTCTGATAATCTGAATGAGCTTCTTTAACTTTTTTTGGTTTCTACTAATTGTTTTTATTTACTCAGAAATAAGGTGGGAACAGACAAGTTTGCAATTTGATTTAGAGAATGACATTGTCACTATTCATAGGATCAGAATTATGCTGTAACAGCTTGTTCTCTTTGCTCAACATTCAAAATCTTTTCATTATTTGCCAGAAATTGGTTTTAGAATAAAAGTAACCAATAGAACTGAAAAAGTACACCTCTATAGCTCTTTCTAAAGCCTTGTTGGCACAGATATCCTGTTTCTTCAATGAAGAAGTGTCTCACAATGTTTTCAGTCACCATTTTTATCAATCCATCAATTTTAGTTCTCACAGAACTGAAAATTGTAAAAAGCTCTTAAAATTTTGACCTTTTTTAATATATTCACAATTCTCTTCTTTTTTTCACCTCAATCAAAAGAACTGTAACTTTTTATTTTCAGTTTTTAATCTGTGTTAATCTGTGTTAATCTCCTGTTAAGTATCAGTTAATAATAACTTGTTAACAGTAAATACTTGTCGATAATAATCTTCTGATAAATTTCCATTATTACCTGATAGGTACCTGGTTTGTATTATAAACATAAATTCACTTTACAATTTTTTCATTTGAAGTCTGAGAAGTATTTAATGCAGCCTTGACAAAAACCTCTATGTAGTTGTCTCTGAAGAATAAATCAGTTCTTTGATAATTACTCTATGTGACTTAGTAATGTGTCTTATTGTTGATATATTTAATTTGTCCTATATAAGGATTTGATGAAAAAACTCATTAATTGATCCTAAAATAATGTTACAACATTGGCCATAAAAGATAATCTTTTACTTAAGACTATTAATCATGACCACAAGAAAGAAATTAACATGAAAACTTAAAAATCTTTCCTCTGATTATGAGGATAACTGTATGTAGTACTGAAGGCATACTTTAGAACTTCTTCAGTTTAATAAACATTTATTGCAATCCTTCTAAATTGTAAACAGAAAAAAAACATGCTGATTTTTGTATTTTAGAAAATAAAAAACTTTGACATTGTCAAGCCAAAATCAATCTCAGTTTTATTTAAAACACTTTATTATTATTTTAATACTATTTTTCCAGAAATAGCAGGAAGAGAATAGGATTTTGTTACCAGTTACTGTATAAAAAACTATCTATGCTTTACTTTTTTGAAGGTACATTTGATGAGAAATTGACTGTCTTGGTTATTTTCAAATTAAAATATTTAACTTTATAACACATGGAAAACTTACACCTTGGGCTGATTTCTAAGGTGCTGTCCTTACTCTGAGGTGAAGCCATTAGCCTCACCCAGTGAAAACCAGGGGGTTTTAATCAGATTATTCCTCTTTCTTTTTCTTTCTTTTTTGGTTATTCTTCCTCCTACCCTCAACCTTCCCAGATGGAAAGAATGCAGTGTGAGAATGCCTCTGAGTGGGGAAAGAGAGAGCGACTGGAAGCAGAAAAACAAAGTTTGGAAGAAGAGACCAGAAAACTCAAAATGCAGGTAAAAGAAATTCAGGAACTTCTGGAGATGAAAAAAAAAATAAAGCAACACTACCTAAATTGAGTTGTGATCACTAAAATGCACAAAGTAGGCTTTTGGTTAAAAATAGGCTTATTTTTACATAGTCTAGTAGTACTACTTAGTTGGATTATTTGGGGAGCATTCACATCCAAAATCACTATTTCAAAATGTCAAAAAGTGTCCATAAAGCAAGGATTATACAAGACAAAGCAGCCCTTACTGCATCCCAGACTTGAGCAATTGGACCTCAGTGGCTTAGAATTTCTGTAGGGTACAAAAACAGAAAATATTTTCTGTTCATTTTTAAAAGGTGCAGGGAGAAATGACAAGTATAACAAGACTAGGAAGCAAAAGCGAAGACTGGGAGGAACAGAAGAGATTAAGTGAGCTTTGCAAGCTACAGAGTTCTGATGAAGGTCAAAGCAAAAAAATAACTGTGAGACAAATCATTTCCCTGTCTTGTTGAACATCAAATCTCTTCTTAGTAGAGGGAGAACTGAAAGAAGTGCCCATTCCTTATTTTTTTGTGCCTCCAAAGATCTGTTCATTTATTGTCCTGCTGAAAATGACTTGATAATTTATTCAAAGACCCTTAGCTGAACATATTTCCTTTATTTTATAGTTCTCTATGCTGATAACTAAATAGTAATCCAGAAGACTCACACTTTCATTGAGACTCTAAAAGTTCAAAAAAGAGAAAACAAAAAGGTCCCCAAACCCACCAATCAATCACTAGATGTACATATCCGATGCTATGAGTTGTGTAGTGAGAAACAGTAACTATTTTTTATTTGCCTGAATAACAAATAATTTAATCTAATTTATGTGCATTTGCTGTTGAATAATGACATTCTAAGTAACTAGATTTAGGGTTTAGTAACTAGATAATTTCTCTTGGGAAAGTCTGAGAGAGAGATTTTATACTTGATGTCTGCTGTTAAATGTAATCATAAGATTTTTCTGTTTCCATCATGACTGAGTAATAGCAAATGGAAGCTCATGCATATAAGCCTACATTTTTAGCATATATTACATAACATACAATGGGTTTTAGCTTTTCTTTACTACTATTTATTTTATGATAACATATACATATCACATCATACCATATCACATCAGTATTTTCTTGATTTATTTGTAATGCAAGTAACTTGAGGTTGGAGATATGGCCAGAAAGGGGCTCATCTTCTTAGGCATGTTACTATATTTCAAATGTCTTTTGCTTGTATGTCTGTGCTGGCTTGTTTATGTGTTTGGTTTTGTTTTAAAAAACAGTTAGTTGCATAGACAATTATTAGATATCTGTGATCAACTCTCTCTGTTAGTATCAGCTCTCTCCATTAGTAAAGCACTCCTATATTTGATTTACAATAACTGCAAAACATGGAATCACAGGACAAGTCAGATTGGAATGGACCTCATGAGATCTTCAGTCCTACCTCCTGCTCAAAGCAAGACCAGCTCTGAAGTCAGATTGAGTTATTCAAGGTTTTGTCTAGTGAGGTCTCAAAAACATCCAGGTCTGCATGACCTCCTCTGGGCAGTGGGTTTGTGATGGCTTAACCCCAGCTGGCAGTGAAGCTCCCACCCGGCCTCATTCACTCCCCAGCAGTGGCTTGGGGGACAGAATTGGAGGGGCAAAATTGAGAAAAAAAATTGTGGATTGAGATAAAGCCTGATTAATAACTGGGAAGGGAGAAAGGGAAAAGAAGGTGAAAAAAAGACAAGTGAAGAAGAAGGGACCAACACCACCAGCAGACCGATTGCCTAGCCAGTCTCTAAGCAACAGCTGCTTTGGAAAAAGCATCGCCATGCCTTTGCAAGGGACTCTTCCTTCCCAGGTGTAGGACTTCATCACTGCTAAATTTCACAAGGTTCTTGTTGGTCCCTTCTTTCAGCTTAACAACAGAACTTCTTGACCCACCTACAGGCAAGGATATTGCCCCTGCCTGCCCCAGCCTCTGAGGGACACAGCAAGACCTTGATGGGAGCATTTTCCCTCCAGAGCTGTGAATTGAGCACGTGATGTGTTTCTCCATTTTAGGCTGCGAACCATGCCCTGCATCACCCTCCAAGGCTGAACTCTCTTGTAGTCTTCAGCAGCGTTTTCAGCCAAATCTCCTTGCCAGAGTCTGCAACAGTATCCTAAGCATTCTTCTAACTGTGTCCAGGGCTCCTGGCCTCTGGCTGCAGAGAGCAAGTGGTACCTCCAAAAACTTCTGTGACCACCAAAAGGTCTTCTGCATCACCAAATACCCATTGACAGCATGAGTAAAACTAAAAAGCAACAGGATTAAAGTGTTGTGGCAAATCCTTAATGAGAAAATGAGCCCTTCGCAGCACGAAAAAACATGGAAACAGTCTTAGGACGAAAATTACTCTTTCAACGAGTTCATCTCCAAGTCAGTCACAGCATTGGAGACCTGGTCAGCCATATGTGGAGAAGCAGTGGTTTGCAGAGTTTAGTTGGCATGTTTTTTAACCTTGCTGCTGCCATTAAATGCAAAACAGGTGTTAAGAAAAAAAAAAAAAAAGAGTTCCTGTTTCAAGGATTCCAGCCTAATTCAATTTAGATGGAACCTGTCTACTCCTTTGTAGACACGTTAAATTAATGGAATATTCAGTGGACCTGAATATTGAACTGTGGAGCTTGTGGATGCATGAAATAATTTTTATTTTAAGTTTGATTTCTATCTGTAGTATGATAAGGTTATAATGTTCTTAGCAGAAAAAGCTCCCCCATCCCAGACACAAGCAGCTCCAAGTGGCTCCAAAGGAAACTCACTGGCCAAAGTTGTGCCAATGTGAGAGATACAACCCTGCAGACACCAAGGTCAGTGAAGCAGGAAGGGAAGGAGTTCTCTGGGAGCCAGAGGATGGATTCTCCTGCAGCCCATGGTGCAGACCAAGGTGCAGCAGCGGTGCCCCTGCAGCCCATGGAGGTCCATGGTGGAGCAAATGGACATCTTACTGCCCATGCATGATCCTCTGCTGGACCCTGTGCTCTGAAGGAAAGTGCAGGCTGTGAGAGCACATGCAGGAGCAGGCTTCTGGCAGGAATCCCAGACGCTGGGGGACCCACTCTGGAACAGTCTGTTCTTAAAATTTTGTCTTACTGTGTGGAAAACTCCCATCCTCAACCAGTCCTTGAAGAACTGCAGCCTGCAGGAAGAAGCCACGCTTGAGCAGTTTGTGAAGGATTGTATCCCGTGGGACTGACACCCCTCACTCTGATACAGGGGAACACGTGAGGAGGAAGGAGAAGCAGAGAGAGGAATGCATCCTGACATTCTCCTCCTGTGCATAGACAGAAGAGGTAGTGGAGAAAATGACTGAAGAAGTGATGTTGAGCCTGAGAGGAAGGGTTAGAAGGAAGGAAGATTATTTTAGTTTTGTCTTTGTCTTTTGTCTTGTTTTTAACGGGTAATATATTTAATTTTCCCCTATTCAAGTCTATTTTTGTGAGGTAAATTTATCTCAATCCATGAAACCTTCTCTCTTCCTTTCCACTCCTGTCCTGTAGAGGAAAGGTGTGAGAGAGCAGCTGGGTGGAAATCTGGAATTCAGTCAAGGTCATCCCATCATAGTGTCAAAGGTGGGTGTGTTCCTCACATTTCACAGGCAAAAGTTACTTTTAATGATGCAACTTCATTGAGGTGGATTTTCCTTGTATTTTTAAAATATAGGAACATTATCCACTGTCTCCTTTCCCTTAGACCCTTTCCTTTCCTCCCTTAGAAGTGAAAGGGGTACTTCCTAGATTCTCCCTAATTATATGACGTATTTAATGATGGTTTCCTTATATGCAGAAAATAATTCATCTCCCGTAGCCATGAAGTCTTCCTAACCATATCACTGTGAAACTCTAATTTTTATGGATACAAAGTTTTGGTGTAGGAATAGGAACAATGTGAATGACATTCTTCCTTACTTTAACTAAAAAAACAAAACAAAACTAGTAAAGGCTATAAGACTAAATTGTTGCTCCCTAAATCTATCTTTTTAGTTGAGCAAGAAATCAAAGTTCAAATATTCCCTTTTTTTTAAGATCTAGAAAAATCAAATTAAGAAAAAATCCAAAATAAAAATCCTCTATCTCTGCACATCTCTAAAGAAGATTTATAACACAACTGTACTCACTTCAGATTTATTTTTTAATGAAGGATAGACCACTACAGAAGCACACTTTTGATGAGAGACAGCCTTATTACTCTGAGCTGCACAAAAATGTATCACAAGTTATTAATTAAAACAGCTTTTGCAAATTCAGTTGAAAAATCAAATTTAAGAAGTAGTCAAGAAAAATAAATGGAGCAAGATAAGATGAAAACTGCTGCAGCTGCATAAACACACCTTTACATTTTGGTTAAAAGACATAATGTGGCTTTAAGGGAAATTCTTTCATCATCCCTGCTTGAATTGGTATTGCTTTAATTCTGAGTGATTTTATGCACATTAATTCTTTCTAAAGGAAACCATATGGGAAGTTCTGCTTCAGGTATTGACAGTCCTTGCTCTAAGCACTGAGAGAGTGGATATGTCTGAAGCATTGAAGTTTTTGGAATGGCCTAATGCCACATGTGGATTCAGGGCCACAGGAGCAGGAAAAATCTTGACTCCTGTGTTTATGTTTTGTCATGTTTATGTTAATTTTTGCTGCTCTCCTCTGTTCACCAACTTCTGCTGTGCTGAATTAGGGGTGTGAGTAGGGCCAAATGCGGAAGGAGTTGCAAACTCCTTCCTTGTCAACAGTGAGCACATTCAGAGAGTGTGTAGAAAGCATGTTCTCTGAATGCCTGGGGAGTGACAGATGCGTTTTGAGAAGGCACCACACTACAGAGGAGGAGTTTTATGATTTGCCTGGGTGATAAGAGAGGAATTTAAATACTTAGGGGTTATATTAATTGCCACGTGTTTCATTCCTGGTTTTGTGTCATGGATCTCTTGGACTGAGTTCTATTTAGTTTTTACTCTTCATCAGGACAAAACTCGAGAAGAGATGTAATTATGGTAATATTGTTAAACCCTTTGATATTCATCTAGCACTGTTCATCCAGTGGAGAAACAGATTGGTTTCAACAAAAACCACTGGGGCTGGTTGTTGCAATGATAAAACAGTACAGGCTGCACAATTTGCTTCCTAAATGGATTTTTAGAACACAATATATTTTGTCAGAATTACAACATGGAGTACTGTTGTTATTATATATTTGTTTTCTAATTACTTTCTGGTGAAATGCTCATTTCAATTCCTTAGAAAATTGTCTAAATTGTAGAGCTAAAACTAAGAAAAATAGAGCTTTACAGATATGTTTCCTCTAGCAAATTATGCTTATATTTAATAAAAGACAGGAAAAAATTACTGGATTACAAACTGTTATGGATCAACACTCAGTACTGTACTTTTCTTGTCAATTTGTTTCCAGTTTCAAAGATATTAAATTCAGAATTCTTGACAAGAAAAGCTGAAAGTTCAAGAACAGATTTAAAAATTAATCTCTCATTTGCATCTGACTAGTGGTGTAATTTTAAGAGCATTAATATGCTTCAAATTTTTCATTTAATTTTATTATTTTATCATCCATTTTCCAACTTTTTGAATGGGCCTGTAAATTGTAATGATACATTTTTCAAAGCTCTTACAAGTATTTTTAATTATACATTTTATCGTGATGATGGAAACCAGGAAAGCTATAAGTTTTTTGATGCATGTGTGTAATTAGCTATTCTATATTAATTCTTTCTTTTTAGAACAATATTTTTATTTCACTTAAGAATACATATTTAGTATGTAGTTTCCCAACTCTATTGCACCACCTTCCTCCTTGTTTTTTCCAGTCAGTAGGGAAAGCTTGCTTTAGAAAAGCCAGTCACCTTTTTTACAATTTATTTTTGCAGAGTAGCGTGAGAGTATTTGCAGGCCATCAGAATAAAAGTTCATCTAGCCCTCTATCCCATTTCTGACATTGACCAAAAATGGGTATGTACAGAATACTTACTAAGAGCAGCACAGGAATACTGTCTCAGAGAACTGTCATGGGCTCTTAGCAACTCATGTCTTAGAAGTTTCCAGAATGAGATCAGTGTTTTTCAACTCTAATGCTTCTTACTGAATTTTTTTGGTAATTTTTATAAATTATTTTGGAGCACATGTTAATTTTAACATTCACTATGCCCTGCCATGAAAAATTGTAAATTTAGCTGCACATTAGTAAAATATTTACACTGTTTTCTTTACATCTACTTTTACATTTTCATGATACTGAAACAGAAAATTAATTCAGTTCCCTTTTTCTTCACACCATCACTGATATGATCTTCCAACATCATGGAAACTGCTCAATTATTCCTCTCTTCTTTCCCTTCTCACTTATTTTTTCCTAATTTAGTAACTAGGTATTCCTGTATGTAAGGGCCATTTTTTATGTCAGCTAAGTTTCTCTAAGAATCATTGTGGAAGATCTTCGTGAAATGCCACTTGAAGGCCTGCCAAGACCTCTGATCTAGCAGAGTCAGTTTATTGACTCATTCAGAAAACTGGCATAAGTTAGTAAGCCCTAAGATTTTTTGATTAAAAATTGTTTTGATTCTTCCTCAATAAATCATATTTGCCCATGCCTCACCTTATTTGTAACCAAGAATGTCAATATCAGTTCTTTCTGGGCTTTTTTATACCATCTTGAAGCATTTTAAAAATCGTCCTTGTGTTAGCTGTTTCCTAGGCTTTTTGAATTCTTTAATGTCTGATATCTCATCCCGGGAATTTTAAACTACCCATTTTGTCTCCTTGATTTATGACAATGTTCAGTTTGAGATAAATCCTCTGGTGTAACCCATATATATATATATATGTATAAAATATGGGAACAGAATTATTTATGTCCATTCTTCTCCCATGTGAATACAGAGGAAACTCAAGTAGCTTTCTTGTTTCCTTAATTTTTTATATTGTTTAGGTAATTGTCAATAGACTATGAAGTTTCTTGCCATTGATTTGTTAGAAAAAGGATTAATAATATTTTTTATAATTTCTGCAAGTTGTTCCTCCTATCCTATTTGGCTTCTCTTAGTTATCTTTATAGAAGTACTTCCAGATTTTAAGCTCTATTTTTCTCCCTTGTAAAAAGATAATTACACTATTCACGTGATATAATATTTTATGTAGTTCCCTTATGAAATAACCACAGTAAACCCTACCACAGAATATATGTATGTGAAATTGAATTAATTTTCTTCTTCTCTATTGTCAGACTTGAATATGTTTTCAAATTGTTCCCAAAATCTGTAATAAGATAAAATTCCAATCTTTAATTCTCTTTTTCCCCCCACTTTGTTAATTCCTAAAATATTTTCTTAACATTATTGCTGTTGATAGAAGGTCAGGATTTTTACTTGTTTTTTTTCTTTTTCTTTTGTCTCATGATTAAGTTGTCATTTGGTAAAGGGGAAAATGTGCATCCAAGTGTGCCAATGTTCTGTTCAAGTTTCATTCCTTTGAATCCAGCCTGTCAAATCTGATTAATCAGTGATTAATCTTTTCAGTTACACAAAAATTTTGGCCCTGTGTGAAATATCTGAAAGCTTGTCTCAGTTGGCAAGGTACTTGCTACAATTACTGAATATTTTAAAATACTTCCTCTGATTAAATTCTAGCTTCTTTGAAGTAGCAGACTTTCAAATTCACTTGTTACAAGAAAGGGAGTTGGACTTATCTTTGTGGGGGCCTTCTAACTCAGGATATTCTGTGATTCAAAATACTTTTTAGGAAAAATTAAAAAAAAAATTAAAACATAAGGAGAGGCTAATTCAGCCTTCAATTTGGGATGTCTTTTAACAGTCTTGGAAAAAGAACAAAAGGAATTGTTCCTCAGCAGTATCTGTCTCAAAAATGTATGCTCATGGATTTGAACATTTTTGACATTTCGAAGTTTCAGTTCTTTAAACAGTCAGCAGTAGATGTTTGGAATATCTTGTGCTTTGCCTTGCTGTGCTATCCATAGCCCATTGCTTTCAGAACAGCTATCTTGGGTTATTGTGTTCATTATGATCATGGCTCAGCTGTCCCTGATCTGTTCTCAATTTCTAACCCTTTTAGCCAAGTTTGTGTAATGATATGTCTCTATGTAAACCATCATAATGTTTCTTATTCCTTCTTTCTTTCCTTTACATTCTTCCCTACCTCTTTCTCCTCCTCTCTTCCTCTTTTACTTATTTATCCCAGTATATCCAGCTCAAGAAGTGGGACAATGCAAATCTCATGACATTTAACAAGACTAAGTGTGAAGTGCTGCACCTGGGTCAGGGTAACCCCAGTATCAACACAGGCTGTGGGATGAACAGATTGAGAACAGCCCCGTGAGAAGGACTTGGGGCTGCTGCTGGGCAAGAGGCTGGACATGACCCAGCAATGTGCTCCTGCATTCCCGGAAGCCAAATGTGTCCTGGGCTACATCCAAAGCAGCATGGCCAGCACAACAAGGGAGAGGACTCTGCCCCTCTGCTCTGCTCTGCTCTGCTCTGCTCTGCTCTGCTCTGCTCTGCTCTGGTGAGATCCCTCTGGAGTGCTGCATCCAGCTCTGGGGTCCTCAACATGAGAAAGACATTGAGCTGTTGGAGCAAGTCCAGGACACAATGATCAGAGGGATGGAGCTCCTCTTCTACGAGGCATGGCTGAGAGAACAGAGTTTGTTCAGAGCTGGAAAACAGTGGGCTCAGGGGTGCCTGCTTGCAGCCTTCCTGTATCTAAGGTGGGCCTACAAGGGAGACGGGAAAGGACTTTCTACAAGGATGCATAGTGACACACAAGAGTGGAATGGCTTCAAACTGGAAGAGAGTAGGTTTGGATTAGATATTAGGAAGAAATTCTTTATTATGAAGGTGTTAAGGCATGGAACAGGCTGCCCAGAGAAATTGTGTTTGCCCAATCCCCAGAAATGTTCAAGGCCAGGTTGGATGGGGCTCTGGGACACCTAGTCTAGTGAAGGATGGCTCTGTCTATGGCAGGGGTTTGGAATCACATGATGTTTAAGGTTCCTCCCAACCCAAACCATTCTATGACTCTATAACTATAGGGAAAGAGTAATCTAAATCTAATTGGAAATAGTGGAAATAGTCTAGTATTTCTTCATTATGCCTTATTTAAAAAAATAAATCACAGTACTTTGATGCTTGAGAATTTAATAAAAACTTAGTCCTGTGCCAAGGAAGAGAACAGAAATAACAGCTTTTATTTTGTTATTATTTAAAGTAATTTTGTCAAGATTCAATGAAGACAGGTAGTGCCCTAACAGCATAAATACTTGTCTGTGGATTTGAACATCTCTTGTCTGACCTCATCTCTTCCCATATGTTTTCCTTTTCTCAGTTTAGGAATACTGGTGTCTTAGCTTTTCTCTGTTCCAGAAAATTTGTGATCAAGGAAAATAATAGTTTATATAAGATAACCAAAGTTATTTCTCTACCTAAAGGCAAATTCCTTTTTTTTTTTTTTTTTTTTTTTTAAATATGATTTGACCAGTATTTTATTTGTACTTCATGATGCCAAAGATGTTCTTTTGCTGTAGTCTAAAACTGCACTTCTTATTGCAAAAACATTGTGAAAGAATTTCCTTTGGTTTTTTTTTTTGTAAGGGAATAACATCTAATATTTCTAGTATCATTGTCTACTTATGGTTGCAAAGTGAATATGTTAAAAAACAATTTCAAGACATTCTCAAGTTATGTTGACATATAACATATTTGCAAAGGAAAATAAATAGTCTCCAACATTATTTTATCTATTATCTACAAGCAGAAATATCAATCATGAAGTCATTTTGCAGGAATTCTTAGATAACATAATAAATCCTTACTCTCAGCCACACATCTTACCAAAGATATTTATTTTCACATTACCAAATGTGTAATACAAATGAATTGTAACCATGTTGGAAGATGCAATTTCTTTAGTGCCAGATATTTAATAGACTGTTTTACACCATGCTTAATCAGGTTGTAGAAACCCTTAAAATTGTTATCCTAGAAAAAATTTTTCTGACCTAGAGTTTTCAAGAGGTCCTTGTAATTTTGCAAGTGATTAGTCTGTGGAGACTGCTTTTTTTTTTGCTGGTGTTGTAATGGCTGTAAGTATTTAGAATCCAGAATTCCTCTTCTGTTGCACTACTGTAATTTCGGTGTCAGCATCAAAACCAGTATGTTAACCTCTACCCCAATATGTAGAGGGGCACCCATTCCCTAAGGGAAACAGAGTCAGGAGCTGAGCAGCACTTACTTTTGGTTTCCAGCAGAGCATTTTGTCCAAGCTTTATTTAAGGTCCTTTCTAAAAGGGGAGCAGGGGCATGCCCTCAGCTATACTGCCTCTAAATTGGCCCAAAGCCCAGGCAGCCCAGCCTCTGCCCTTGGAGTTCCTCTGTCCATCCTTTAGTATCAAATGACTATCTGAATTAGAACTTGGCTAAGATGTTGTGAAACTGTGGAACAGTGATAGTTTCAGCCCAGCCGAATTCACCAAAATAATAAATTTCTTCTGTTCAGATTGATTAAATGTGAGCTTGTTTTTTTTTTTTTTTTTTTTTTTTTTTGGTTTTGTGAGTTTATTTGTGGATGGGCTTTTTCGTTTGATTTGTTTTGGTGGTTTGTTTTTGGGGTTGTTTTTTTTTGGCCTGATTTGTTTTTTTTGTTATTGTTTTGTGGTTGTTCATTGTTCTGGTAAACGAATCAATTAATAACTTTTATGTCATGTTGAAGGTCAACACTGGTGATGGCTGACCTTCAAATGGAAATGACTGTAATGAGCTCCTCTATAGTTGAGTGGAAATACCTTTTACCAAGTCTAATGGCCTAGAACTGATAAGTTTAAATCAATTACTCTACATTCACACTCTTGTGGTTTTATGATTACTAGGTGTAAAGGTATCTGCAGTTTTGAATTGTCTTAGACATTTACAACTCATCACACGGCACACCATGATTGAAGAAGGTGCTTTTTCATAAGTAATATTTCCAGCTAACTAAGTGAAAGTGAATGCTTTTGGCAGTTCTGCATCCCTGACTCCCATGGTATAAGGCAGATCAATTTACATGAAGAATATTGTTGGTAAAATCTGAAAGGTCATGGTACTCAGACATACATAATAGTCTGCCTTCTGAAAAATCAATCTGTCTGCATTGATTAGGTGAAGAAAGCTATTGATGTTTCTGTTTGTTTCAGAAACTGATGGTTGTGCTGAGAGTAAACTTTATTTTCATTGACCTTACTGGGACTTCTTAAGTCTAATAAATAAAATATTTCATTTTATAGACAAGAATAATCTTTATGATTTAGAAAATACTGACTCCATAAATTCAAAAATTCTAGGACAATGTCCTATAAAGAGAAAGAACATGAGATCCTAGAGAAAAATAATGAGACAATTTAAAATTTTTTATTTCCCAACAAAGCTGGATTTCATTCTACTCTTTTCTGTTTTCACAGTGCTCCACAAAAATCTTGAAACTTATAAACTGTTCCACTTGTTTCCATCAAGATGTAATAAAAGCTTCAATAACGTAAAAAAAATTGTGGTGTTCATACTAAAAGATGAAGGATAGTGAAGATAATAAAAAGCTTTGAATGTTTATGGGATTTTTTTGATGAATGTATGCATCCTCTGAAATAGGAATAGAGAAATGTTAAAGAAGTTATGTGACCTGACACCATTGTGACTACAATGGTGTCAGGGCACTACTTCTGTTACTAAGTGATTAGGTAACAAAGGGTTGGAAAATATATTTTCTGGATTTCTAGTAATTTTTCCAATATATTAGTTAGTTCTTATCCAAGAAAAAAAATATTTTCCTCCAAGTGCTTATTTTTCTGAAATGTTTCAGGTAATGCAATTTAGCCTCTATTTTTTTTATAAAGAATTTATTACTAGTGACCTAAATACACGATGACAAATCACAAGAGGTTTTCAAGACCTTTCAGAGTGTGTGGTGGTTTCTAGCTTCTAAATGCAGATAAGTTAATTTCACTGAACAGTGGATGCAACTCACACAGAAATGTTAAATCAAATGCTTCAGGATAAGCCTATATTAAATTTCATAGGAACCAATCAGGATCATGTGCATGAAGCAGAAGTTTTACACTTTGGAATGCTGAAGGTCAAATGCCAATCAAGGAGAAGTTGTGAAAACTGGAGTTTATGAGGAGAAATGTCTAGAAATAGTTTCAAATTATTTTTATTCCTCATATGGAATAAAATCCCTCTGTTTTTTCTTTGTAAAGAAAACAAGATTTTTCTCTAAATACTGGACGTGATTCCCTAACTTGCATACAGTACTTTGGAATAACAAAATGTGTTCTATATAATTTTTTATAATTTTCTGAGTTGGTATATTTATACTATGCATTTGTGTTTTGTCCATTATAAACATATGTTCACATATTGAAAAAATAAAATCGAACCAATTGATGAAAAAAACCAAAACATAATATCTATAATTTAAACAATATAATATTTAAAATGGAGTTTTAAAAAATATTGGTGTTCAATTTTGTAAGCCAAGACTTCACTTGTTCTTTGTGTTCTCTAAATTGTTAAATGTTTAAATACATAAATAGTCATACAAAACTAGACACAGTAAAAATTTTTACTTATTTGGGGATTCTTGCTTTGAACCAAGAAGAAGAAAATGGAATTATGCTTTAAAATTATACAGCTTTAAAAATGATTGTAAACATGTTTGGATTGAAAGCACATTCCACTTTAGGCTGTTTTATGAAAATGAAAGAGTTGTTAGCTGATGTGTTGTAAATGTACATTTTATTTTAAATAAGCTTCCTGTGGGTTTGAATTGTTTCTGCATAGAAGGTAAAAAAAAAGTTTTCTGAAGAGGGGTGAGACAAGGAGGGAACAAAATTTAGAATTTTTTTATCCTAAAACATTGATATGAATGACAAAGCAGTTTAAAAAATATAGCTATGTTACATACTCCCAAGTAGCATATATGGAATAATATAATCAGATAATCATAGGATGGTTTATGTCAAAGGGACCTTAAAGACAACTTGTTTCCAACTCCACTGCCATGGTCAGGGACAATTTCCAATAGACCAGTTTTTTTAGAGTTCCATCCATCCTGATTTTGAACACTTCCAGGGATGTGACCTGCACAGCTTCTCTGGGCAACCTGTTCCACTGCCTCATCACCACCAGAGTGAAGAATTATCATAATATCTAATCTAAACCTACCCTCTTTCACCCTGAAGCCATTCCCTCCTGTCCTGTCACTACACATCCTTACACAAAGCCCCTCTCCATCTTTCTTGTAGGCTCCCTTCAGGTACTGGAAGGCTGCAATTAGGTTATCCCAAAGCCTTCTCTTTCCCAGGTTAAACAAACACGATTCTCTCAGCTTTTCTTCATAGGAGAGGAGCTCCTTTCCTCTAATCAACTTGGTGGCCTCCTCTGGACTCACTCCAACAGCTCAATGTCTTTCTCATGTTGAGGACCCCAGAGCTGGATGCAGCACTCCTGAGGGATCTCACCAGAGCAGAGCAGAGGAGAGCAGAGGGGCAGAATCCCCTCCATCTCCCTGCTGGCCATGCTGCTTTGGATGTAGCACATTTGGCTTCCTGGGATGCAGGAGCACATTGCCGGGTCATGTCCAGCCTCTTACCCAGCAGCAGCCCCGAGTCCTTCTCACAGGGCTGTTCTCAATCTGTTCATCCCACAGCCTGTGTTGATACTGGGGTTACCCTGACCCAGGTGCAACACTTCACACTTAGTCTTGTTAAATGTCATGAGATTTGCATTGTCCCACTTCTTGAGCTTGTAAAACTTCCTCTGGTGGCGTCTCGTCCTTCAGGTGGGTTAACTGCACTGCTCAGCTTGTTGTCATCTGCAAATTTGCTGAGGGTGAACTCAATTCCTTCATCTTTGTCATTAATGAAGCTATTAAATTACTCTGGTTGCAGTAGAGACCAGTACAGAAAAATATAGTTTGGTTTTATAAATACTAATGGTAGCAATAGAAACAAGACTATTTTGTACTGGTGGAGAATCATAGGAAAATTGTGAACCATCCAGGTCATGGCATATTCCAAAACACAGCACATTGGTGTTAGTTCAACTTTCTTACATCTTCAAGCAGTAAATCAGCACAGTAACAGAATCAGAAGTCTTTACAGAGGCTATTTAGGAACATTAAAATAGATACTATGCAATCACTTGTCTACCTGTTGTGATCTCTTACCTACTGGATGTATTTTTCCTTCAACACAATAATTATTATATATTAAGATATTCAGTATCTTAAATTAAATGAGTGGTCTGTGTATAAACTACTGAGCTGTGGATTTGGACTAGTAAAACCAGGCTGATAGAGTCCAGCAAGTAGGCCGCAGTATTTCCTATCTACCTTTGAACTGTGGACAAAATATTTGAATTTGTATTTTCTTATTTTTAAACAGTGCTGCTGGGCTAAGGAACTTGCACTGGAGTATTTGTTGAGTTTGGCTCCAGAGGAAGAGGAGCTGTTTCATAAGATCAGCTAAATTGATATTTGGAAATGTCACCCGTGATATGGTGGCCTTTTCTAATATATCCCAAGGCAAATATAACCTTTCACTCAAATTTTTTGTTGTTGAAATTATGTAGTTGTATAGTCTATTTCTTATTTGGAGTCCTTAATATTTAAATTATTTTACAAAAAAAACCCACCCGTATTTTTAAGCAGATCTACCTTTAATTTTTGCCTCTCAACATCATTGATTTATTGATTCCTATTTGTATATATGGTAGAAAGCATGTCCTTAGCAGGGTAGGAAATGGTTGAGCAGAATTTGAATGTTTAATTGAACAAGTCCTACTGAGAAGGGGAAAAATAGGCCTTATTAGTTTGGGCAAAAAGGAATTTTTTGGTGAGAAACATATGGGAAATGATGGAAAGCATGCATACTAAATAAAAAAAATTATGATACGGTGCTATCTTTCTATGCATTGTCCTCACAAGACAAGAGGAATGCTGCAATAGTTTAATCTTTAAACTTTTTTACTTTTTCTCTGTATTGTGTCCTCTTACCTTTTGCCCCAGCCTGCTGCAAAAAACTCCCCCATATGATACCAACAAATGTTGACAGGAAAATTATGCTGCTTTAGAATAGTCCTTGGGTAAATTGCTCGGGAGACCTGTCAAAAATGCCTTACAGTTCTCATAGCACAGATATTAAAGTTACCTTCTGGATGATCTGGGAAAAGAATAGTGCTAAGATAGAAATATTACCCTGGCTTTGGATATGCTCTGTAAATTGCTTATTGTGAATTCTTTCCACCACACTGTACTAACTCAATTTCTTCTAGGAATATATAAAAATTATACCATTTTGGGGTGGTTTTTTAACCCTTTGTGCCAGGTAGCATTTCCATGTTTTTACAACATCTGTTTTGCAAAGATCTGTTGTTCACAAAAAACTCCAATAATCAGTGGGACAAAAAAGTTTAATATGTTAAAAAAATCATTAAGTATGAATATATTAATATGTTGTGCTAATATAATGTGCTAATGTGTATTTAGGACAACTGTACGAAATTGCTTACGCAAACCAATAAGATAATCTGGATGGGAATGTCGCTTTTAACTTTTCCATATGTATTAAATATACAGCAGCTGTGTGGAATTGGTAAACTGATCTGGATTAATGTATGCATTAGATATATATGATGACATATGAAGGACTGTAACTGGCAAAACTAATGGTTTTGTCAGTGTGATTGTACCCATCTCAAGATGTAGTACAATGCTACAATAAAAAAACAAGCAAGCAAAAAACAATACTGATGTTTTATGTTAAGGTGTTCATATCTCTTCTCTTCCCCACCCGCAGAAATTATATTCAAGTGACATTCAGAGGTCTTGTTAATAGATGTTTGGCAGTGGTCTTGTTTAAAATACAAATCTTGAATTGATTACAAAATTTCCTAACTGAAAATGGGAGGATCCAGGGCAGGTCCATTATGCATATCAGCTTCATGAGACTTGCGCAGTCGTGCCCTGGTTTTGGGAAAAGCAGAAATTGTGCTGCAGTACTCTGCACTGTTGGTTTGACCACACACAGGAAATCTGACATGAGAAAAATATATTGCCTGTCCTGAATGTGCTCCTATCATCTGTGCACAGCATACTCAATAGAGCTGACTTGGAAATTTTAATTTGGTGTACTCATTTGCTAAGTAGGATATCTGTTAGATGCTGCTGAACACTAGGACAGTATGTCTACCTGAGAAAGGTAAATAGTGAAAAAAACAGATTTTTGCTATGTAGTTTTCCTATTCTGAATGCCCTCCCTACCTTCTTCCTCCAGCTTTATATGCTGAGCATGACATGGTATGGGATATCTCTTTGTCCAGCTGGGTTCAGCTGTCCCAGCCATGCTCTCTCACAGCCTCTTGCCCATCCCCAGTCCCCTCGCTGTCAAGGCAACACGAGAAGCAGAAAAGGCTGGGGTTTTGTGCAGGTACTGCTCAGCAATAGCTGAAGCAGCTAATGTTACAACTCTGTTTTGTCCAGTAGTTCAAAATACAGCATTGTAGGAGCTGCTATGGAGGCAGTCAACTCTGTCCCAACAAAAAAGTACAACTATGAAAGATTCCTTCAGGTTGCCTTGATCTCTTTTTTGAGAATGATTTAATGCAGTGTTACTTTGCTTAAAACGAGACATCGTTTGTCTGTTGATAGCATCTCTTTCAATAGTTTATTTTACTTTTTATTTTGATAAAATGCAGAAAGAGTGAGTGAAACTAAACTATGTCAATGATATATACTTATTTAATTATGTCTATAGAGAAACTATCATTATACATTTCTAATTGGACATTTGCTTCTAATAATTTTGTCAGATATAGATTCACAACCTTTAGAACAACAGCTTTTAGCTACAATCTGGAGGTGGACCAGGATTCCTGTACCTATCTTTATTAAAAAATAAACGTTCCATCTGCTCTTTTTTTTTGTACATAACATATGGTGACAATAACAAAGTAATAACACCTAGGGGGAAAAGTACCATCTCTCTGTGTAGCTAAGGATGGCTGCATAATACTGTGAGATTCTGTTACTGTCATTCCATTACAATATGTCACAGAGGCAAAAAAACTATTTTATTGGTCTGTATCTATGATGTCTGTGGTAATATTATGGTCATATTGAGGTAACATGAGAAGTTTTGTGATTTGAACAAGATTGCATTAGAAAATGGGTAGTATAATAATTGTAGTTGATTCAGTCTTAGTAAGGCCAAGCTAAAGGAAACAGAGACCAGTAAATTCATATATTACTATTTAAATAGCAAGAATGCATATTTATTTGACATATTTATTTTAATCTAATTTGAAGAATGATTCTATCATGGGATTCCTGATTCACCCAAGAATCCTTTTCAACCACATCAAAAAATTCAATGCTCCTAAAAAATAATTATTTGGAGCATCTCCATTGTTACTTCAGGATTTTGTGTTCAGAATACAGCACAATAAAAGTTGAAAATACTGATTAAATGAGGATGATACTGGGGGTGGGAGGAGGGATGGGGAGCTGAAATTTTACTTTAATAGCAGTAAAAATTACAGATTTTTGGTTTCTGTCTAAATTTTGTATTTTGAATGTCTAACAAATTTGAGAGTGGCAAAGACAGAATTTACAATAACAGTTAAAATGAGCTTCTTGGCTTGTTCCTAACTGGCTTCCTTTCCCATCTAACAATTTCTCTGTGATAAAATTTGTCCTTTTTAAATTATTGTTGCCTCTAGTTACTTGACCATATTTGAGAATTCACTTTTTCAACATTCCTTCTTTGTTTGCCATAGTTGTGTCTTAGTCACAATGTCAGGCACTTACATCTAGAAGTAAGATTGTTTTTTCTGTTGTCAGGATTAAGAAGGAAAAAAATACCCACTGCCAATTATTGCCCTTTTGTGGTATTTTAGATTGTTCTTTAAAACCTTTTTATTCTTTCCCTGTCTACCATCAACATAAGCAGATTCCATGACATAGCAGTAGAGTTCAGCTCTGTTATTTCAGTGGCTACTTCACTGTGTATCAAGAGCATTCAGAACACTTAATGGGCTTTTTTTTCCTTAACAACTGAGTTCTGGAAAGGCCTTAAATCCCATATCTTTCCATTTTTTGAGGGACATGCAGCTGTTATCCTATGCACTTTTTCTGTAAGTGTGCAAATTTCTTTTTCACATCTCAAAATCAGAAGACTGGAATAAATCAGAAAACATCTGGCTAGGTTGGCAGTATCTGTCAGTTTGCCAAATTATTAGCTTAATAACAGAATATCCATCAAAAGTAAAGAAAGAAAAAATGTTGGGGGTTTTTGTTTGTGCACCTTAAATGGATATTTATGTTAAAACCAGTGAGGACAATGAGGACATCTCAAACTTTCTTTACTTCTTGAGCCACAGCAAAGAATGCTTCATTTGAATTTTTCTGTGTTCTCTGATTTTCCTTTTCATATAAGAGGGATTAGAAGCAGAATAAAAAATAAAGTAGTCTCTTCACAAGTCCAATCCATCTTGGTTTTTGTTTTGCTCTAGTAAACAAACTCTAGTAATAGATATTAGAGAGGAAATCATTAGTTAAATGCTGTTTAATCATATTCTTCATTGAAAATTAACTGTCACTCTGTTTAAGATTTGGACTTCACTACTCTAAGTAAACCATAGTTTGTGGGCATTGTTTCAAGCATAGTAAACTTTGAAGCTGTTCCTGATTTGTTGCTTTTTCTTTTTGAGTGATTGATGAATGTTGTGGAGTGGTTGCAGTATCAGACTAAGACAAAGAAAGAAAACACAAAATAAATAAAGGAGTTCATAATGAGTATATCTTGAAATTAGGAGGATCACATGAAATTGGTACAAATTCAAGAAGCACATCCACACTTTGGATTATGTTATAAAGTTAGTCTAATTAAAGTCTAATTGTGTAATCCAAATAGGTAGTTACTATCTCAGTTACAACGACTCTGATATTTACAGACAAATATCTAGGTAATAAAGAAAAGCTTTCAGTAGAAATACAGTTAAATTTGTAGTATGCAAATGACTCAAGTTTTACGCTTCTCTGATTTTTTTTTCATCTTTCTGCTGTCAGCCTAATATTTTAGGTTGGTACACATCCTCAGGAGAGATGGAGTCAGGGGGAGGATTACAGGAAGCTATTGTACCTGATTTTTTTAAATGAAGAATTTTATGATTGGTGGTGACCACATCTTTCTTCTCAGATTTGAGTCTGTCATGGGATTTATTTTTTTAATGTTTTCAAACACTTTACCATAGTTTAACTTCTGTTTGTTGGTTGCTGCCTAAACTATGTTTGCCTCTTTGTGAAGGCAGTTTGCCATTATTAGTTTACATTCTGTGATAGCCTCCTCCAACCCCAGTGTAACCTATAGGGGTAATGTTTGCTACTTATCAGCTTTCTAGATTTGTCAGACCTTTACCATAAATCATATTCCTATTGCTAAACTCAATTCTGGTCAAGACAAGACATGAGATGTTGCACTGCTGAGTGAATAGAAATTCTGTGGCCTTCCATGTGTAAGGTCAAATTGTTACATGGACTGGCATCACCACCACACTCTCAGTTTAAACTTTAAAATGTATTCCATGTAGACACCCTTTATGATGTGGATTTTTAAATTTGGGGTTTGATCTCTTGATTGGATTAGTGTTTTTTCATGTGGTTTTGTGGGAGGTGGGGGGAGGTGGTTCTGCTTCTAATAAATGAAATTAGTTGGAAAGCTACTTGTTGATCCTCTCACAGGCAGCTATAGCAAAGATACACTGCAATTTTATTGTATTTAGCTGGGTTGGATTCTATGATCTTAAAGGTCTCTTCCAACCTAGTGATTCTGTGAAACTGTGAAATGTTCCAAATCGAGTTGCATCAGACATCAGATTTGCTGTTAATATATTAGAAGTATTTAGGAGAAAAAGACTAATAACAACTTAATCTTTGAACAATTGAAAGTGAAATGTAACTGAATATGGAGAACCAGAAGGAATCCTATGAGCTTATCCATGCTCCTGTTCTTTAGAATATGCCTGGTTTGGTGTTCTGCAGCCTTACTCAATGACCATTTTTCCTTTTTTAACTTTTCATTAGAGGACAATGATGGACAGTGATGTCTTCAGAGACATATTATGGAACTAATCAGCTTCAGTAGAACAGCTTGCCTTTCTCACATTTTGCTTTTCCAGCTCCTACCTAATAATAAAACAAATAAAAAAATTATCTCTCCCTTTGGTCTAAAATGCTTTCTCTCAGAGTGTGATAACATTTAGTTGTTTTTATATTCCTTGTCCTACACTCCTGTTTCTCAAAATTCTACTGCCTGAGGAACATGGAGTCTTAAACAAAGAAAATTTGCTATAGTGCTGTAAATCCCTATAATTGAATGGCCCAAGGTGCATGGATTCTTTTGAAGGCAGCTTGTTTAAACCCATACTTCACTATTTATAGTACATCCCAGCAGATCCTGATCACATAGTGAGCCATAAAAGCTGTGAAGTGGTTCAGCTGATACCTGTAAGAGAAAGTAATTGACTTGGGAGTACAAGCAAAGGTTCATCTGGCCACAGATAACTCATTTTCTAAGATATTGCAAAGATACTGCTTGGAAAGGAATTTGCTGTGATTGGGGTTGGAGAAATAAAGTCACAAGGACGAGTTTGTCTGAAAGTTTAAAAGTGCTCATAGAAAAATGTGGAAAACAAAGAAAAATCTTTAGGAAGACTTGCCTACTGATTTTGGCTCTATTTATATGGATTTGAATGGATTTAAACCTTTGAGCAATATTACTGTTTTAAAGAGACAAATATGAGAAAAAATAAGAAAATAAGGATGTAATTTCAGAGTATATGCACTATTAGGTATAAAATTTATCTTTGAATTGCTTTTCTCCACTATTTCTGTACAGAACAGCTGTAGAAATTGCAATTCCTTTCCCCAGTTTCTCTTTCCAATTCATTGGAAAAATGAATAATCAAAAATTCAAGAATTTTTTTTATTCAATAAATTGACAGTTATTTATGTCCTCTGAATAGAGAGGATAATAAATCATTTACCTTGAAAATCTTGGTGCTTGAATGCATCAAACTTCGGTGGGTAGAAAAAACTAAGGTGATGCTGTGACTTAGGTTATGGATTGAATATGAATCCATATCTACCAACAGATGGATTCTGCCTGTTCAAATTTGCAGGTGTGTACACCAAAAATGTCCATACTGTAATCTTATAAAGCTACATTAACTGTTGAATTTTATTTTCTATTTCTGTGTATCGGAGGATTGTATAAGAATTTTTGTTGTTTTTTCCTCTGGCAATTGTTGCAGCAGACCTGAAAAATTTAAATGAAACAGAATTGTCAGTTCTGTAACATCTAAAAAGAAAAGGGACTCATAATTTTACAATATTTGCATCAGTAAATGTGGTAGAAGTGTAAGGCTATCCTCAGGATATACTTCAGGCTTGCTAAGCAGAATTTCTTATTTGGCATTTTAAATCTGTGGAGACCTGCCCTTGTTTAATAAGAGTCACATGTGGACTAGGAATGTCTTAGCTTGAATTCAATCACCATGTAGATGTATTTGCTAAAATAAAAGTAATACAGGCAATAGACTTTGACCCAGATTAAAGGCATGTGGATCTGCTCAGTGATTTTATTTTATGCAAAGAAGAGTGGTAACATCCATTTCTTACACTCCTTGTGGGTAGACAATCATAGTGAGTAATCTTCCTGCTTACTGATTTTTGTTGGTCTTTTTGACATATCTGTTAAAGATGTTGAAAACACCTCTTGGAATTAGGAGAAGTAATTGTTAAAATTGATTAGTAATACCGTAAAGAAAATTTTCAGTGTCTTAAGAGCAGTGAATTATATGATGATAAGAGATTTTTATTTACTCCATTTAGTAAACTGACTGTCAATACGGATGGAAGGTTTCAAAGTACGCTATATTTTATGCCTTTTATACCTGCCCTGGAAATTTTCAGTTTTTGTGAGTGGAATGCACATAAGCTATGTCAATAAATAGACTATTTGCAGTGCTTTTATTTTTTTAGATTTTTCCATTACGGTATTCTAAAAATTCCCTATTGTTTTTTTGCTCCTGACCAAGCATGGAAACAATGATATTCCTCAACAGGGAGCATTGGAAGGAGGTCACAACAGTATTTGCAACAAGTGTCTGCATGGCCTAAATGTGACACAATATATTGTGTATAATTTTGAAAGACATAACCATATTGCAGATATGTTTCCAAACTTCTGGAACTATGAGAAGTTAAAGAGGAGAGCTGCTAGGTGAGCTCTGTAATGGTACATCTCCTTTGCCTCCCCCATGCAATGATCTTATTGTGGGAAGTACTCCTGAGAACTTCTGCCTTTTGAATATCATTCCTTGTCAACTGTTAATGAGCTGGTCATTTAGGAAAAAAGTGCTGGATTAAACCTGAACAGCATGTAGGTCCTAATTACATATATTTCTGTGAAAGTTCATGAATGGCCTGAAGGATCAGTGCAGACTGCTTGCTCTATCTCTAGCACAGCATTCATTCAGCACAACTTCGTATTTTGTGTTACCCCCAATTTTGATGATTGGATATTTTATCTCATAAAATTAACTGCAAAGTTAAAAATTTCAATCTTCCAAAATTTGTGTATGAATGCAATATACCTAGGAAAAACATGTAGAAGATAAAATATTTGGTTAATTGTTACTCAGTAGTTGATCTTAATCAGTAATTACTAGTAGCTAACATTTGTATATTAGATGAGTAGTGCTAAATAATTTAAACAAGGTGTTTCCTGCATCTACTGTAACTCGATGATATAATATGTGAATAAAGATTTAAAACAATACCCATACAAATAAAGCTTAGCTTTGAGATTACACTTAGTTCTCTGTGCTTTAGGGATATTAATATTGGGATGTTAATATTGATTTTTATTTACACAATCTGTCAACTGGAGCTGAGAAATAACTCAAAGGTAAAAAAATAATAAAGAACTATGAGTGAAATATGAATAAAAGTAAAAGAAATGTTTTTGGCTTGCTTTGGTATTGATATACTGTACTGTCAGTAACTGCAATAATCAGCAGGTCTCTGCAAGGTAGTGATTTTTTAAGCATTAAACTTCTGCATGTGTTGGTAGTTTTAGGTAGTGCTACAATTGCTTTAATGATGGGGAAATTTTTTCATCTTCATGTTTTTACAGCAGTGAGTGCTGCTGTAAAACTCAAAGACAAATAGGATAAAAGAACAGAGGATTTTTTGTGTAACTGCCATATGTATGTGTATATTTATGTTCTACCAAAGTAAAAAAGGAAGAATTTTTACTTTAAAACTTTAATCATGCTGGTTATATTCAGTAAAAATCTTAAATTTAGCTTGCTGTATTTTAATAGAGGAAACTTAGAGTTTCTGGATTTTCAATGACTCTTTTTCCTTAAGAAATCAAAGTCACCCTGAATAATATTATATTAAGAATTAGCAGGAAATCCTCCACTATCCAAATAGAATAGGTTCTGAAATTACTATATTTTGGTTTTGCCTAGCTCGCTTCCAGTGATGGTTCTCCTAGGCAGAGAGGCAATTTTTAATATCTTGATTGTTAAAGTAATCTTGTTTGCAAAAATGTCTCCTTATTTTCATTGTTTTGATTTGAAAACAATCTTTACATCAAGTGAGTTATAAAAATAATTGAAGTATTGATAAAACTGCAAACCTGTAGGTTTTAAATTGTAAAAAATACACAGTTCGTTTGGTTTCTGCATATTGATCATGCTGAGAATATAAAAACCTTGATAAAGTGGCAACGATTGCAATTTAAACAAAAGGAAATGAAGCTGAAAAATTAAATGAGTTTTTGAATTAACATCAGTAATTGAATTTTTCCACATTCTGAATATTTGTGATTTTTTCGTATAAACTGTGAAATTCTAAAGTTGGAAATTAATCTAATCTATTGTGGATATTAAAAATATATTGTTTGTATTTTAGAATATGGCAGACCAAAGTACAGCTGCTAAAATCAAAGAACATGGAGAAACTATCAATTTTAATATAACAACAATTTAAAAAGAATTGTGGAGAGAGTAGTGATATCATCTTCTGTGGTTGGCTTGGATACAGTTCAGAGAGTGCAGACATTTTCAGGTGCAATTCAAAGTCCTACAACAAACTGTTGATTAGAAAAATGAAAGATAAAATTGTTAGAGTTGTGGAAACTTGAAGTATTTCCCTACTAACAGGTGTCTCAGGCAGCTTGGTCACAACTATGTTTCTGGTTATTGACAAATAGCAGCAGGGCTACTGCTGATTAGCTAACAGTGGCTATCCTGAAGGAAGATAAATGGTTCCATGCTGCTCTACCACCACCATTTCCATGATTACCATAGAAACAATCTAAAATGGGATATTGCTGACAAAACTGCAAACTGCAGCAGCAATCATTAACTTTCAGAAAGGCTGAGCTTTGCACTTGATCAACCTCAAACTTAACAGTGGGTATTTTTCCTTGTATTTGGTGATCTGTCCTTTTTCAATGGGGTAAGCAGGGGCTAAAAATTGGTTGAAGTGTGGATTGTTGGATATTCAGGCTCTGGCTATTGGTTTCTATTTTGCTCTTTTCTATTGGTGCATTTATGTTTGCACATGGTCACATTTACTTGGCAGAAGCTCAATGGAATATATGGTGCAGTACTTTTTATGTGAGAAGAAATGAAAATGAGATTTCACCATGGTTCTCATGATTGATGAGATTTGTAAAATAAGAGGGAGTCCAATTACTAAACGGTGTTTCAGGCAAAAAGATCACTGAGTTTCTCAGTCACTCCTGACTGCTAATCAATTTGTTGAGTGATGATTAAAATGTTTTGCTTTGACCTAAAATGACTTAGCAGTTTGAGTCCTAGCTAAATGGTTCTCTTTGATAAGGAACTGCATTCTTATTCTATATATATGTTGCGGTTCCCTGTTTTAAAATGAAAAATTTTGGGTAGGTCTTTCAGGATTTTATAATTCCTTCAATTTTTTACTTTTTCAAACTAGGAATTTGTCATCTTCACAATACCTAAGTAACTTTCTGTTTATGAAGGTAGGAAAAGAGGATGAAATATGTCAGAGATGAAGAAGTTATTAGTGTTTTCAGAATGTTTTTTTCAAGATATTCCTCCTTAACATTTTGCACACTTCATTTTCTGTTTTTGAAAGGGTATTGAGACAAGGATGCCAAAAATATATTTGTAAATGTAGGTGACATCATGTTTTATTCCAGATAGTAAACCTATTTTTCTTAGATAAGTGAAAAAAAAATCACTAAATTGTGATACAAAATATTTTCAATTTTTTCTGGAAGAATGATTTCATGCAAGAGTGCCAGCATATTTATGGTTTTTGCCTGCATTTCTGAAGTTTTATCAAAAAATATATGGTTGCATGTTGATTGTATTGTTGAGTTACCAATAAAGAACTTCAAGACAACAAAGAAAATTCTGATAGACTGTATCCCATCTACAGGTAGACCAAGTTTCTTTGCAAGCTCTTCAGATGCATAAAGGTGATGCTTGGGTAAAATCCAGATACAATTTTGGAGAATGGAGCCATCATTGCCAATAGCTTTGGTAATCCTTTGGCAAGATTTGTCCAAGAATCAGATAAGAACATAAAAAATTTCATTTGTTTGGTCTGGGGAAAAAAAATGCTGGTAGATCAAAATGTCAAAGTAACTGATAATATCAAACGTAAACCTTTTCCTCATAGTAACATATGAAACTCCTGAACCCATCAATTTCCAAAGTAAATTTATGATATAAAAGCTTTGTGCAGATGTCAGGTATGATTCAAACACACAATTCTGGCCAAAATTCCAGATTAGATACTGTACCATTAAATCTGTTACTAGCCTAAAATCCAGACTTATTGTGTGTCTGTATAGTTTGTGAAGTGATTCAAAACCAAAGAGGTCTTCACACTCTTTAGCAGTTTTATTTAAGCAAACCCCAAATTTGCTTTAATTTTTATTTTTCCTAGCTTAAGAAAACTAGGATATATGATAATTAGAGGATTAATATATGGTTTCTTTGAGAGTTGCAATGTCTTTGGAGAGCTCTAAACAAACTTCTTTAATTTTTTACTAGTTTGTATTTCACTATTAAAATTACAGAGAATACAATTGTAAATTTGTAGAATTGTTTTTGAGTTTAGTTTCTTTTCTATTGATCATATTTAAGAGTCTGAGTACTCTAGTTCAGGGCATATGGAAATCTATGAGTGTAACTTTTGTATATTAAGAGGAAAAAGTCATATTCCATATGGAGGGTTGTTTTGGTTCACTCGTTCTGAATTTAACTGAATTCTTTAAGTACCATAGGAAAATACAGAAAGTCAAATGCAGAAAGCAGTATCCTGTCTTTATTTGTATAGGGACATCTATAAGAGCGCAACATATAATACACAGACTTTCTTTAAAAGTGCAAAGATGGGGGGAAAGCTGAATTAGTTTATGCACTGCCTAGGAGTAGAGTCAAGCTGTTCTTTGGAATACTTTGTTTTGCCCCCAGGCGCAAGTAGTGGCAGTATTCCCCCTCCACATTTACTCTAGAGCTTTTTGGGAAATCACTCTAAGCAATGCTAAGTAGGAAGTTGGAA
Organism: Camarhynchus parvulus; assembly: GCF_901933205.1. Taxonomy (NCBI): domain Eukaryota; kingdom Metazoa; phylum Chordata; class Aves; order Passeriformes; family Thraupidae; genus Camarhynchus; species Camarhynchus parvulus. The sequence goes on along the minus strand of NC_044572.1, from coordinate 96,233,519 downwards.
ATGCAGAGCAAGCAGACTGTTTGCTTGTGGGGAAAAGACAATCTGTCTGTGCTCAGAGGAGTAACATCTCACTTTAGCAAGATTTATTGCAGCTTCAAGCTGAAATCAGTTTCTTGATATATATAGAAAAAGAGGATGTGGTTGTCTTGATCAAAGCAGTGTCCTAAAGATTAATTGATCTGTGCTGTGTGTTCAGTTTTCTACAGACTTGAAGAAGACAGGTAGTAGTACCCTGCTTCAAATTTCTCATCAATCAAACCAATGATACTTTCCTTCTTTTTTAGCTTGTTACAAGCAAAAATAATTCCTCATAAAGGCTCTAGAGTATTGTGCGTCCGTAGTTCTGGAGAGAAACTTAAAATACTAATATTCAGTACTTCTATGTACTTTCATACTAATATTTTTCACTGTGTTGTGACCTCTGCCAGGAGGTTGTCCCCTGGTTTGTTTGGATTTAGAGCAATTCACCTGCATCACATAATTGGCTGTGGGTACCTTTGCCTCTCATCTCTATGTGCATACATGAAAATGAAGTTTTCAGATTGATTTTAGCTATAAGTCATTCATATATGTAATTATATGAAAGCTGATGCCTTTTTGAAACTTCAAGTTATTTTTTTAAAAAATCAGAAAAAATGTATAAATATCTAGCTGACAACAGATAAATACTAAATAAACATTAGGAATATTTCTGTATTATATGGTCATATGAGGTACATAAAAATTCTCCACATTCACTACATGATAAGGCATGTCTCCGTCTGTGTAGTACCAAATATTTATAATGTTCAAATTTTCCATGCTAACCTTTTTGCAGAGAAGTGCTGTAGCTTCAGTATCTTGAGAAAAAACCCAGGTAATCTACCAGCACAGAAGAATTTCTTTAATGAATAAGCCCTTTACTTTAATTATGTTCTCGTTCTGCTATATGCTCGAGATTGTAAAATTGCTGGAGAGAAGAGTAAGTAATTGAATAGCAATTTGAGTGTGAATTTATTAAATCAATTAGATTTACAAAAGTAATTTGAGACACAGTGCTACTATGTTGGGCGCACCAAGTATATAAAAATTTTAAATAGATGCCTGTAAGTGCAGCATAGTTTCTAATGGGAATTTGTCTTGGTTATAATAGTAAAAATGATTGATTCTACATGTCTTTTAAAGCTTATTCTGTAAGTTATTCTTATCCTAATAGCACCTCAGAGGTAGGCCATTTCATTTCAGATTGCTGGGGAATCTCTAGGCATAATAAAAGATTTAATAAACTGATGAAAATTTATAACAGTGATGGAAATATTTCTGTGCTTTTATTTTCCTCTAAAACAAACGTATCTTCTGTATTAACTAGCTTGATAGAGCCATTAATTTCTCTGCACTTGGAACTTCCATGAACATTATGTTAAACTTTTATGTGTAATGTACTATGCAATATTTTATGTTATACTTTAGAAAACTAAAGGAAAGCTAATTTGTGCAATATGATGGGTATGTGTACTGTAACTTGCCAAAAATAAGGACAGAAAATGGTTACAAAGGCTTCTGTGATCAATTGCTACATTAGCAAATGTCTTCCTAAAGACCTGATCTCATACCGCGGCGTTAGGTGCAGGGCGTCAGAGTGCGAGAGAAGTTACCATTCATCAAAAACTACAAAGAATCTTACATGAGCAGTGTGATTGCTACTCATTTCTTACCTTTCCTGCTTTCCAAAGGATATGACTGTTCAAGCTTTCCTTAGTGTGATAAAATAGATTTAAGAGATGCAGAATTTATTGTCTCTAATGGAAGATCTCATGATACAATTTCATTGTCCCTACAGTTTAGTGACCATCTTCTTCCTCTTCTGCCTCCCATAAAATATCTGTGATCCTTCAGATCATCACATTTCCTATCCCATGAGACTCTGTTTCCCTGTTTGGTACCCAGAGGTACATGGTGCCATGAAATACAGCTTTATTCTTCTTCACTTTCAAATTTCCTTTGACATCTTATATTTAGAACTGCTGTTACTGCTTTTATGTTCCTTTTTCTTCTTCTTACTTCACCTCCACCAAGTTATTTGGATATTCAAGATCTTCTCCTTCTCCTCTTATCAATCAATATTTTAGTTTCCAGAGTCTGTATATTAATTTTTCACTACTCTCCTCAGTCTTTTGCATTCAGGAAAATTTCAATCTGAACAGGAAAATTTAGTGTTTGATGAACATTTATTATTATAATAATGTTTTCCTGATTAGTCCACTGTACAAAGTCAGTGTTGAGGCTACGTGTTTGTATCCACATCAAAAGGGGTTAGGAGAGTGAATTAAAAATACTATTTGCTAAAGAGTATATACATATTCCTGTGACATTGAGTTAAATATCATAAAGACCAAAGCAGTAAATTAAACTGTTCAGATTAAATAGATAAATCATTTCTTTAACCCAAAGTGAAACTTGAAAAACATTTGGTTTAAAATTGAAAAAGTAAGCAGTTGAAATATTATTATCAACTGTTAATTTTGTCCAGAGAGGATGATCTCAGGATAGTAATATAGGAAAATCTATTTACTATCTGTTTTTAAGGCAATAAAAGAGAAGTGTTTGTGGACTATCACTAAATTATCTTGGGTACTTTCTGTATGGCCTCTTTGGGTATTAGGCAATCATTTATGGAAGTAAAGTAATAAACCCCATGTCTTAAAATATTACAGCTCAATGAACATGGATATATCCTAAAAGTCAGATCCCTATTTTGTAAGATATGAAGTGTTAGAGAAGCTAATGAAAACAAAGTAAGCTCGAACTGCTTGGCTTTATTAAAGTTTCTGTATGTATAGGATTTATAACCACATGGAACAGTGAAATGTGAAGGATGGAAAACTTCTAATTAAAAACTTAATATCTAAGTTGTTGCCAAAACAGCCAATAGGAAAACCGATTGGGCACTTTCTCTTGAACAGATGACAGAATCTCAGAATAGGTAAGGTTGGAAGGGGGCACAGTTGCATCATCCAGTCAAATATTCCGAGTCAGGGTCATCTAGAGCCCATGGCACAGAATTGGATCCAGATATGTCTTGAATATCTCCAGTGAGGGAGACTCCACAACCTTTCTGGACAGTTTGTTCCAGTGCTTGACCAACAGTCAAGTTCTTCCTTGTGTTCAGGCGGTACTTGCTGTCCATCAGATTTTTATGTTCAGCCATCAGTGGTTGGCTGGGTAGTACTTTCCATACGTGGGAAACATTAGCAGCAGTGACACTTAGGAAATTCAGCAACACCTGACTCTTTGCCAGCTTGTGACTTCAAGAGGTAGAGATATGACTCCAATATCCACAGTCCCTACTCTCTGCAATCACATTACCAGTGAGAGTAAAATGAGTTATATTACAAATCCACAGGACCTCCTAGGCTTGGCCTCACTATCTTAAGCTAGCAATGAGTTGCCCCATCTTGCACCACCACCACTCCATCCACCATCTACCTCAGCCCCTGTCCCTCACTAATTTTTTGATAGAGCCATTGCCCAGCAAACTTAGCAGAGCATATGAGCCCTTCAGATCATCCACAGAGCACTGATGCCTTAGGTACACACTGCTGCAGATTCTTTCCATAAGGAGTCTTGCTTAAGGATTCAGAAGTATTTGCTCTACTGTGAAGTAGACAAGTACCATGCTAGTCACTTCAGAGCCATTTTAGTGACTCCCCCTTAAAGAATTCACCAGGTAGTAAGTGTAAAATGATGTCTTCCATAAAACTTTCTGGAAACCAACTAGTGATATTGGTTATCAGGAAAAAGTGAAAAAGTTTTATGGTCTCAACAGAGAAGGCCTTAAAATTTTGTCCTGTTTCTGAAGGGTTAATATTTCTTTCACCTTTTTTTTTCATCTGCAGTCTCAATGCACCAAAATCTCGCAGCATTGTAACTCAAGGAGACAGTAAATTTGATGGAGAATATAGCCATTTCTTTTTCATCTGCATATAAAATGGTCACAGATGAAAGAAGCGTTTTCTTCTGGTGCAATCTGACTGAACATGTGACCAATATTTTACTAAGTAATGTATTTTAGGTGCATTAGTTAGAAGCTGCTCCTTTAGGCAGAAGAATTATGAATTCTAAGGCTAGTGGGTACTGGATTTGAACTGACATTCTTATGAGGGCAGATTGTATCCTCTATACACAAGATATTTAACAGCAGGCTTTTAAATTAACATTATCCTGATGACATGCTTGAAGCCAGGCAAGGTATGGTGTGATAATATTGATGCAATAAAAATTTTGTCACTCTTGAGGCTGGTCTAGTATGGAATTGCAGAAACAAAGTTGAGATATTGCACATTTCTTAGGGGAGTGACAAGTAAGAAGGCACTTGCTTTCAACAATCATGGCTAAAATGTTTCTGAGAGTAGTGCTGGGCCACAGCAGATGTGGTAAACATCACAGGAATCCTGAGAAAAATGTGTGAAAATCACACTAATGTGCTATGAAAATGTGCCAGCAAACCATTTCAAGAAGTGGACTATCTTTTTATTTTTCCTATTACCAGACTTCTTGGGGTCTTCCAAATAGTTATGGCATATGGTCAAAGAAAAATTGTTACACTCATGATCAGATATCACTTAAAGAAAATGTCTTAATGAATATTCTGACCATTGTAAAGGTCAGGCAGAGACAGACAGCTGGATCTCAGCTGTAACAGGGATGGTGGATGCTATACAGGATTAGGAAGTGTGCCCATGTTCTTTAGTGAAGCTCTGTTAGCTCAATATCTCAGTGCCCTTATCTAGTACAAGTGGTCTGAAAGAAATTAGCACTTTTGCCTCAATACATTAAGCTCACAAACTAGCATAAAAATTGAAATTCTCACCAACTTCATTAACGATTACATTTTGGAGTCAAATGTCTGTCCTCAAATTCTGTCATGGGATAGAATTCAGGAGATAGGAAAGTCAGGAGTAGTAGAAACCTTTTTAAATATTATGTCTAAATACATCAGAGCTGAACTATTGATCCTGATTTTTAGTGTGTTTTAATGATTGATTTCAATATCGGTAGAATGTATCAGTGGACAGATTTGTATTTACAAAGAATTGCACAGTTCAAAATGAAATTACAATGTTCTGGTATGTGAATACTGTAATACAGGCCATGCTGGTTTACTCCCACATAGCTTCTGCTCTTGTTCACTGTGTGGACACACACACACACACACACACACAAAAATCTTTGCATTCATGCATTCCCAGACAGAGTTCTTTGTGACCCTGAGCTGTGCCATGAAGAGTTTTGATAGAACTAAGGGCAAATAGTGGTCAAATTTTTTTGTTGCTCTCCTGTTGGTTTTGTTGTTGTTGTTTTCAGTGTTTTTTTCAAGCAAATGTTTGTTTCTTCTAAGGTTTTGGAATTTTTACATATTGGCACTGAGCATCTCATGACTTATCTATAGTCAGATTCCTTTTGTGCTGGCTCCTCTGGTAGGTAAAAAGGACAAAAGTCTTATTGTGTTTCACTGTTTTAATACTCTACGTAAAAAGACAGCTTGCTTTGACAGAAGGTTTTTAGAAATGTTAGGAGATAACCGTTCTAAGGCTATCATGGTGGCTCATTATCACAATCTAGATTGATGTAATTGAATCCCACATCTGTGAAACAAAAGAATCCAGTAAAAGAGTGTTTCTCCATTTACTTGGTGTGCCTTGACCATGCAGTATACTTGGCATTGCATGAAACGTTGGCAAACTTGCGGCATTGAAGAGATCAAAAGGTGTTTTACCATAATTTCTAGATTAAAAGTTAGATATGTGTTGAGAAATAATTTCTCTTTCCTCCTTTGCTTCTAACTTTTAAGATTAGTTTGCCATGTGTTTGCGGGACTGAGACACTCTAGTGTGGATAAATGGTGTCACTTCATGCCAATATTAAACTTTGCCCATTTCTTCACTCACCACCTTGACTTACAAGGAAGATGTCACCATCAGAAAAATACATTTTTATTCAGTCACTCCAAAAGGAAACACTGTGTTCCAGATAATAAGGAAAGTCTTCTTTGTCTCTGGGACACAGTTTTCTGCTTTTCTGAGAATCACTGATCTTCTAGGATTGATATTTAGGTGATTACCGGTGACTTTTGAAGGCATCATGGCATTCAAAGCATCTATGTAACATTAATTTCTAGGTTCCCATGTAAATAAAGACAGCTATCCTCATCTAGACGGTATTCTTTCATCAATTGCTATGGAATGAAGAACTGATAAACAGTTACAGAAATATTAATGTGTGTGTTTATAGCAGCTGAAGAAATTTGCAGCAGGCAAAATATACACATGTAAGGGAATTAAACATGATTAAACATGATTTTTTAAATCATGTTTTAACATTCAGAATTCACAGACAAACTTTGTATACTAGTTTTTTATTTAATCATTTTTTAGTCATTGTTTTTACTGAATCAAAACTTTTTACAGTCACTGTTATCTCTAATGTGCTCTGGTTCTGTCAGAGAATCAGATGTAAGTATTTTCAAGTATTTAGAGGAAATCTTGTCAGCTTTGAGAATCATAGATTCAATCATAGATTCAGTAACTATTTCGAAGTTCTTAGAATATTCCAGGCCACTTCTCCAGACAATTTTGTTTATATATATTTATATGTGTGAGGGAAGGGAGGATATTAAACACTGTAATACTAAATTACAGAAGAATTCTAACTCATGTTTGTAGATAATTAATATTACTGATAGGGGTCTGGTCTCTAAAAGAGGGTGAATATTTTTGCACCATAGCTGAAAGGGAGTGGGTCTTCTGGATGTGAGCTGGTAACAACAATTAGCTGAAAAATAGACTGTATTTTAAAAAACCATTTACTATGCAATAACTATTTACTATAATGGTAGTATTTCTCAGTTACTTTTAATTGAATAGAAACATCCATTTTATCTTTCAGTCTCCAACCTTCCTGCCTGCATGAATGCAGCTCAGACTTCAAATGTAACTTTGGATACAAATAATGAAACTCATTTAACTTAATTTAGGAGAATGGGCTATTCTAAGATACAGTTCATTTCATCCTAAAGTGGATGTCTCTCTGAAAATTTCTGTTATCTAACAAGTCACACATACAACATCAATATAGTCTATGAGGTATGAGTGTTCAAGGTCTAGAAATTATTAGTTCACTACTTAGAAGCTCAAAACAAATTTTATTTAGTTCAGTCATTATAAATGTCATTCTGACGTATTGTTGACCATTTGTGAACTACAGGAGCTGAAAGTGGCAGTAATAGATGGTGGAGATAAGAAATATGGACCATTTCTTTCACATAATCACTAATGTGGCTTTTTTTCAGTACTATGAGAAATTAACACCATGGTAGTCAATAATAGTTGTTCAACTTTTCAGCTGATAGGTCAGGTTTCTTCAGATTTTGCCTTCAATCAGGTTCTATTTTATTTATGTTCTATGTTGCTTGCTTAGGATAACGTTCTCTTTTTCTGTTTGCTCTCACCAGACTGTCGTGGTACTGCACGTTTTTAGTCTAATAGTACCAAACAACAATGTGATTAAAAACATAGTGTTTGTTCTTAAGTCACTTTAGCACATTTATAGACTACATTGCCTTTTTTTTTTAATTTTAAAAGCTGGTTCCATTATCTGCCTCTACAAACTAAAATAATTAAATTAACCATACTGTCATTTTTCCATATAAAATAAACAATTATTTCTGACCAAATGCCAAAAACTATTGCAAGGGAGGGATGGTGTTGTAATGTAAATATAAATGTAAATATATCACGTTAGTGCTCAGGAGGAAATAGCAGATTGTGCACAGGATTGGTAGAACAGCCCATGACAATAATGACAGTGTCACAGTAGGGTTATTTTAAATCTCTTTTTTTTTTCCAAACAGCCTCTGTCATTGCTTACATTTCAAATAAAAAATGCACTTGTAAATATAAATTCATTTGTTTAGCATAAATAAAGCAATATTTTTTGTAATTATTTAAAAAGTATATATCTCTGAAAGTCTTACCTTAGATATAGCAAATGTGGACCAATACAGATCAAAAAGGATAAAAACCACCAATATATCGTTATACAATGTTTTTGTCCCTACATACTGGAAATATTATAATGCTTTTTTTCCCAGCAGTAGTCAGATTCTTTGACATAACTCTAGATAAGATCTTGGAAAACTGATAAATGCAAAAAAGTAATAGAATGGCTTGAAACTGAAGCTAAAATATTGATAATTCTCAGGAAATCTTAGGGAGTTAAGTATTCAAAAGCTTAGGTACATCAAAGGAGAAGTTAGTAGTAGTATATTATTTTATCAGAAGCACTTGGCTGGCAAGGTTTGGAAAATTTATATATTTATTGGAAATTAATCAAGGTTTATATCTGAATTTAGACATGGATCAGACTAATCCATTGCTGATACTCTTCTTTCAATACCTTTCCTCTACACACATACATGCTTTCTTACCTCTGTGTGCATGAATATATAAAATTTAAAATGTCTGTATTTGTGTAAGCCATTGAGATCATGACAGGCTAATCTGTAACACACAGCATGGTTTTAAGGTAAAATCTTAATGCTTTTAAAATATATATTTGTGTAAGTTTCAGCAGTCATGTTAGTGTAAATCAAAAGAAGCTGATTTTTCCTCAAGTCTCAGGATTATTTACTTTGAGGAGACCTGAAGGAGCTATAAATCAAAATGGTTATCAAGAAGGGAATAAAACTACCATTAGTTATCTAGAAAATGGTATTGGGCAGAAGCAGGGCACTTTTGTTAATTAAATTTCATTGTAAACAATTATTTAGCAGTTTTTTTTTAAATGCAGGTATAAGATCCTCATGAATACTTCATTCGATACTTCCCTCAAATGAAAACTTATGTGAAAGAAATCAGTCTTTACCTTCAAATCTGTATGTGCAAGGTATTCATTCTTCTGCATCTGTCCTCTTTCTGAAAATAATCTGGTTTAATAAATGCTCTTGCACCAGTCTCAGAGTAAAAGGTTCTTGTTGCTGTTGTGATTAAGTGTCCTCAGTAAGACCATGAAAGTAGCTGCCTTTCATTCTCTGCAAGATGGCTGAACTTTCATTATTGTACTTCATTTCAAAGATCACTCTTCATCTATAAGTGTGTGCAAGTTCTGTGTTTGCTCTCCCCTGAATTCATGGAAAGGGACAGGGAGAGGTGAACCACAAGCTTTATTTTGAAACCTATAATAGTCCTTTGTGTAATCGTAGTCATGATACAGCGTAAAGGTCTCTCCCTACTGTTAACCTTGAGTTTTTCTTTCTTGTGTAGAAGTGTGTAGGAATAAACAGAAGAAAATAAACATTTTCTTATCAAACAGTATGACCCTTGTGATAAACCACAATGCATAAAAAACTCAGGTGGAGGTGAAGTAAAATAAAGAAGTTCTTCCCTTATCCTGAAGAATGTGTCATTTTTCATTGAGCTTCTGTTAGGTTTTTCATTTCCTGTGATTGAATTTCTGACAGTCAAATCCACACAAAGACCAGAACCAAGCAAAGAGATTTCAAGGAAAAGATAGGAAATTGTAGGAATATTAGGAAAATATGGGATGGTGAGCAGCGAAAGGATTTTTAGGTTCATTTTGAGTATTTTGGATTTGAGTGTTTTGTTTGTTTTAGTTTGGCTTTTTGTTTGTCTGTTTTAAGATCAAATCCTTGCTCTATATATTCCTGTGTAAAACCTTTCAGCTTCAGTGTCTCACTTAAGCTGGAAGAACTAAACTTGCCTCATTGCTTGGTTTTTTCATGATCTTCCTAAGCCTTATTGTGAACCTCACCACTGCTTCAACAGGTGAGCCAACAGGCTGCTTCCACTTTAGATACACAGATGCAATTGCTCATGGCTTTAGCTGTCACACGTTCCAAGTCCTTTAAAACTCTGAGTAGCAGAACAAGGATACTGCAGTCAGTAGGGATATCTTTCCAGGAAAAGGCTCCAATTGCAGAATGCATTAGGAGTCCTGTCTTTATACTTTTTATTTATTCTTTATTATAGTGTCTGCACAGCATCAATAAAGCACAGTAGAACTTTTATGAATGAATACACATATATTTGGCATGCCTGCTCAAACATATTTTAGTGACAAGGGTACCTGATCAAAAGTGTTTGGAGACCTCTGCACTAGACCTTCTCTAGAGGTGCTTTCCAACCTCAGCACTTCTATGGCTTTTTGATTCTGAAATTAATTGACGTATTTCCTAGAAGTGTCAGGAAAGGCTTTATATAAGGACTAACTACAAAGTAATTTAACTTCCTTTTCTAAATTATACATCTTGTCGTACTGTAAGTGGTTTTTTAAATAAAACTACCACTCATCTGGAACCTTTCTTATAGTGTGAAAATACAGGCTTCAAGTCTATAATATTGTTTACCTATTGAACTCCCTGATCCTCAGCAAATCCTCCTCTCTGATCTTTCTGGAGCAATAAGTAAAAAAACACAGGAAAAATGCCTACATACTGGAAGAATATATTTTCCTATATTGCTTACAAAAAAACCTGTATAAAAGGAGAGAGAAGTTGTAGTTTTAAAGTATCACATTTATTTACATTCCTTTCCCTAACACAGCCATTTATCAGTGATTTAACAAAAAGCATGAAGATCTTTTTTTCACTTTAAATCTGAGTGGTAGGAATAAAGGGATAAGACTAATGCTAATGTAATTTTCTTCAGATAGCCCTTAACCACAATGTATTTGCAGTTAATATACGTTGCAGAGAAGAGTTGTACTTAATGGCACAGGCAGTATGTCTTTAACACGCCACAAAAGTGGTTTTTTTCTGTTTTCTGTTTACTGTTTTCTGTTTTGTCTGTTGTTTTCTCTGTTTCATTGTCAGGAAATTATCTTGTGTATTCAGATGAAATGTGCAATGTGATTATTTGTATTCTGAGACTCATAGGAAGAAGAAAAGTTCTTAGTTTTTCTGACTCTGCTACTTTTCATTTTACTGTATGATACATATTAATTTTCACTGCTCCTCTTAGGACTACATTTATATAGCCATAGCATAACATAGCAGGTTTTGAAGCAATATTTGACATGCAGTTAATATTCAATCTGATTTATGTAGATTAATGCAACAATGGGATGTGCTGTCAGATTTTCTCATTATTTTGTGCACTGTTTAGGACATGCATCATTAAAGTGATCGAGGCAAGTTAGTGTGATTCCAAACACTATTGGCAGTAAATTTATAGTAAAGTGTACAATTTCAAGGATAAAGAGGTTCATTTTTTCTTTAGATTCATTATTCTCAAGTCAAATAAATTTTACAATGCATGTTAAAAATACGTAGCACTCAAGGTTTGTATGTGAAATTACATTTATGTACAGCTGTAGATATTGCTGAAAATAGCAATATTACCTTGTTTCCAATGAGGTAATAGCTCATTATTATGGTATATTCCTGTACAGTGTTTTCTTTTTTCCTATGGCTGTAAATATTTAAATCCTATCATCTGGTTTTAGACTAAATTCTTTATGGTGAGTTAGGAAAATGAAATTTTTCTCATGAGAGACAATAAAAAGATACTCTAAAGATTTACATCCAAAACTTTTTGCTGTATAAAAACACATATAAATGGAGCATGCATGGTGAAAAAGGTGTAAGCAATACCAGCTATTTATGAATGTTAATGATTTCTGCCCAAAACAACATAATGTTGATTGTAACATGGCTAGAAGCAAAGATAATTTTGCTGCATCATTTTTTTTCTCTCAATAAATAAAATCAGAAACACCTATATTTCTTAAATCTGTTATGGCATTGTAGGATACTGTTCCATTAACTTTTTTTGTGAGCAGGAATTTTCATTTAGGCTCTACTCTATGAGGTGTCTTGTAGTCTGTTTTCCAAATGAGTAAATAATTGGGCTATCTTACTCACAGAGTCACTTTAGAACTGTATTTAGTTTCCCAAAACTCCTCGTGTTACCAGGTTGTGTGTTCACTTTAACCAAAAAAAACCCCAACCAAACACAAAAAAATTTAAGAATGAAAATGTCAAGAGTGATGTAAAGCCTATCTCCTGTACTTTCTGACAGTAATCTGCATTTACAGATGCAGTGATATTTGTGCTTTACAGAAGTAGTTGAAATTATTAAAACCTTTCAAGTACTGGAAATATGCTTAATTATCATCTTTACTGTATTTAATCCCAGTGAAAATAGAGACTCTTTACACTTGAAAACTTGCAGTTGGAATAGTAGGGAGTAGAGAAGAAAGGAGTACTCGATGAACCAAGAAGCAACAGAACAGGAACATTAAATCCATGGATGGAAAAGGAGATTGGCTAAAATCTTGCTCTGGGGATACTAGATGAACAAGTGGATAATGACTTCTACATACATTAGAAACAGTCTCCCATTCACAGATCCTGGTCCTTATGGGAACTTGAATCACCCCAAAATCTGCTGGTTAATTAATATTCAGTGATTTTCTCTGACCTCTAGAGTGGTCGGCCCTAATTTTTGAGCATTAAATTGGGTAAAAATCCTAGGAGGTCTGCATGGGTGAACAAGGTGCTCCTGGTAGCACTCAAATGCAAAAAGGAATTCTACAGCGGGTGGAAGTAAAGACAGGTAATTTGGGAGGGATGCAGAGATATTACCTTAGCATGAAGAGATACAGCTAGGAAAGCCAAGAACCAAGTGTAATTTAGGTCAGGGATGACAAGAGCAGCAAGAAGGGCTTCTATAAGTACATAGCAGACAAAACAAAAACTAAGTAGAATTTGAATGGAGTGGGGGCCCCTGTGACAAAGTATATGGTAAAGGCCATGGTCTTAAATGATATCTTCACCTCAGACTTTGCTAGTAAGATCAGCTTTTAGGAATACCAGGGCAAAAGTCTGGCCCAACAAAAATGTACACTTGCTGGAAGTGGATCAGATCAGGGAATTCATAAGAGAACTGGACATGCATAAGAGAACTGGACATGCATAAGAAAACTGGACATGCATAAGCCTCTGGGCTCTGATGGGATGCCCTCACAGGTTCTGGGGGAGCTGGTTGTTGTCATTGCCAAGGCCACTTGATTATCTTTGAAAAGCAGTAGTGGTTGAGGAAGTTGCTTGAGGTCTGGCCTTTCTCCTATCCTCAGGAAGGGCGAGAAAGAGGACACAGAGAATTACAGGCCAGTCCGCCTCATCTTGATCCCTGGAAATGTGACAGAGCAAAGAGCTTCCAGGCAAGGACAACATGTGGGTGTAGTTAGCATGGACTCTAAGAGAGCAACACCTACTTGGCTAGCAGGGAGAACCTGTTGAACCTATTGGGTTAATTTTCTGAATACTAGGATCTGAACTGGAGAGGTACACAATGCTTTTTGCATATACAAGTAGAGTGATCTTCATATTAAAAAAAATATTGCAAAAAGAAGTGGATTCCATGAAAAATATTTACTTGTAGGTCTTCTTTCATTCAGGGCTTTTTTTGATGGCTTTTGCACTACAGGTTTTTTCTGGGAAGTCATTCCAGGTGAAGCCTTGAAGCTTCCAATTGCAAATGAGATAATGAAACTCCTATTAGGCAGAGTAAAGACTCATAATTTTCAGATTTTGGTCTTGATTGCAGTTTGGTTCCTAGATTTTGTGGCTCCAAATGAGGAAAAGACATAGTCAAGATTAATAATTTTGGCTTGCATGATGGAAAGAGGAAAAATGCAGATGGCTAATTAACTGATTAATCACTGGAAAAAAATGCATTTTTTCATAGCTTTTAAGTGAGAAAATCTATGAAAGGAATAAAATTAAATAATTTAAATTTTAAAAATGAAAATGTTATACAAAACTAAAAATATTTAAAAGTTAAATTAATTTCTTTATTCATTTTTATTAGGATCATGCACTGCACTAGTATACCATGCAAAAGTGTTAAAATTGTCCCAAACTATTTCATAGTTTCAACCCATCAGATTTATAAGACTGTGAGCCATTCTGATGAAGAACAAACATGATAACAGCTCCGTGTCTTTTGAAATGATCTCTAGCACAGAAATGGTTGGGAAAGCTGATGAATTCTGAGGAAAAGTTAAATGTACAGTGTCATGCTAGCATTTATTTGAAAGGAAACAAAGTTTTCAGCCCAACAGATCTGAATTTTTTTTCTGCAAGGTTCCAGGTGACAGAGTCTGCATAACAAGTTCAGCAGGAACTTGCTCTGCACATAGATGATTTTAATAGAGTGAAAATAATTTAACAGATCATGTCTAAGCATAAGAAATGATTGAGTGATCCTAGACATTACTAAGAGGATATAATTTTTATACATAATTCTCTTAACTAAATATCTGGCCCTTCACAAAACTCTTAAGATCAATATTGTTCTTGCAAATTAAGAAAAAAATAAAGGATGTCTATACCTGGAATAGTACCAATAAATTGTCTGCATTCTAGAGTGATATCGTGTTACAGGTGAAAAGATAAATTGACACTGTTTCTGTTTTTAACTCCTTTCCCTGAAAATAAGTAAAATTGTCTTTCATACCTAAGCATATAATGTCTCTCAGATTTAGATCAACATTGTTTGAGTAAGCCTACTAGGATCAAAGAGCAAAATTCTTACAGATTTATATTTTTATCTTTCTCTGACTCAAAGGCCATTACAACTTTATACCCTGTACATTTTAAGACAAATATTAGCAAAAAAAAAGGCTCAATGTATTTATTTTTTGTTCAACATTGCCCTGAGGTAGATAGTTTGAAGGCAGTGTCAGTGTGACATACAGTTTGTCAAGCTTCTTCTTTATTTCAATCACAAACAATATTCAGATGTATATAATAATAGTGCACAGTTCTACACATACAATTTAGATTACATTTTTATGGTAAGGTGAATGAAGATTTAAAACAAAGCAGTTGTATAGATAAAGCAAGACCATCCTCCTTGTAAAATTTCTTCCCATAAAAAGGGCCACTTTTGTCTGTGTGAAATTAAAATTTATTGTCCTACTCTTGAACCATCAGTCCTTCAAAACAGTATGAATTCACTTGAGAGAGTAATAGACAAATAATTTAAGAGAGAAAAGAAACTTTAGAGAGATACTAAAAGTAAGATTAATCAAATATTTTATTAAATTTTGTTTTAGATAAATGTCATAAAAACGTCTAAGAGATATTTGAGGTCATGGAGGTTGCTGTCATGTAACAGATGATGAACCACTGAATTAAGACTCAGAAACCTTGAATTCTCTTTCTAGTTCTGCCATTGAGGGATCATGATGTCAAGAGAGTCACTTGTCTGTACTTCAAACTGACAGCCTTGAAAATTGAGATAATTGTATGTCTCGAATCAGATCTCTTCTGATATACTCATGTTTTACAATGTACCATTTCAACTGACTACAAACCATGGGACAAAACTGACTTAGAAATAACAGGTTAATTTTCTTTCAGAATGTTAATTCTTCAAAGAACTATTACCAGTATAAAATATAGTTCATTTCAGATGTGATGCTAGGTTCTATACTCCAGCATCTCCAGCCTGACAGGTCATGCTTTAAGTAATTTTGGTGGTAATTCAAGATTCTTACTGTTTAGAAGACTGGGATGATTTCTATGAGAGTCAGTTGTTTAAAGATAATCTATTGAATGTCTAATCCTCCAAAAGAGGCACAGGGCCAAGGTACTGACCGCTTGCAGTGATTATTTCCCATGGATCAAAGGGTTTAATCAGTGCTGAGCCAAACTCTGCCTGTTGGTTTTACTGAGATGATATGACTGCAACAGATGGCAGAATTTTTCTTGTGTTCCTCTGGCCTCCTTCCAAATTGGGTCATTACATTCGACATAACTACAGTTATGTAGAGTTTCAGTTCAGTTCAGTATTTTTCATCCTCTTCATTGCTAAGCAGTTTTCATATTTGAGGAACCTGTTTGAGCTTTGTATGGGTTCATAGATGATACTTTTCTATAGTTAAACCAGTATTTTTTATTTAGAGCAAAGCAGCATCCAAAGAATCTCTCAACACACTAAAACACAATACAGGTTTTGAGAATCTTAGAGGCCATTTAGATTGTTACAGTTCTAATATATTAAAGTATGCCTGGCAACTGTGTTTATATAATGTGAAATGTATTGCCAGTGTAAGAGTCACCACTTCCAGTCCTGCAAGACAAATGAATGAAGGATGGTGTGCTTTGTAGTGTAATATAAATAAATCATTTTGCCATCAATAAACATTATTTCATATGAACGCCCCCAAATAAAACCACTAAAACAAACAAGCAAACAAATGAAACAAAGCAAAAGAAAACAAAACAAGACAAAACCCTTTTTATAACAAAGTACTATTATGTTCCAAAATGCATTGCTAATGACTTGCTTCACTCTTTTCATAATTGTGTTTAAGAACAAAAGATGTGAAACAAGAAAATTCTGCTGCAAGTTTTAGCCTAAAGATAGGAAAACAATAACCTGAATAAATCATGTACAGAAAATTAATATCTCCATGTGAGGAAAAATTTACGCATGTAAGCATAAGCTAGCGAAATACTTTCAAAAGTAGGTACAAAGATTTCAAATCTTACTAGAACTAATTCTAGATTTAGTGAGAGCCTTGTTCTCATACCTGTTAATGTTACGTTAGAAATATCCTTTTCAGAGTCCTTGAAGATTTCCCACTCCTCCTCTATCAAAAAAGAATTTTTACTTCAAAGTGCAGATTTGTTCCAATATTGCATTAATTATATTGTTTTAAGGTGTTTACTAATTAGATTTCACTATTTGACTGTGGACATTAACCTTAGTTCTTAGTTGAATTCAACAAAAGTGAAATTCCTGTGTTCTCATCCTTCTGTGCTCATATAAAAGGATACTGAAATTTTTTGGATTTAAAGGCTTATAGTTCCAATAAACATTTCAAGTGATTTGAAATCTGCTAAATTTGAATACTTACCAGCTTTTCCAGTTTCTTTGTATTTAGATGCTTGTTTATTTCTTAGCCTCTTAATATCATCCATCATTGCAAATTGCAAAGTATTTACCCACCTAAAGTCCTCTGGTTTAACATTTGCATTTAGTTGAAGCAAACAGTATAAATTTGTGGGATTTGACATATGATCTCATGGATATATTAAAAATGACCACATTTCTTTCCTTCCAGGTGAAGATTCATTGGAGTAAGGAATGAAGTTATATGTTGTATTCACATTGAACCCATTTATCTGAAACTGCTCAGAAATTCACAGGGTATCTTCAGGGATTCCGGAGGTCATGATTAGGAAAGACAATTACATATCTGTAGCTTTCTTAATTACTTCTCTTTTAGAGGGTTTTATTCTCTTGACTCCTTTACTGTGACTAAAGCATCTGGCTGGGACATGTTTTGTTATTTCTTAGGGACTGTGCTAACACAGCTCATTTTGTGACTTTTTTCACAATAAGCCATATGCAATGATAGTTAGGTCCTCCCAGATAAGTTCATGATGTTATCCTGGTGTGAATAGAACTTGCAGTAAATGAATCAGGCATCCTTTGGATGACATAAGCTATTTGGTCTATTTTTTTATAAAATGAAACTCCCTATGTGCATTATGTGTAGGAGGAACTTTCTTGTACACTACAAACTCACGAAGAGAAGAAAATCTTTGGTTTCTCCCTCCACCAGCATGGTAGCCAATGTCAGTAGAGGCACAAGTTATGGCCAGAAATGTTCATGCATGCTTGGAGAGGCAGGTGAATCATCCTACTTGTTGAGAATTAGTTTAAGAAATGAAGAGAATATGAACTTTTAAACTGAAAACTTGCCCATTATATCTAGATGAGAAGTTGGAGGCCATCAAAGACTTTACACTGAGTTTGTTTCCTGCTTCCTCCATTTTCAGTTGGGTGAATACCGTACTGTGACAACTGATGACTTCCATTGCTACCCAACTTACACTGCTGTGAATGGGTCTTATATTTCTTTTGAGTCTATGTGGCCCGTGCTTACTTGTGATGGTGTTCACAGGGGTCTTATGTTGAGGGAAGAGACTAGGATCTGACTCCATGTTTCAGAAGGATTGATTTATTATTTTATGATATATATGACATTAAAACTATACTAAAAGAATAGAAGAAAAGTTCTCCTCAGAAGACTAGC
The DNA here is from genome assembly GCF_901933205.1 of Camarhynchus parvulus. Classification (NCBI taxonomy): domain Eukaryota; kingdom Metazoa; phylum Chordata; class Aves; order Passeriformes; family Thraupidae; genus Camarhynchus; species Camarhynchus parvulus. Next base: position 96,215,408 of record NC_044572.1, on the reverse strand, counting down.
TAAGCTAAGAATAGAATAGAAAGAATGATAACAAAGGCAGCTGTCTCAGACTCTGTCTGAGCCAGCTGGGCTGTGATTGGCCATTAATTATAAACATCCAAGATGGGCCAACCACAGACCCACCTGTTGCATTCCACAGCAGCAAAGAATCATGGTTTACATTTAGTTCCTGAGGCCTCTCATCTTCTCAGGAGGAAAAAAATCCTAAGGAAAGGATTTTCATGAAAGGATATCTGTGACACTTATTTAATTTGCATTCCTTTTAAGTAAATAAGTTTCACTCTTCTGAGAAAACTCTAAAATAGCACAAATGTTTCCTTTCTCTTTCCCATTCAGAACTTGCCTGTTTATTGGTTGTGACTCTTGAGAACAAGAAATATTATTTTATTGATATTGTTATTGATGAATGTCATCAGTTTTCTTGTCTCTTGTGGAAAATTGCTTTCTTCACACAGTTCCTGAGATGGCAGTCACTGTCAATTCCGTTAAATTCTGACAATTAATTATATTAAGATTTAGTTCCCTTGTGAAAACAATGAGTAACACATTAGCTCTAGGATATGTACAAGTGATATGACAAGAAAAAGTTATTAATACTTGTACAGAAATTATCCATCTAATTATTACGTAGTTATGACTTTTTTATTTTGTACTCTGTTTCTAGGGACCTATTCATGTCTGGTCAAAACATAAAAATGAGGCTAGTTTTACTTGGAAATGAAGCCAGGCAAAATTTCTACCTCTAGTGGAAAACTTAATGAGTTCTCTGTGACTTATGTTTGTAGATAGAATAGTTCAAAAAGATCATCCAGATGAATATTTTATTTTTGCCTCATGCTCCAAATTGTCTGAAGAGGCAGTGTTCTTTATAGCGAAATATATATATATATATGTATATATGTATATATGTATATATGTACATATGTATATATATATATAAAGCAGAGCTGTTATTCTCTTTCCCTGTGCAGTTTTGAGGGGTCTGGTAAATTCAGGCAAAGTCATTGACCTGTCAGAGGAGAGTAGAATATTTTGTCCTTTTTTCCAAGGTAATCAAGCAACAATAGCTGTACAACAACAGTTTGTGCCATGACTGATAACAGTCAGAAATACAATACAGTCATAGAAACAATAAAAATGTGTCATGTTTGTACAGAGCCATAAGAATAAAAGAATAGATCTGGAAGCATTGAAGAACAGCTTGCTCAATAACATTGCTCTTTTTTTTACATGTTCTTTGTTTCAGTTAAATTATTTTATACAAATTATTTCTCTCTAGCAACTAGTGGAATGAAAATTGAACAGAAATGTAAGTGGTTTTTTCCATTTAAATTTGAATTTCAAGTTGCATTTTCAATATGGGATTCCATGCACATCTGAATCATATTTCCTGTGATATGAATTTGTCTTATGTAACGCAGAGTAACACATATAGTCTTATTAATGAGAATACACTCAATTAGGATTGAGTAACATTCCATAAAATCAATATTTTAAAAATTAATTTAGTATATATGACTTCATGACAGTTTAAAGAACAAAACTGATTTTTTAAAATTTTATTTTGTATCAAACATTTTAGTTTCAACTTCAGTAGGACATGTTTTCAAGAATTGTAGTTAATGGCATTATATGTAGTATGGTGAATTATGAAAGGCTTTTGAATTATCTTGGAAGAAATTACATATTAACCAACAAAAAATAATTGAGTATGCCAATCACCATCTTCTTCTAGTGCCTTTGCCTAGAAAAGAACCAGAATACTTTACAAGAAGTTCAGTACTAGTTGAAAAGAGTCTCCTGAACCAGAATGGTTTCTGAACCAAAATATCAACCCTCTCAATAAAAGATTTTCTTCTATTTTATTAACTCTTGTCACTTTATGTACGTATGTATACACATGAATACACTCAGAATTATTTTCACAAGTAAAAATGCAAGATTTTGGCCCACCAGGTTATGCCTTTGAGAAACTTGACCTACTATAGTCATTTCTTCAAGATTAGTTTTTGTTCTCGAGACTAAGAATACCTACCTCAGTCCATCAACTGTGTCTGTAAGTACAGAAGGTTCCTTTTCCATGGAAGTTGGAGAGCAGCCCATGCTCAGTTCGAAGTTTTTTGATGACTCCTTTAAAAAAAATATGGTTATACATCGATTGTTAATGTATTAAAACAAACAAACAAACAAAAAACCCAAAACAAAACAAAAGTTTCATCCATTAGAGATTTTCATTGGAGAGATTTCATAGGGTTCAAATTACAGTCCTGTAGTGAAAATTATGTATGACTTATTTCTTAATAATCTCTGCACTATATGGCATTTCCAGTCTTGTGAATATTTTGTTGTCAGTGTTACAGGAACAGAGGAAATACATTAAGATAAAGAAATATCTTTTTCTGTCATTAAAAGGAAAAATGTGTGTAATGCCCCGTTGTCCATAAACTGTCATACAACATTTTAATGGAAGAATTTCAAGGCAGCTACGACATGTATAGCCTACAACATACTGTACAATGATATGTAATAAAATATGCAGTAAGATCTAACAACTTTTGTTTCAAGCATGAGAAGCAGAATACTACTCTTTGAAGTTAAAAGCTTTTAAAAGTGAAACGTACGTATATAGAGAACAGCTTCAAATATTCTTGGATGTTACTTTGCACTGTAATCAGCATCAAAGTAAAAATGTGCTTAGGATATTTGAATATCGCTCTATTCATTTTGAGGTTAGTGTTTTGGTAAATTAGATTCAAATGCTACAGCAGTGCCAGGATTAAACAGAAAGAAGCAAAAGAAAACCTGCAAATTCAGTCTAGGCATTTGAAAAGTATTTAGATGACATTAACAGCTGGGTCTCAATGGTGATGTTCAAATGGATAGATTAAGGGAAGATGCAGTATATTTTGATTTGCTATCAGAACATTGATTTGCAGTTCACAACAACCGTTACAGTGATTTTTTTTTCCCAGTTTTCTGTTCTGCATCTGTGTTTCAAATCTAAAATGTTGGGTTTAAGGTCAGATGGATGTAGCAACGTTCAGACAAAGTACAGGCAAGCAGTGTCGTTTCTGAAAGGAAAAAAATCTCATGCTCCTGCAGAAGGACTTTCATGAGGGACAGCTAATTCATATTCAGCTATTCATATTGTGCCTATATAGTCTGTTCTTAATTGTTTTTGTAGAAAGAAGGAGATAGTTAGCAATGTGTTAAATACAAAAGATTTAAGGTTTACTCCATTTCTAAATATCCTTTCAGTTACTTGACCTACATTTGACCTAAAATGAAACACCAGATCAGCTGGCTATCTGTTTTTTTAATGTCAGTTCTGCCAGCTTCATTACAAAAAGTGGTTACCACAAGTGAGCAGTTAAGCTCTTAATTGCAATATTCTTCCTGCCTTTGTGGTGCTAATTTCTCAGGATAGAGGAAGGATTACGTATTTAATAAACCAAAAAATTATTAATTAATACACTAAAATTGGCAGACAATTTAGTGGGGTCTGAGTGTACTTTTGAAAGAATCTGCAGATATTGGAAAAGCTCCAAACCACATAGGAGAACTCTATATTCATGTCAGCAGATGGGATTTTGTTTGAAAATGCAGGGTTGCAATAAAAATTTGGGCTATTGCTGGAGGTGTTCAGTTCTCTGAGCTTTTAATGACCAGCTGTTTCCTGTATCCATGGTTACCCTGAATGTTAAAACCTCCTTTTTGAAAAAAACTATTTCTATATTGCTCTTTACTTATGTTATACTGCTGCATCTAACTATGGAACAATATTAAACAAAGGTCTGTAATAGTAGAGTACTGGTTTTGCCTAAGAAAATACACCTAGATAAAACAGCCTAGATACATCTAAATGAAAAAAAGAGTAATTTCTTTATACTGGTCTTTTTTTTGTAATTAATAGTCATAAAGAAATAAGTTACTCTATGGACTAATAAAAATCTTGCATAAAACCAAATGTGATCATAGAAGAGAAATTCACCATTTAAAGAAAAGGAATACGTACAAATATCACAGATTGAGCTGTCTTGGCATTTTTGTTAAAGTGCTGATGTCAGGTTGCATAAGCTATAAATTATAGAGTTATGAAGTCCCAATAGACAGTAATTAAATTTATGGGATTGTCACGGAAAATTATGCAACTAATAAGATACACAGAGACTTTTGTCTATGACTATACCGTCTATGACTCCGGTCTATGACTGCGTTGGTCTTCGTGCACAGCTTCAATGTTTATCACTTCATCAGAATTAAAGGTCTTTTTTAATCTAGAAAAGTATTTTTGTAGAAAAAAAATAATACAAAATATTTGTAAGACATGATTCGGCTGTATGATGCACTTAAGTAGAATTATTGCAGTTAAGCACTGTGTTTAACACCTGCCTGCATCTTCCTGTACTGTCAATTTTTTAAAATGTATTCCTACACACCCAATCAGTCCAAGATATTTTCCACAGTTTTCTTACTGAAAATGTCCTATGGTTGTCCTGCAGTCAAGTCAAAGTTACTTAGCATCTTAAATTAGTAGTAAGAAGAAGATAATTTATCAAGAAGTAATCCAGATGCTTAAGTATAATAGTGTTCTTCATAAAAGTGAATATCATGCTTAATCTGCTTCTCTCTGAGTCTTAAGGGCAGCCAAGTGAACTACCTTCATGCGTTTTCAGAAGCAGAATCTTCACACCTTCAGAAGACTATTTTATGACAAGATAAATAATTTTTTTTTTATTATGGTTCTACCTAATATCATAAAGGTGCTTTACAGTATGTAAGAAATACAGGCACTAGTTAGATTAAATGTCATTATTCATTTTTTATACAAATCAAAATCTTTTGTGTACATTACTTCAGAGATATTTCAAGCTTTGGCTGATGTTTTAAATTTTTTTTGTGATTTATGTTCAAAATAAAAGAATATTTAAAAAAAGATCTTTTATACCCACTAGATTTAGTAAAATAATAGCTTCATTTCAAGGGACTAGATTGTAAGGAACAAAGTTGACACACAACTATTCTTGCACATTGCCCTTAACTAGACTAAGGTGATAGTTTTAAGTAAATTTTCACTGATTTATTCGAAGGAATTTTCAATTTCAATTTAAGTCAGTTTTTATTGACACAAGGTGTTAACATTTTTGCCTTTCCACAGTCAGAATCTTGGCTGTGTAATTGTCTAATTTACCGTCTGTCAATATTTTAAGATTGGTTTGCTCTTTGGTGTTACTCAGAAAAAGAAATTTTTGTTCCAGTAAAGATGTGAAACAGTATACCTCTGATAAATTCGAGGTTTGATATCAAAATGACACGTTTATGTTTGGAACAGTACTGAAGAGTGTCTGAACTCAAAAAAATCTGCATGAAACTAAAAAGCCTCCCTTAGATCTGCTATGACTTTTAGGCACAGGCAGGTCCCCAGCTAAATAACTCAGAAAGATTCACCTAAAATGTAGTGATGTCAAAAAGAAAAAGAAAATAATCTATATGTGAAACAAGCCTATAATATTCTTACAATTCTCATTATGTGTAATTCTACTGGATAAGATACCTTCATTATGTTGTGGAAGTACCATGAACTGTTGGTGACATGAATGCTGCTGCTCTGGGTTATGAGTCTGATTAGACAAGGATTTGGGGCATGCTGTTCTCTGGCAGTGACTCTGCAGTAGATCTTGGATCAATCACTTCTCTGGTAATTGTCACTTCTTGAAGCAATCATTTCTTCCCTTTTTTACATCATCTTCTTGACTCAATTTTAATTTCTTGTCTTTTTAGATTGTGAAATGCTCCCTATTATGCACTTCTCTAACATCTAGAACAGTTGGGATCTAAATTCCACTGTAATTTTTGCACTTCAGCATATAAATATTCTTGAAGGACTTTTAAAATCACAGAGGTTGTGATAATTACAATTATATGAAGTGTTTAAGATAAAATAACTTTCCTGAGTCAATGTTGTAAAAATTTAGCCTGCTGAGTTCTGAAATATTTAGAGTGAAGTTTGTCTCGGAACATCTCTTAGCTTTATTGTTGGAGGATGCTCCAAGTCTGCTTTTCTTATTTGTGATCTTGGGGAGTAAAAAAAATATTGCAGGCAACTACTGTTTCAGCCTCTTTCTTTCTCTAACCTTTTCTCCCCCACTGTTAACCCTGTCTTGGTTTTCCTTTTTTTCTTTTTTCAAATGCAAATTTCTATTTGAGAGGAGAAAGAATATTGTTACACTTCTCTCTGTTTTCCATAGTAGCTTATTGATTCCTCTATTTCTTTACTGCTGGTGTTTTTGCAGCAAGTATTAATCCCTTATTCTCTCTTTCAGTCTCATTTTTTTTTTTGGTAGTCTTGTTTTGTGGGGTTTGTTGTTATTTTTTATTTTTAAGACAGGAAGCTATCAGATGTCTTTTGATAGCAATGCAGTTGTTCAATGGAACGTTGACTTTGCTGGTAGTTAGATAATGCAAAATTGATGTTTTCTTGTGTACAGATTACCACAATCTCCATTCAGGTACCAGGTTTTGAATACCTGTGCTAGTACGTACAACAAATGAAGTCCTGAAATGCATAAAACCAAGCTCCATCAAGTCAAGTGTTGTTGCTAGTTTTATGAGTTCCAGATCAATAAAATAGGAATAGAATGCAAAAAAAAAATCCATATATTTTACTCTGCACTTGTTTAGACATAGCGGAAATGAGAATCTGTCTCCTGGTCAGGTATCAATGTGCATTGATAGTGTACTTCTTCATTATTGATTTGGAGTAGTGTTAAGCATAAAGGTCCTGATTCTTGAACTTCGATGTTTTATGTAAACTACAATGTTGATATTTAAATGCAAACTACAAAAGTCAATTAGAAATTCCTCATTTAAAAAAAAAAAGCTACCCACACACAAAATACCCAAAGAAATAGTAAAATTTTAAGAATTTTGTGCAAATCTTGTACTACGTACTTTACTCACAGGGTAGGATGATAACCTAGAAACCATGTTTCTACTGAATAAAGTCAAATAAATCACAAATATGTTATGTGTCTCCTTAGAGAATGGGCTCTGTGGTTCTGCTGTTCATATGACATATCACAGCAAGGTCAGGGAGCAGACTGAGCATCTCTCCAGGCATTTTATCTCATTTTAGAAAGGATGCTGATAGTAAATCATCCAAAACACTTTTATTCCCATTTTCTCATTATGGCGCTGTAGTCCCTTTTTTAATAGCCAACCATTTATTTATTTTTACATGTATACTAAAATATTTCCCCTCCTTGAGCTCAGGGTCAGAGTCCATGAAAATGTATCCGTGAGCACTGGCTAAGCTGCTCCCTCTGCGATAATTCTGAACTTCAGTATAATTTAATGGTGGTGTTTGGTGTACTCTGACACTCAGTAGCTTGTTGCTCCTGTATCTTCATATATTTTGACTTTGACTTTTGAAATCCTGCCATTACAGCCATTTGAACTGTGTAATATTTTTAGGCAAATCATACAAAAAATGGTTCAGCTTGCCATATTTCACATTCACTTATGTGTGATAAATGTTGGGACCAAGTTATTATTCTTTTTACAAAGGTGGCAGTTGTATTTGGAGTCAGACTTTGGACATAGTGTTCATATCTTCATGGACAGAAATTTTCAGAAGTTAAGAAATTATTATTACAGGGTTTTTTTTTTTTTTTTTTTAAGTTGCTCAATATATATGACAAACCTTTGATGTTTCCAGACTGTTTGTAGTGAAGTCAGTTAAGATGGAGTTGTTTGTATGCTGGCCTTTTATGTACAAAATTGCTTTTAAATAATTTCGTAGAAAATATGTAATAATTAAGACCAAAACTGCCAAATTAACCCTTTTTGCTAGTTAAAAATTAAATTAAACAGATTTCTCTATGAAAATATGAAACGTCTCTGCACGAAGTATCATGTTTTACCTCAAATTAATGATTTTTCCCTTTATCTCTGTGTGTTTTTCCCATTATGCTAAGCAGTGTCTGCTTGATAACATTTATGTAGCATTTAAAGCCAAGGGAAAAAAATAGCTGACACACAGTGTTGTATTTCAAAACACGATTGCTTATTGGAATACACCAAATTGAATTCTACTACTTCAGAACACTAATACGTATTGTAGTATTAGAAAGGCACAAGTGTTCCTGTTTTCTCTACCTTCTGTGCTCAGCCTGGACATTATTCTCAGGTAAAATTTTAGTAAAGAAATTTTTACATGTCATTCAACTTATCCTAACAGGAAAAAATTTTTTTAATTTACTGTAAGTTTTATAAAATGCTGTGTTTAGAATCTAGAACTGCTGTCCTGTCGTAATTAAAATTCTGGCAAAAGACAGGGACATGCTGCTGTGCATTTGTGATATTACAATGAAAAATCATAGACACAATGAGATTTTTCATAAATAAGTCAGATAATGGAGAACTGGAGTACAATAATAAAAAGAAAAATATTCTGAAAATTAATCAAATAAATTTCTCTCTGAACAGTCAATAGGGTGTTATGAATCTGTGGATGTTTATTTTATTTAAAGTGAGGACAGACTATGGAACATTTTGTCTTTCAAAGCTCTTTGGGATTAATACTTGTAAAAATTAGAGCAGATTTTCACTGAATATGCTTGATCTTCAAAATGTATGGCTGGGTGGAGTAGATGAGCTTAGATTTAGAAGTGTGCATTGGGGTTCTGCTCAGTGTTTGCTACAAATCTCTACCTCCAGACAAAATTTATTACTGACAGAGGCTTTGAAACACCATTAGCAGAAATTGCATCAAGAAAGTAACTTTTCTTTCTATCATTTTGTAATTGTGTTAGAGATGAGGTTTTCTTTTTTTGTTTTTTTTTAAATAAACTTTTTTCCTGGCTTTATTGCATGAGCTGGCTGGGAAGAGTGCATAAAGAAAAACCCTATGGTCTACTGGTAAAGTTCTTGGTGACACAAAGGAATTAAAATTAAATCAAACTTAATCAAGTCTCATGAATGAATAATCAGGTTGTACATTAAAGCTTAATTGCTTTTTTCTAAAATATAACAAAGATATTTGAAATAATTTTTGCAGTGAGGCAGTGCTCACATTAACACTTCTCAGTCTGATAATGTTTCATGTTCCCTAATATGGGTAATGAGTTGCCTTCTTAATTATTTTCAATATTTTACTATCTTTCGTGTATCAAAATGTTTACATTTCTTTTTAGAATTACATGGTGAAAAAAGAATTTATGACCTTATGGATTTAGGCTCTCTGATACATTTTCATGAACTATGCAACAACACAATGATTAAGCTGAATTATCTCAGTAATTTTTTAATTTATATTCACTGTTCTTCTACATTTGAAGTAATTAATTTTGTCTGATCCTGCAAATGATGCATCTTCTTTGCAATTGATCAAAAAGCATTTAGCAGCATACTTCTAATGAGGTATGGAGATTTCTGAGGTGTTCTGCCTTGAAAAACTAAGTTTACACATGATTTTCTAAAAACCCCTCCAGTTTACAATTGATTTTGTGAAATTTGAGGAAAAACTAAAAGTTCACTTGTGCCGTGTAAACAGAACGTATGGATAATGAAAGAAAATAATTAATGTGGTGCTTGTAAATGACAGAAAATGCCAGTTTAAAGCATATAAAAGTAATAATATAAATGTTTGAAAACAGAAGTTCGGGATTCTTTGTGGCAATTAATATGTATTTCATATTCCTGATACTTACTGCTTCCTGAAGTGACAACTTCTTTGGCACAAAAGGATAATATTGAGTTGTACAGTATATTCAGAATAATTCAGAGTGTTTTTAAATTCCACTTCAAGTCTTTAGGATGAAGAATTCTGTAGACCTCAGTAACCATTGTTATTTCTTCATATTGTGCATTTACCACATTATCTCACATAATTAATGCAATAATGGGAGTTGGGGGGGAGGAGGGTGGTTTCCCCTTTTTTATGGTGATTTCTGCTTTGGGATTACTAGGTTTGTTTGTTTTCCATCACATCCCTCATAAAGCATTAAATGCTGTGGCTTTAGTTGCCAAGACTCAGCTGTAGTTCACACCATCCGAGATTTCCAACCACACTTTTTGTAGATCATTAGTTTCATGTAAATCTGCTCATTGCATATAAAACCAATGTTGCTTTTCAGGTTATGGCGTAGCAATTGAAACATAATTTATTCAAACTGCTGCAAGTTCACACTTCTCTTACTTTTGTGTTCAAGATTTCCAAGCTCAATATTTGCTCTGGACAGACCAGCTTGATTATTCATGTTTTCTTCTTGTCTTGGTCTTGTTACAGTGTTTCCAATGAATGAATTTCAATCTCACTGCTCTAACACATCAATTTGTTACTTTGCTGACAGATTTCTTTTGCTGTTTGTATCTATGAGGAAGATAAAATGCTTATAAACATGAAGTGCTTCAAGAGCCTTTTCTATTCTGATACACTTTTTCATGACTCTGCATGTTCAAATTTTGACAACATGGATGTGTAGATCCAAGGCTTGACTATGTTATTAAAATTTTTAATTGTTTCTCTTTGATAGAATATCTGTATTTTGCTATTATATAAAATAGTCCTGGCTATTGATACTAATATTTTTTTTCCTGAGCGCCTACTTCATCACTTCCAAAAACACTGGCTTTATAGTCAAATTAAACCCAGTCCACTTCCAGCACTTCCAGCCTGGAAAAAAATCAGAAAGTCCTTTTTAGGGTGCATGATAAATGCTAGGCTGGCGTATGAAATCACTGATAGGACAAACTATTTCTTATCAGTCTTTGTGCTACCTTGCATCCTTTCTGTATGCCACTCCCTCCAGAAATGAGCACAATTCCCCAAGCCTGTATTCATTCCCATTATTTCATAGTTAGCAAAAATGCAGAACCCCTTTGTTAATTTCATTTGAGTATTACTATTTTCTATTAGCATTTTTTGGCCTTATTTGTATTACAGGAAACAAGAGGGACTCCATTGTAGCAAAGATAACACCAGAAAATGTTTGCAATGTAATATGAAATGTATAGAATTGGAATTGGAATTGTTTACTTTATTTTATGGGGGTGGTGGTGGTGTTTTTTGTTGGAGTTTTTTGGTAATTTCATCAGTGAGCCTGGGTCTAATGCTCTTAGCAGAAGATTTGACATGTGGAGAAATGGCAGCAGAGGAATTTTGGGAAAATACTCTTAATGCTGCCATTATATAGATAGGTGAAGGATATGAAATGCAATTCTATTCTGAAAGGGGTAATTAAAATGGTACACGGTCATATACTGCATCTATTGCTGTTCTGGGAAGAATCCTAATTGTTGGAGGATATCTTTTTAGATGAGTTGTCTCTGAGTCATACACTGATCAGATGAATCATCAATGTTTCTTAATTTTTATTCTTTTAGTAAACATCAAAAGACTTTTTAATTTATTGATTTAGCTAATTAGTTGTGGATCTTTCTCTTTCTTCAGGTTTTTTCCTTATTGGACTAAAATTGTTTAGGTAAAAGTAGGCATGTTTAGTATTTCAAGCTGTACTTGTTAGAAGGTTTCACTGCTCTCTGATTCTCCAAAAATTCTCTGGAATTTTATGCCTGCAGTAGAAGTTGAAGCACATTGTGTCTTATCACTCTTTCTTTGTTGTTACTCCCAGAAATGACCAAAGTCTGCAAGACTTGACAAAAATAAAAATTAGTCTGTTTAAAGAACACAACTTTGTGAACATATTTCTCTAAAAAGGCTAATTAACTGTTGCATAAAAGTAAATTTAGTTCAGAATATTCAGGAGAAGATACTAAGAAATAAATAAAAATTCTAGCCAAAGTTTTTAGAAGGGAAAAAAGAAAAAGTCTTTATTTTTATAGCATGCCTTTATACTTTAAATTCCTTTACACATTTTTTCTTTTCTTTTTAAATTCTGTTTATATTGCCATTTTTTCTTAATATGAATTAAAGATACTCTAAACTTTATAGCACAAACTTCGATACATAAAATTTAGAGTTTGGACATATTTAGAGTTTGGACAACAGAAAATCTGACTATTCTTAGTAAATTATACTTCTTACATAAGCAAATCCATATTCATGCCTTGTGTCTTTGGAAATTTAGATCCTCTCTCTTTCAGAAATTAACAAAGAAGATTATTGAAATTCTGGAACTTATATAGATTTTAGAGAGTGTATGTTTTCAGGATTTTTCAAACCAAATTAATTGCAACTGATACAAATCTAAGTTTAAACCTGATAGTGTTTGGTCTGTATTCTACAAACACTGTACTTCAGCTGAAGTCTTTAGCAGTATCTGAGTTGTAAAACATGAATCATCTACATTTATTCTATTTTATTATCAATCCAATATATTTCTTTAAATCAAGCTATTTAATGTATACTATTTACACTTATCATGCTTAATAAGACTCTGGAAAATAGTCAATGTACCTAAATATTCCTAAGAGTCTCTGTTGTAGAATCCAGTATCATCTCTTATTTCTAATTAAAATATTTGGTAAGGAAAATCAAACAAGACGCTGTGGTTTTGAAACTTTTCAAAGTCCTTAACAACTACTACCTTTTCATCAGAAGGAAAACTGAAAAAATAAGTTCTACATTTAGTCAGACATAAATATTTCAGTTTCAGTAGCATTTTAGAATTAAAGTAATTTAGGTTGGAAAGGACCAAAGAAAAGGAAGAGATCCAGCCCAATTCTATGCTCAAAGGTTGACTTTGAGGATAAATGTGGTTGCTCAGAGCCACTCAATGCTTTGGATGTTTCCAGCAGCAGAGATGCCACAATTTCTCCAGAAAACCTCTTTATTTGGAAATTTACCCGCATGCATTCAACAAAAGTTGGAAATTTACCTGCATGCATTGAACCATCCCAAACACAATATATGGTATCTAATACCATATATTACTGATTAATAAATTATTAGTAAATATTGTCTGAGGAAACAAGCACAGTGGGATTCTGAGATACCATCTATCTGTATATTTGCAATAGTTCTATGGCAATAAAGCAAAGTTTTTGAGAGGATTCTCAAAGATTGAAAGAAAGTAAATTAAATGGGTAAATTCATATCTATTTTAAGCAAGTATAATGCCGCTGACTTAGTCAAAGCAACGCTTTTTTATCTCAGCCCAGGAGCTTCTTTAAATCTTGTCAGTTGTAATTTCACGCTATGTTTATTTTTTTTTATGTTCTGTGTTTTTTCATCTCCTTATTTCTTCATTTAATATTATTTTTCATTTATTCAAGACTTCTTAACTCTTATATAAATAATTTTGAATTTTTTTCACACTGGTTTCATATTGTTTATGACAACTGTTGCACATTAAATGTACCAAAATTATGAATCATTGTAAGGCTTCCAAGCCCAGTGCTATAAAATAAGAAAAATCTTTTATAAAGATTTAGAGATTCTTCCATTATTTCCACAAGATGCAAGAGTGAAATATAAGTTCCCTTTTTTATAAGAAAGTCTTAAACTTAGAAACTAATATCTGATACCACTTAATGGGATTAGGGCTAACACTGTTTCTGCTGCAGTCAGGAAGAAGGTTATTTATCTCCAGCATTGAAGAAAAGGGCAAGATGTATTTGTCCCTATCAGGACTAGGGCTGGAACAAGATGCTAGATACACAATGTCTCTGTTTAGACTTTTCTATGGTCAATATACATTCTCAGTGCCAAAGTGAATTTGTCTCTCAAGAGAACAAAAAAAATAAAATTCTGAAGTTTGTGTTCTGAACAAAGCAATTACCTTGCAGTCAAAATAAACAGACAACATTTCTGCAGCTGTCTGAATCATGGATGCTTACTGTATCATTTTTCCCGGTGGTCCAAGAATAATGTTCCATCTGCAAAATGATTAAATGGATTTCATAGGTAAACTCATTTACGATTCCATTTTAATGGAGTTACCCTTCATTAGAGACTGTCATTCAAAATTAATATGAGGAGCTATTATTGAGATACCAAAAGTGAAGAGCTGAATGTCATAGTACTCATTTTTCATAAGTATGGATGTTCTTGAAGTGAGAATTGAGCACTAAGAGCAGATTGATCAAATAAATATTTGGTGTAGTACTTAGTTACATTTTTATGTCAATTGCTCCTATCAGTCAAAGCAAGGCAAACTAAAGGAGAAAATACAACAGAACAAATATTCAAAGCAAAAAGTACAAACAAAATAATGCCCTTCCCTTGTCCTTTTTTCTTATAACACTTCTGCAATCATAGAGGAAGGGTCTGGGTTCATTGTTTGTTGGGTTTTGTGTTGGTTTGTTTTGTTGTTTTTGTTTGGTTGTTTTTTTTTAAAAATAATAACTGAAATTATTGACTATTCAATAAATTCATATATCAAAAGAAAAAAGTGGGCACTGAGCCTGTACAAGTTTTGTGAGATAGAAGACAATTTGTATCTCACCACTGGACTTACATTTTTACATAGCAATTTGCCTGACAATGGAAAAAAAAGAAAAGAGTAAAGGAGAAACATCCAGTACATTTGTATTTTCAGTAAATACAGTGTGCAGAATATCTCTGTTGGCCTTTCTGATTTATTTGCTGAGTAATATATATTGCCAGGATTATGTGATCTTATATATTACTTCCTAATGTAATTCATATAATTTTGTACTCTTGTTTCCTAGTAGATATCCATATTTCTGATCTCTTTAATAAAAGTCTGTATTGTCTTTCATATGTAATCATAACTTTTAGAGTATGACAATATGTATTCATAATTGGTGTGGGTCTTTTTTTAAGGCATGCTGTGGGAAATGTATTTGTAGAGAGTTCTGAGGGCCTGACAGAAGGCCCACACAGTATGCATCCATATGCAAACTTTGTAATAAGAAATGCTGACTTAGAAATGCCATGGAATAGGATAGATATTGTTGAGAGAGAAATGGAGCTAGAAAAAAGTTTTAAAGGATGGCCTTGCAAATAAGACTAGATACTTTGGAGAAATAGAACCATGAAGGATGGATTGTCGTTGGACCCACGAGAGGTAGTTTTAGATGATTTGCTTTAAGGTATCTACAGCGTGGCATGGCAAAAAGCTGATAGGCCAAGAAATGTTTATAGTATCCTGTAATTAGGAAATAGTTGGCTTCTGATGGTGATGGTGTGAATTATAATATCTATATTGTCTCATCTTTCTGATGAGACTGAAAATGGAATAAAAGTTTTTAAAATGCCTCTCAGTTGCCCCATCTCTGGGTTAGGAGAAGAATACTATCTGACAGTATGCATTTTTGTGTCCTTTTAAAACACATAGTATCTTTTGCTGTCAGCTAGTCAAGGGGAGGAAATATTTCTTTGCAGCTATTCTATCACCTCAGCTTATATTTTGTCGATAGTAATGTGTAATCAGGTAGGGGTGGGTTAGAGGCAGAGACAATACACACTCCAGGATCTCCACATGACAGCAGATTATTTTATTGTCTGTACCATCCTTAAATAGGAGGATTTGAATCTCCTGGTCCAGACAGTTAATTGATCTGGCTTAAACATCACTCAGCTCCTGTGGCAGTGAGATGTCTGCAGTTCAGGGTGAAACATGATTGGGTCAAGTCCCTGTATGTGTTCAAATCCATCCTATCACAGCTCAACCCAGGGGCTGGTTTATGGAACTGGGCTGGGTTTCTTATTTATAACCGAATTATTTGCTCAGCCACAGACCAGCTGTGACAGTAATGCTATTAAAATTTACATGTAATAATTAGTATTGTTTAGTTTGATTAGAGCATGCATCTGCTCCCGAAAATTATGATGCTTCAATTTTTATTTTACTGTTTGCTCTTATTACAATGGCAAACCATTGTCAGTAATTAGACTATTGTTTACTTCAAGAAAGTGGAGTAGTCATCTGCCTTCAGCAGCATCTGTGTGCAGCTACCATCTGTTCTTCTCAGGCGGTCATGAAGTACTCTCTGTAAATTTTCTTCCTTTCACTCTGTGAATGGTCTCTAAAATTTCTTAATATTTGCTGCTTAACAAAAAGAAACTTTTTGTGTATTAAGTTAATAAGAGGTGGTATAATATCATTTTAGAATATAGAAGATATTATGTCCCGGGAAATAGCTTCAACCTTCAGAAGATGAAGGTCCACAGAGACCTTACAACAGCCATCCAGTACCTAAAGAGAGCCTGCTGGAAAGCTGGACAGGGACTTTTTACAAATGCCATGTAGTGATAGGACAAGGAGGGATGTCTTCAAACTGGAAGAGGATAGGTTTAGATTAGATATTAGCAGGAAATCCTTTACTGTAAGAATTGCTAGGCACTGGAAAAGCTTGCCCAGATAACTTGTGGATGCCCCATGCCTGGGAATGTTTAAGGTCAGGCTGGATGCAGCTCTGAGCAACCTGGTCTTACTGGAAGGTGTCTCTGCCCGATGCAGTGAGGTTGGAACTAGATGATCTTTAAGGTTCTTTCCAACAAAAACCACCCTGTGTTTCTATATATATTATTAACTCCTAATCTGTAAAGACTATGGTTCTATGATGTGAAATCTAGTTTTCGCTGCTGCTTTAGCATTTTGTAATAATTTCCACAAGAAAATGTGCTGTAAAAGTGAGATGGCAATAAACTGAAGCCTGCCGTAAACTTAGAACTTATTTCATTATCAGTAAAATTTAGGAAATTTTTTCATCATGATAATCTGTTGTTAGGTTTAGAAGGTTGCATTTAGACTACTGATGATTAGGTCAGTGTATTTTTTCTCTTGAGGAAGTTAAGAATTAAAATAAGGCCAGTTTAACATGTGCATCTCATTTATATTTTTACAGAAGTCATATATATATATATATATGCTCAGAGACACTATTAATCCTGGGACATGGTTAACAAACACCACAGAGAGGAATGAGCCTCATTTTAACATTAAAATGATTTGATTTCAGAATTGTTTTCAAAATATCATTAAAACAATAGTAAATTGGATATTATTAGTGATGAGTTCATTGCTATTCACTGGTATCACAAAATATGCAGGGCAGAGTTTTGTATAACTTCTGTACTGCAGTTTAGGATGTATTCTGTGACTGTGACCTAATTAGTGGTGAGGTTAGGGATAGAAGGCTTTATAAACCTGCATATGTGGCCAACCTCTCGGGCAAAATAACATTTGAACTGCCAATATTTTGCATTTTATATCTGTTTTCTAAAGCAAAATGTTCTTGTGGGGTTTTGCATCATTGCTTGTCAACAAGTGAGTATCAACAACCTTGTTGAAAATGTAGAACAGAGAAAATAATAAAAAAGGGGAAAAAGGGGAAAAAAAGAGGAATATTACTAAAATGACTGAATTAAAATTCGAAGACTTCTTTCCTGAAATTAAAGTAAGAATACAAAGGCAGATACTTGATATACTTATTATCTGTGGTTTAAATTTTGCCTTAATCTCCTCCACTGCCAGATTCTCAATATTAAAATGTAAATATAAAGAATATAACATTATAGACAGGAAAATTTTTGGTTCAACCAGACATAAAATCAGCATCAACTACTCATAAGGTAATCTGCAGTTCTTAATCTAAATGCAAGGTTGGTGGTAAGAAAAATTCTGGGCAAACGGATATGGCTATGGTGGTTAGTCTTTTCTGGTTGGTCTTAGTGTAATATCAATGTTTTCCTTCCACTACCTTATTTTTTTTTTTAAATACACATATATAAAAGCCTGTATAACAATAAAAAAACTTAAGGGATGAGAAAAGGAAACACACTACAGTATTTTCATCAGATTTTAAGTATGCATTATTAAAGTGCTGGTATTTCCAAATTCTTTGACAACATTCATCAGAATAAATGAAGATTGATCAAGTGGCCAATGTAGGTTTGTTTCAGGAAACTGAAAAGATGAAAAATGCCCACTTAATACATGCACTGAAGTGTTAATTATAGTCAAGTTCTGCTGATTTTATAAAGCTGAAGTCACATTTTCACATCAGCATTCAATGAACATAAATAACTAATAAGTAAAAATGTTATTTCTATTAAAGATTCTTAATAAACCATAAAGAATAGATTGGAAAAATGATGGTTGTTCAATTTTAGCATAAATAAAGGAAAAGCATGAGAAAATTAATCTAATAATCTTTATAGTGACGAATCAATTTTTTAAAATAAATTTGTAGGAGAAAAAGACTATTTTGCTGATAAGCAGCAATTTTCTGCTTAATAATTATCTTTTAGGGAACAGTCACATTTTATTAAAATGACTAATTAACTCACTGTACTGCTGTGCTAATAGTGAAGGAAGCACAATAAATGAATATTGATAGCATGATTTTTTAATAAGAAAAGAATTAAATAACAATGTGTTCCCCATATTTGATAGCAGCAATTTAAATGCAAATGTACAATACAAAAATTACCCCCACTCTCCCCCTACACAGAAGGAATATCCATTCTGGTGAAGGACATTCTTATTCAGGAAGAGGCCCGAGAAAGGAGATGAGCTAATAGGGAGATATCAGTTGTTAAAATGCTCTTGATCTGTTCAGCAGGGGGAGATTTCAAGCAGGGTTATCCTCCTTGAACTGAGATTTCAAAAGCTGTAATCTCCAGCAATCTAATTTCCTTAGTTTTATGCTTCTCAACAATTGCAAAACCCACTTGCCATTTGGAACAAAACTGGGAGTACAGATATTTGGAGAGGAAAAATCTTTTCTCTAGGAATGTGATAGATGGATATGGTACAGGACTAATCGAGGTCTCATTGCTACCAACTGCACTTCTGTCACATAATATTCAGAATTTTTGCTTTACTTAACAGGCAATACATCATGCTCAGAGGGGCTACATAGAACATAAAGTAATGGCAGGAAACTTGAGCTGGTGGAAATTTTTGCTGAGAAAGAGAACATCTTATAAATAGTAATGCAAAAGCAATTTGGAGTATTTTTCATCAGTCAGTATTTTTCCATGTCTAGTCAGATTTGGGTTAGTCATGTACATAGACCAATAGGAATTTTGTAGTCAAAGAAGAGCTCACATTAAACAGGAAGATTTGAGTTATGTGGTGATTCAAGGCATATGTTAATGATAAATTAGAATTGGTTTATACATTGTTTCAAGCAAGGAATATGCTATTTTGGAACAGCCATTACCTTCTATAGAGAGACCTGGCATCCAAATTTTACATCCAACTAGATATTTGAACACTACTATCATATTTATAGCTTGATAACCTTAAGAAATGCTTTGGCATTTCTTATTTATAACTATGCAGTCCTCTAAATAATTCATACTGAATATTTGCACTTGCAAAGTGGAGAAAATTGAAAGACTGTGAAAGAAAAACTTTCTTCTAGTGCCTTCCAACTATGCTTCCAGAATGATGAAGGGAAAAACAGATACCAAACTGACATTTGGACATGTTAGTAGGTGCAGTGCTACTTTGTGTGTCAATAAGAGGTTTAATCCTACAGTGTTAGTTGTGTCATTGCAAATATTGCTAACAAATATCTTCCTACTAATAGCAAAATTTATTTTATTAGCAAAATACTAATAAATATTGCCTATGGAATTTTCCAGATGATGCTATAAGTTTTTTCTACTATTATTATTATTTTTTTTTTTTCATTCTCATATCATATAATCTCTCTAGTTGAGTGGACAATTTTTCATTTCTTTTCTATTTTGTTTTATTTCTCTTGCCCTTGTTTCTCTCTGATTAGAGTAGCCACAAACCTGAAAACTGTGGTTTTTCTATGTGAATTGAAGCAAGAATTGATTAAGGTACTTTCAGCCTGAATTTATAATGGGAGTTATAACAACCATTTTCTTCACAATGTTGCATTTTACTATAGCAGTTATAGCTAAAAGTACTGAGAAATTATTCATGTCAAAATTAGAATAAAAAATGAAGCTTAAAACTGCAGAAAGCAAAGAAAGCAAGAATTAGGTTTTCAAAAGCAACTATAACTCAAGGCTAGGTTCTTTAGAAACCTGGGAGCTGATAAGGGTGGAAATTAATAATGGAACTCAAAAAGAGTTATGAATAGTTCCCAAGGCTAGAGGTAAATAAGATGTCATGCAACATTTCCGAAAAATAACACTGACAATCAAATGTAATCTTTTAATAACAGCCTCAGACAGGATCATACTAAACATAATGTGCTACTATATACTGTATTCCTGCCATTCAGCTCCACATCATTAGTTAAATGAGATTTACGTCATTATAAACATATCTGGAAAGAAGTTTTTAACTGGAATTATGATTTCGATTGCATCCAGTTAGGAACTACCCATGTTCCTAAACAATACCTGTGCCATTAAAATGTAATCTACTCTGGAATTTCCTGTGTTCCTATCACCTTGTAATAACTCAGGAATGAGAATCTCCTTCAGGAAATGATGGATTGGGTTCCTATTTTGCTCTACTCAGATTAGCAATTTGTTGTTCCAGCTGTAAAACTCAGAAATAACCCCCACATATCTGAGCTTCTACTTCAGTGCATTCTCCAGTCTCAGTATGGTAACATTTTTTGTCTGTCAAATAACATTCTAAATGAGTATTCAGGTACAGAAAATCACTTAATTTGCAATTAGTAATTGTAATAATTATCAGGTATAGAAAAATTCTCACTTCTACCATTGGTCATATTTTTCAATCACAAATCAGTACATGTTTATTTTGAATTTATCTCTACTGAAATGGAGTTACTTGCCAGCAAATTAATTGAATAAATAAACAGAGACTTTTTCATATACTGGTGCTCCATGACAAGCGTTGATCAGAAGTTTGGCTGTAGTTCATAATTTAACTAGCAGCTTTAACTAGAGGCATGTTTAAGAGGTGTTGTAGTGACTAAGAGAAAAAGAAGAAATACACATTATGCTAGTCTGCAGCCTTTCTTCAGTGAAAGATTAAGTACTTGTGTCCCTTTTGGTTTTACCCTTACAGCAGGTCATCTTCAAACCTCCTTTTTCGCCTTTAAAAAAATACTGATGAAGAGACTCATTTGAGACAAAATAATAGATTGTATGTGAAAATACTCATTATACATATCAAATGTTTTCAAACAATGTAAATGGTCCAATTTATCCACATTCTTTTCACTCTCTTTTCATTTGATGAACACATAGGCAAGAACCAATTCCTCTGAGGGTTTTGGATTCAGACTTAGTGTTTGGAAAAACAAGCTTTCAATCATATCATCAAATAAAGTTATGAAGGAAAACAGACTTGTGTAAGATTTTCCTAATTACTCCAGTCAAAGTATAGCATGGTCTCCATAGCCCGCCGGAGCTGTGCCCCAAAAGGCAATTTAAAAAATGCGAAATTTTTATAACATTGGAACACTGTGTGTCCTTACTGACTATAGAACTTCTTTCACAAGCTGATACCTTCGTCAACAAATTTTTATGTAGCACTTGTTATATGTTCTGAAATTTGATGCAGTTTGAGGTTGAAATTATTCATTTGTAAAGGAATTATCGACAACATCCATTAATTTTCTCATAATTTCAATTCCATTTTGAAAGCTAAAGACCTTTCTTAAACACTCACAGCACCAGAAGGATGTTAATCTACAGCTCTAATTTAGATGATTTTGTTCCCACATGTTTAGATTATTTTGTTCCCACATACCATAAGAGATATGTGGGAATCTCATCAGAATATAGCAATATTTTTTTCTAGTGGTGTTGACAAATTCTCATTTGTAATATATAGACAACTGTTTGGACACATTAAGAAAAATCCATGGCAATATTTCATAAAGGTATACCTTCCTGTGTGAATAGTCAAAATTTTAGCTCTCCTGGATTGTGATATTTTGTTGGCTTACTAAAGACTCTCAGATAGTGAGCAATAGGCAGCCTTATGTGGCTTACAAAATCAGATATGCGTCTTGAGTTTTCAGTTACCATTGGCCTAAATCTTTGATTTCCCACTATATAAGCTCCAGAGTGATATTCTTTTATATGCTGGAGCTCATCATCAAATGCTGAGCACTGGAAAAAAAATTAAAAATTAAAAAAGATACGTAAAGTTACTTTTTTAAATTAAGCGTTTAATTACTAGGAATATAAAATACGAGTTGTTTAAAACTAACATGAGCTGAAATGCTTCCAATAAACAATGATTAAAATGACTCAAAACTATAGTTGCTGGGTTGGCTTTTTTGTAATTCCTAAATGTCAACTAAACACAGACTGATGTGCTGAATGTAGCAGAGCACTCTATAATTACTGTCAGGAGTGACAACACTCAGCCTGCTGAGTGAGAAGGCTGGGCTTTGGGTTGTTGTTTTTTCTTTCTTCTTGTATAATATCTGTGCTCATCTATTAAACTGCTGGACTGTCTAAGTTTTTATTGTTGAGATAGCCCTCTTCAGAGCCAAATGGTTTTGGAATAAGTGGGGCGCAAGACTTTTTTTTTTTATGTCAGTGTTTTTAGGTTTTTCTAACACCAAAAACAACAAACCTCCAGCTCCCTTCACTTCTGAGGTTATGGAAGTATACTTACACCCCACCATGAGAAAATGTTTTTTGAATTTGTTGTATTTTTTAGTCTTACAAGACTACATAAATAATATTTCAGGCTGCTTGACTAACTTCCACTATTGCCATCCCCTAGTGACCCCTTATGGTCCCCAAGAGTTTCAAATTCCTTACTTAAACTTTCAATCTGACATGAACAATAATGTGACTTGTGAAAAATGTTCCTGGAACAAAGATTAAGCCTCAATATAAACCCTTTAAAGACAGAGACATTGAAGAAAGATTTTATTTAAGGTTATATAGAAATACAAAGGAAATCTTTTTAAAAGCTCACCATATTCAGGATTTCAAATATTTTGTATAAACTTCATTGTAACACATAGAGAAAATATAGTGAAGCAAAAAGCATAAAAAAAGTTCAAAAGCACTCTACAAAAGACAGAAATATTGCAATTGAGAACTTGTGTGGTTAATTGCAGAATACCTTATTTAAAAGGTTTGGGTGGATATTGCTTTGTAGACTACATCCACAACTCATCCTGCATCAACCAAACTCGTTACTTTGCTGTAGGAGGACATTGTATTTGACAAGCACCATTTGCCCTTAGTGAATCTATGCTGGCTTTTCCCAATCCCCTGCTTCATCTCATTTTGAGAACCTCCAGGAGCATTCATTCCATAACTGTCCCTGGAATGAAGTAAGCCTGATGGCCTGGTTTAGCAGTCAGTCACAGCGTAGTTGCTTGAAGTGCGTTTCTTAGGAGTTCAAAAATTGATTTAAGAGAATAGTCCATTATCTGAAATATGAGAGCAAACTGGGGTTGAAATTTCACAATTATACAAAAACCTGGGGCATGATGCCACATTAAATTGTGAAATGGCTCTCAGAATTTTCTAAAACTAATATTCCCCAAGTTTCCTAAAACTGATATATCTCCTGTGTCCTTATATAAATAATATTCCGCGGTAGACAAGAAGTGATTTGAATATATGAGGAACTGATATATGTGTATGACCATGAAGAGTAGATATTCCCAAAAACCAATATACATCAATGACAGCACCATCCCTAACCCTCCTTGATGTAAACCAAGTGGTCAGGAGAGAGCAGAAGGCTCGCTTTGGTTGTCACCTTGGTATAATACCTTTTTTCCCTCTTTTTGCTTTTAAGTGATTCCCTTTGACCAAGCTTGTCAGGCTGGAATAAAGGTATAATCTGTCAGTAAATCTCAGTTCCCTGAACAACCTGGTCTTGCATGAAGGTGTCTCTGCCCATGGCAGGGAAGTTGAAACTCGTTGATCTTCAAGATTCCTCCCACCTTCTGTGATTCTATGATTTATCTTTTATTCTGTCTGTGATTTGAAGATCCTTTCGTTATATAAGGACTGTGTTAGTGCACTTTATTAGCTAGAGATTGCAAACAGTCTTTCAAGTGTGTAGGAAATTTGGAGGTCTTTAGCAAAGCAGTTTAAGATAATAAAATGCTTGACAGACATAAAAACAATTTGGTCTCTAACCTAACAGCAGTCTTCCAACATATTTTCTAGGAACATTTTGGTGACGATATCCTGTACAGAAAGTATTTGTTTAATTGATCAGTGTGCAATCATGTAGAAACAAGTATTTACCTACATACACTGACAAATACTTTAAGTTTTACAAGTTAAGTGTAGTAATGATGCAATAGGTTTCATATCAGCCATATAAATTCAGAACAGAGCTACCATGGTGGAATATTTAGGGGAAATTTTCTTTTTCATTAAGTCCTGAAAGTTGAAAAATCCCAGTTCAGCCAGATCAAGGAAAGAATGGAAAAATAGAGGGCTGCTAAGAGAGAACTATTATTAGCTCAATCCTATTTCTCAAACTCTCCTTCTCTCAAGCTCTCTTCCCTCCCATCACTCTCCTCCCCTCACTCAATCTTTCTCTTCCCCACTCTGTCTTTCCCTCTTTTCATTTTTAATCTTTTTAATACCATGGATTACCAGCTTCAGTATGGTTGTTATTCAACTGTGGTGGCAACGGGGAAATCAGATTATAGACCAGTGAGTACCTAATTCAGTTGAGTTATCCCTGTCTATGTAAAGCTTATGCAGACCTCAGTACAGTGACCCATGCTGTCTGGTTCAAATGGTTGGTCATTCAAATTTATTACACCTTGCCTGAGCCCTATAAGTGCCACGTGTCTTGCCCAGAAAAACCAGAGGATGTATATTTTTTGTTAAGCAGAAATGCAAAATGGATAAATTTCATGTTATTTAATCCCCGAAACTCCAGTGAGGCTTTCAAAATAAATTTGAGATCCATTAGGTGAAGATTTATTTCTACACTGTGAACATGACTAAGACATCTATTTAAGAAAAACACTCTGTGTGTAAAAATAGTGATTTTGACTTTGGTATATGAAACTAGACTGGAGAAGGTGATTTTTTTGCAATTACTTATTAAAAAGTGTACAAAAATATTTGACGCATTATGAACAATGTAAGTTAGAAATTTGAAAGAATCTTAAAATGTTAAAATGGAAGAATTTGTAGGAGTAAGATTTTCCTTTCTGGAGGAAATAATTTAAATAGGTTATTCGCTTATTAGTAATACTTTTATTTAGTCTGAATAATATCCAAAGCTACTAATATTATTTCTACGAGAAATTGTCAAGAAGTTGTCAATAACTAAAAATTATTTTCTTTGAAATATAATGATATTTGTAAAAAAAAAATATGGTGTTTGCAATTAAGAGCACTTTCATTCCAGCATCTAGAAAGATTTCCTAAAGACACTATAAGCAAATTCCATCATCTAGATCCTGTGTAATTTTTTTGTATAAAGTATTCTTAGTCAAAATTTCTAGAGGCTTCTGACCTGTAACAATTGCACAAACATGGAAAATAATCCAAATAATAGCATGTAGTACTTATGCCTATCTTATCTATTTAGATCTTGCCCCTTGTAATTCTGCATGAGATCTGGATTTGTCTCAGGAGCTAATGAAGGGCAAAATACTTTGGCAGGAATGTGTCTGTATGACAAGTACTGCTTATTTTTGTTACAAAGAATTGAAGTAACATTTTTATTTCTTGCCTGCAGTATTTTCCACAACACTTGACTACTCCTGATTATCCTAGACTGTCTGACTGAAATGAGATATTTATTTGCTTGTTGGCTCAGAACCTTCAGCAGTATTTTGCATCTCTAAAATTGGCATTAACATTGCCCATTGGCTTTGATAATTAAATTGTACACCTGTTCAAAAATAAGCACCAGATTGTTAATGGTTCTTGGCCATCACACTGCCGGTTGTTTTCCAACAATATTTCTCTTCAAATTATCAGAACATTTTTGTATTCCTCTAATTGTGACATTAACTATTCCAAGTCTTCCATGGCAATGCCTGGATAAAACCATAACACCAGTATTCTAAATCAATAACACTTTAGCTGAAGTGGGGAACCTGATGAAATGAGGGTCATTATTATTAAGGGTTTCTTTAATTAATCAGCTCATAATTTCTCTTAATATGACATTTCATTTTGGTTATTTCTACAAAGATATAACAACTCCACATGTAACTAAATCACTGGAGGTTAAGTAGTTTTAGTAAATCCATCACATAAAATTTGCTGAAAAAATTGCTTTTTATATTTAAAAGTACATGTTACCGAGTAATTAAGAGAAGAATAAGAGGCAGACAATATTGAAGAATAAAGCATCCCACCCATAAATTTTATTGGTTGATATGCTTTTTTAAGTAATAGATATGATGAAACAGTAGCACTGTTTACCTGTTAGAGTTTTATGAACAATCTTTTCTTGCAAATTCCTTTCCTAAATAGGTCATTACAAGATTTATGAGCTTTGTGTTTCATATAGAACCTTTCCACTAGGACAAGGCTTCATTTTACCAAGTGATTGTTGAAAAACAAAGTACAAAATGGATTAATACAGTGTATTAAAGTCTTTCCTTACTATATTATTATAGTCTGATTCATACATTTCTAGACACCAGAAGGACAGAAAGAAGAATCATTGGATACTTCCTGAGTACTAGAACAAAAAAGAGAGTTGTCTTTTGCTGCTTTTGCTGTCATTCACTCTTTGCAAATCTGAATTCCTTCTACAGTTGAAGTTCAGCTTCTTGAGGATTGGCCATTCAGCAGATGTGCATTCTCAAGGATTGCTTTTTTTTTCTTTTAATATCATAAAATAGAATTAATCTTTGCTTATTTCTAAACACAATTCTAAATTTCTTTCACAGCTGATTTTTGACCAGATTACTTCTGGTCTGTACAATTGCTAGGACATGAACTATTTTGCTTTCCATAGCATCTCATCCTGCTCAGTTGGGTCTCAACTGCTGCGCTTCCCAGACCTAGAAGCAAAGATACAGCATCAGTGTCTGTTCCAAAGTGCCATCTGTGTGGTGCTATGAAGTTGGTTTACTGCATCTGGCAGCACTTCTGCTTTTCCTGGGCTATGCCTTATTCTCACCTTGTAGAGCTGGAATCTCAGTAGCTGGCTCTTCAGAGGGATGAGCATTGCATTCAGTAGGGTCGTCTCCCTGATATGTTTTAACAGCTACTGCTCAGAGTGCACATCTGCTGAATGGCCAAAGGCCAACTGATAGAACTGTCCATGCAAAGCATCATAACCAGTAACTCCTTCCCCATCTCCTCTCCCCTTTTGTATGCACTGGGTGACTCCTGCTTATACAGTGTACCAAGGAGCATTGACCTGCTCCAGGGGTGGTCTTTCTGATTCCTTCGTACATTAAAACCTCTGATTTTTTATCTTTTGTTCTGATTCAATTTGCATTACCTTTCTCAAGATTCTGTAAGTTTCAAATAAATATGAATGAATAAAAGAAAATATTGTTTAGGCCATATGTATCATTAGACTGTATTCATGTTTGTAGCGAAGAGATTTACACCATAACTGGCAGATAACTTAGACATCTCTCTCTAACAGTCCCAGAGGTCAGTGTTCCAAAGTATGGTTGTATGCTGCACTAATCCAAACCTTGTATTGTCCAAACTTTTTTCTTGGTTTGGGAACATTAAAAGCATTCTGAGGTGCCCTCATGGTGTTTCTTATATGCTTTGTTGATTTTTCTTTCATCTCTGTTTTGACTTTCCCCAGAGTGACTCTAAGTTTCACATCCCACTGTGTAATAGCATAAATATTTTTTGTTTATAAAACTAAATAGGTTCCATTTTTTAGGACAAAACCAGTTTGAATAGACCTGTTAATACAACTAGTATTTCAGAAAAACTTTCTCACATCTTCTCCATTATTTTCCCTTCTGTAGCATGGGATCCTTTTGTCTTTATTTAACCTACAGGCAGACTGGTGTCATCTGCGACAGCAAAATAATGTCCACATTGTCTTTATAGATTTAGCCTGACGGAAAAATGAGAGATTCGTCCTTCCTTCCTCCCATTAGAGGCAAAACAAAAGAAATTATATAAGGGAAAATGAGCTTTCCTAATCTTGTGATTGGAAAAGCCAAGCTCAAAGAAATATCAAAATATTAGTTCAATGTAGTGAGGCCATAGAAAAAAATTCTGAAACACATTATAAAGCAATTTAAACCTCTGTACTCTAACAGTGTGAAACCTGTATTCTCTAACAGTGCTGTATTATTTTAATGACCTTAGATAGCAGTTTTAGAAGATACCACACTTCTATCCAGAAAAAAAAATAAAAATTGAGGTTTGTTACTATATGGAATTTTATCAACTTACGTGATAGCTGTTGTCATTTACAGCACAGCAACCATGAATGACAGTAGTCCAGAGCTGTTGCTGTATCTGCATTATAAGAACTGCCAGAAACAGCTGGAGAAATATGATGGACTGGCTGCACATTTCAACATGTGTCTGTTTAACAGAGGATAAAATGAATGAGAAGAAAATAGGATCACGAGGAACATGGAGAATCTCAAAAATAAAGCACCAGTATTAGGAATTGAGTTCCTAGCATCTTTATCCCAACTAACCTCTGTTGTAAGTCATTAGGAAGTGCCTTTCAAGACTGTGGCACCACTGATACTAATGAGTACAATTTCAAATGCATTTGCAGGACTAAAAAGGGGATTGAAACCTCACATGGATAAAAATATATGCTGACAGAGTCAGCAGACATAAAAAAATCCTGAGAAGTATGTATAAAACTCTTAAATCCAGGATTAAGGCAATAAGTGAATATCTTTTATTAAACAAGTAGATTATTCAATTATTTCCAATCAGATTTTAGTAAAATTCATATAAATATATATATAATGGCTGATGCTCTCTGTGGATTGTGAAGAATCTTCACACTGAAATTATACTGGGTTGATCAACACAGACATCTGGTATACCTATTGTAGTGTCTGAGACAGCTGCATTTTCAAACACAAAAACATTTTGGAGGAAAAAAAAGTGACATGGCTACATCTCCTTTTTTGACAAGAGACTGATATTGCAGCTCCTTTTGTTTACGCAATATTTACACTAAATAATATACTAAGTAATGAAAAATTGGGAAAATTTAAGAGATGTTTCACAAAATCTGTAAAATACTCATTCTGTTTTGGATTTTACTGGAATTCAATTAAGGTTTTCAATTTTTTTAAAAAACATCTTTCTTAAAAGTAAAACCTTTTCCGGTATTTCAGTCATTCCTGCATTTGTAGCAAAAATCTGAAATAACAAGGGAGGTGATATTTTAAAGCTCATTTATTCTTCAGGTAACTTAAAGCTTTTATTTGAATTCTTGAAAAGGAGAATTTATTCAGTGCATTTACTTTTGGTTCATTTTTAACTCGGTGCACTATCTTAGGTTTTAGCTGATGAATATCCCATTTTTCCCTCCCTCCTTGCCACTCTGAGGGCTCCTGAACTCTGTCACAGAACCCTGCCTGTGCTATCATGTGCCATTTCCTTCTATGTGCAGTGAGGACAGAATTAGAACCAGCGCATTCAGCTCAAAAAGGAATTAAGTCTGGGAAAGGGTCAGCAGGTTTTAGAATTAATGGTGGTGGTGGACCCCACTGATCCTGGTACTAAAGGCTCTGATCTTTTAATTGATTGAAGCTTAACTTTGGATAAATCCAGTGAAACACAGTAAAATCTGTACCATTTAATAATTCCGCCAACAGACATGGTGCTGGTGTTAAACCCAAGAATTGGAATTTATATATAGAGGTATATATATATATATAAATATATATATAGAAATTGGAATTTAAATATATATAAAGGTAATGGGAAATATCTAATACAATAAGGCACATAATTTTAGAAAAATATAAAATACTACAAATTTTAGAAAAATTTAAAAAGTATTTGCAATTGTATAATGAACCTCAAAATAGTGGAAGAATAGCCCCTGTAATTTTCCTGGAAAAAAGATTCATGTACCTACAGATTTGTATATTTTCTTCTTGTCAATTCTCTAGTTTGAGAGATTACACTGTTATTTACTTTATGAATTTTGTTAAAGTTGCTACAAAAGCATATAAGCTTTTACCAGCAAATAAGACTTAGTGAGAAAGGAAACATGCTGCACTTTTTCTCCTACATCATTTGTGCCACCATTTTGCTATTCCTCAAATGCATAATGTAATTTTTAATGAGCTAGTTTTGATTTTCAGCAGTACAGCAGAGACTTGACAAATTAATACTACAGAGCTGTATGAGCACATTTTTCAGTCCCATCTGATTTAAACTTCAAATTCCCTATTCATTTATCCTTTGAAATTCCTTTAGTTAAGCTATTCATCTACTGTATTCCCCATTTACTTAAAGACAATGACAAAAAAGGTTGAGAAAAAATAAACAGCAGCAAAATATTTCCAAATTAATTGGAGTGGAATCCAGAGGCACATTATGATACAATACAAAATACAGATTTTTTTTTCTTTTTTAAAATATATTTCAGAATATGGTATAATATACATTTTCTCTTAGAACTTGCTCTAAAAGAAAATTCTGATGTTCACCCTTCAAAATCAATTCATCTATTTTGAAATACATGAACCAACATTTTTACTGTCTCAATTCTTCCCACTGTAATTTTAACAGTGTAATAGATAAGTGTGAGTTTTTGCACATTGGAAAGAATGTCCTTCACATCCTGTCCCATGGCTTACAATGGAAGGATAACAAGATTTTACCTCCTGTATTCTCCTTAGACTTTAAGCCAGAGGAGGACTTGGTGGCTATTAAGCAACATGCAGCTCTCTGAAATTAACAAAAAATGCAACTGTGCAATGAATACAATTTTACTTCTGTGTTTAGAAGTTTAGAAAGAAACTATGGACATCTTTAAAACAGCACCCATAAGTGTTGAAAAGTTCTGCTCCAGCACAGTATCGTGCATGTACGGTTCGTAAACAGCAGGAGACACCAATCTTGATGTTCATAATATTGGATGGATCAGAATCTCATAAAGCAGACTCTTCTATTTGCACAGTCTCCTTTAATTGCTCATTGTTGCAGTAATAAACAGACAAGACTCAGTTTCTGCATGCAGGAAAAGCTAATTCTTTATTCACATACTCATCTTTATACAGTTTCCACAGACCTGTATAAAATTCCAACTCCAAGCGTCTATAGTTTTCTTCCTGCTCCATTCATTGGTTAAAAGGTCTTTTTGTATGTATGTGCTGAGAGACTCTATTCTTAAATTGTTTTTATATCTTCTTCACTTGATTCTCATGGGATAGATTTATTGTTTTTGCAGGTGTGAACGGTTCTGTTACCAGAATAGTTTGTTGTGCTAACTGCTTTAATTCTTATGATTTTTCACATGGGAATTTACAAGCTGACTGCTAGCTTAGCTAGAGTAACAGGGCCTAAACCATATTTTATAAGGCCTTTCTTTTATAATGAGCTCTATGCAACAGCTCATGTACCAAAAAAAAAGAGGAAAAAAAGTGACATCTCATATGGCTTTGCTTAAAACCAGCTTATGCTTCTAGCAACCTTGGTACTGGGATAGGATGATGATGATGATGATGATGATGATAATAGCAACTAAAAAACTTCATCTTATTATACTGTACATTTGAAAAACTTCCATGGCAGAGCATTACACTGTCTGGGAAGGCCTGAAGCTGTGTGTGTATGTGTCTCTGTGAGTGTACATTGCTATATAAAGCCCCTATAAGGACTTTGCAGCCTCTATAAAAACACAAATATTTGCTTACTTTAAAATAATACCTGACTTTAAACTTTTTGACTCACAGTGCTTTAGAGTACAGACTTTAAATCAGGTAAATTGATTGTTCTGCTGTCAGATACATGCCTTTTGCCTTCCTGTTAAAACATGGAATATTCTGATGAAGCTGCCAGAAATCAATTTCCTGCCTGGAAGACTCGTTGAGAGTTTTGAAGCAAAATGCTTCATAGCTTTTCAGTCTCCCTGTTGTACATCAATCCTGAATCATGAGGTAGTATAATATTTGCTAGAACTTCTTCTTCCAGCTGCAGAGAACCTGTGGAATCTGCAGTGTTTTAGGCAGGTTCTGTTCTGTGTGTGCAGCTGACATAGATCTCTGACATCCACATGTTGGGATGCGCAAAGGTCAGCAGGACTGGGCTTGACGTGATGCTCGGTGAAGGAACTGGGGACAGAGGTAAAATAGCAATGGCTAACAAGGGAGTATCAGATAGTAGGGGAAGGGACAGAAGGAGATTAGAAAAAAGGGTGATTAACAGGGCAGATGCAAATAGGGATGCAATTCTCAGTCATGCATTTAAGACTATATTTTAAATAAAATTTGGGTCCACCAAAAAGTTGTGAGGATCAGTTCTTCAACTTTTAGCTTACGAGACGTTTGATTTTTGCAACCATAAACTTATATGGATTTTGTAGCAAGAGGCAAGAGGAGAGCCTACCCATAAGTCTTACCTTTCCATCATACAATTCCTCCACAATTTGGATTTTTTCTTTTTTTTCCCTGTCCTCAGTGGAGAATAAATTCTGAAGTTCTGTACCACTTCTATCCCCCCAAAATGGCTGTCTTTCTGCTAGTAACATTTTTTTCCAAGAGTAAGGGAGGAGAAGAAGGCTGACTTAATGTTTCAGAATGATGTATCTAACTAAACTGATCAATATCTCCATCTTTACTGAATGAAATTATTCTTTTCTTTATATAGGATTGAAAGAAATAGAGTGAGTGGTTTTTCTGTATCAAGGGACTTCCAAACCTCCAGTCTGTGATCTTATGAGGCAGCTATCCAGTGTAACTCAGTTCTTTCTTGAAAGTATATGAGTTATCGCCATGGAAGAACAGTTTGAAAAGAATATATAAAATTTTCATTTCTTAAAATGAAATTTGACATCTGGGAATAAGGTTCCAGGTTTGAGACTATATGAAAAATGAATTATTCAGATGCTTACAGGGGCAGTATTCTTATTTGATGTAGTTTAAACTTATTTCACTGAAAACTTGCCTTCCTGAATAACCATCAAATATTCAGCCAATATTCAGACACCAATTACTCTGAGTTTTCTTTTTTATGCATTTTTTTGTGTTTAATGCATAAAAGCTTTCGATGAGGGTTAGAGCATATTTAGATACACACAGAGGTATTTTTAAAAAGTTTAATTAAAATTATATAATTGACTAACTCACCAACAGCATTAAGCAACAAACCTTTAGAATAAGTATTGTAGTAATCATTTCAATAATGTATTCTTCTAAAAATAAAAATTTATCTAAGCAGATTCAGAGAGTGACAAAAGGTGAAGGTTTCAATTACATACAGCTAGATACCTGGGACTTGGAACAGGGAAAGCTGAAAGATGTAAAATATGATTGGTGTGCATGCTACAGTATTATATCCTTCAGGGGCAGTAAATTATGGCTACAAATGAATACATTGTAACATCAGCAACATTGCTAAACTTTTATGCTTATATCAATTTCAAAGTGGAAATTTTATTTGAAAGTTGGGTCTCAAAAAGGATTTTTTCCCCTTAGCAAAAGAGTGTGAAAAATTGCATTTGATGCTGTTGCCTCTGTAGTAGAGATATTAAGTACCTTGAAAGGATATAAAGTTAGGTTGTTTGTTGGTTTGGTTTTTTTTTTTTTATTGGATTTTTAATGGATATACCCATTTTTCATAGTTGAGTTGACAATTCAGAGCTCTGAACCAGTGGGTGTTGGGAAAGGAGTCACTTCACAGGGATTGATTCATTCCAAACTTCTAGCACTCTAGCAAACCTTCCTCTAATATAGAGCTTAAATTATTCACATTTTTGCTGTACCAAATCACTTCGATACTATTGCAATGAGCATGAGCTATTACATTGTCTTGTGAAAAATGAATGTGTGAACAAATATCAAGTGATATGTAAAAGTTTTGTAAAGACAAGATTTTGTACACTTCTTCTACAATTTTAAATATTCCAGGCAAAAGGCAAATTGTACAGCAACCTGATGCTATTAGCTTCTGCAAAAAAATGAAACACAAATATTGTTTCTCTATAGCTTTAGAATCAGTGTTCCAGATAATTCAAACTCATTTTTCTATGTCCTTCATTCTCAAATTGAATGTGTTTTCTAAACTGACATCAGGGATGAATTTATCTGATGACATACTTATTAAGACCTTGAACTCTTTTTGTTAGTGATTTAATGTCAGCACAGAAGTAAATTTCAGTACTAGAAAGAAATATTTATTAATCTAATAATTCAAGTCCTTTTTTTTTTTCATTGTGACTGACAATGTTCTAATGTTCACAGCATCAACCACATTGCTTCCTAGAGGCCTGCAAAGGTTTGGTATATGAGGATATTTTTCTGCTATGCTGATTGTCTGCAATATCAGCAGCATATATATTATTATTATTATCTACTTATCTGAAAGGTTCTTTTCCTTACATTATATTCTTTTGAATTTTGTGTCTGAACTAAATATCCACCCCTGCAAGCAACAGCATTTTGAGAACATTCTATAAATGTTCCAAAAGGCAAAATGTAACATATGATCTCATGGGCAAGATGAATCCTTTCTATTTCAATCTATTATTTAGAGATTATTAGGTCACTAGTGGAGTAAGAGTTTGGCTACATCACTAACAGTTTTTAAGACAACAAAAAATTAGATTTCAATATGTGAAATATGTGATCTTTTTTTCTAAATCTTCTTAATGGTTGCAATAACATATTTTCTTTCAATAGTATTGAATTCATATGTACAGTAGAGATAACCAGTGCCTTAGTCTGAAACCTAACCTGAAGTATTGAATGATTTTCTTAAATATAGAAATATTTCTGTCACCTTGAATGTTCTTGAAATGAGTTGATCTTTCCTGAAATTGTTCTGTCACTAAGCAGAAATAACATTTGTAGAATGATTGTTAAGATTATTAACTTGTAATTAAACAGCAAAATGCTTTACTTGGGATGAGATAGTAATTATCATAGTCTTGAAATGTACAAGATGGTGATTTTAGAGAAGTTTTTTAAAGAACCATACAAGTCACAAAACATTTACACAAGAAACACACTTCTTTTTCCATATAATTTAAAGTTTCAACTTTTCTGAATGCATGACTTCATCCGGAAGAGTATAAATGTATATCATGGCTGAGATTAGCTAATGGTCTTCGGTAGAATTTGAAAATGTTTTCTGTAGTCAACTGTGCATTTTTTTGTTCTGAAAGATTGCTCAAAAGATAATTTGTCATGACAGTTTCTGTGTCAGCAGCTCTTTTCTTTATTCCTAAGAGCTTTAATTAAATCTTTTAGCTGTGCTTATCACTTCTTAGAAGATATTTCAGTTATGTTTTATTCTGGGGACCAGAAGAATCACTTTCTTCTAGTTCTCACATAGCAATGTGAAGAATTTTTATTATACAGCTTCTTCCAACAACATTTCCAAAAAGTTAAAACTTACATTACATACACTTTTTTTTGGGGCAGCATGTTTTCACCATCAGTTCCACACTTGGAAACCTCCTGCTGTGCTTTGCATTTACTGTCACTTGCAAAAAATACTACTTTTTGTTACTAATTTTTCTTCAAACAAGTTCCTGAGATGCTTTTAAGGAACAGATTTTTTCTGCTTGTCCACACTGGAAGTGTGTTTAAAGATATTGAAGCAAACAAAAAGCATGGATGATTTTTGAAGCATCAATACAGATCTACAGTGAACACCACTAAAATTTTATGATAACTCTCACACAACACAACCTACAATTTTTGAGAAAATGCCCCAGGGTGCGGCATCATTCCATCACTGCAGTAGATGGACTGAAGTTACTTTTCAGTAAAACTTCTTTATTTTTAATCACTAGAGATCACATGAGCAAATCATGCAATCAATATTTAGAATTTGAGGAAGTACAGATTTTCAATATT
The DNA here is from genome assembly GCF_901933205.1 of Camarhynchus parvulus. Lineage (NCBI taxonomy): Eukaryota > Metazoa > Chordata > Aves > Passeriformes > Thraupidae > Camarhynchus > Camarhynchus parvulus. Next base: position 96,179,612 of record NC_044572.1, on the reverse strand, counting down.
TAAGCAAAACTATCTACTTGACACACAGAGATCAGTTTTTTTATTATATGGTATTTCATTTTAGAAATCAATTCATAAGTATACATATTGCACTGCGGTTTTAAGTAGACAAGCTTAAAGTCTTCAGAAGCACTAAAACTTTTGTGGTTTGATATCTAAATGAAGAGTTAATGCTTCTACCCAGAAGTGATCTACCAAAAAGCTTGCAATTTGTAGCAAAATATATGACTTCAGAATAATTTAAAAATTAACTTGTTTATTCAAAACAAATAGATGCAATAGAAAAAGGAGAATATGGAAAAGAGTATAAAAGAGGAACATTAATTAGAAAGTGATGTATGACCAAGTGGTGGGATTAATAAGCAATTATGCACTTTGCAGAAGGTCCTGGAAACCTGTCATTAGAATGATTAATTATTTTCATAAGTGTTTCAAAGATTTACTTCCATATTCTAGAGTCATGTCCCTAAGGAGGCCAGCTAAAGCTGGTTTCATGAGATATGAAAAATGAAATATATTGGATGGGATGATGGGAAAGTGTGGAGTGAGAGAAACAATATTGCAAAATGGGTGCCAAATAGGCTAAGTTATGTGAAACTGGAGCATACAGCAAAAATTACAAGACTTGTGATGCTTCCAGTTTTATATATTTTAATAAGGCAGAGTTTTGTTGGAGTCCAGTGCTACACTAATCAATTTTAATTGTCAAGTGACAATTATGGAGATGTTATTTCAACATTTTTAAGGCCATTCTTGATCTCAAAAAAAGAAATAAAATACACTACAATTATCTGAATTACTTAAATTCATCAATATTAACAAGAAATTTAACATTGATTGCAATGAAGTATAAAGTTGATAATAACCCAGAGTTCTCCGGAGGAGAAGCTGTAATTTCATCTTATCCTTGAAATCATAATACAGGCAAAATTCTGCTGGGTTTTACTGCACAGAGAAAAACCCCAATCTGAAATCAAAAAGGCTGAACTTCGTTTTCTTATGCTGCATTTTACTGCATTGGTAGTGCTTTAAAGTAAAAGAGAAACCCATCCTTATAAATCTGAATGCTTCTCCATAGTCAGGGAGGATATGTGTCTTACATTCAGTTGGATTAAAAATAAAAACAGCAGAAGCAAAAACTCCTCCATGTTCTAGCAAACTTCATTTCACATTTACAATTCTTCTGATGTCCCCTCAAACCCAGCTGGTTTCAGATGTTGTTCTGAATGCTCAACAGTGCCTGATGAGTGCCACAGAATAACACCACACAAAATTCCATCTAAAATGGTGTCCTCTTTCTGGGATGGAAAAAAATAGGTCTCTGAAAGACTTTAAGAACAAAGCAGGTGTCCCAGGGGTACCATGCAAGATTCCAGGAAAATCAAAATCAAGGACTCCTCAGTCAGAGGTGACATCTTTTAAGCCTTTTCCTCTACTAAATTGTTCATTTGCTTTCTGCTCCCCCGTAAAGCTTTTATAACAGCTTACTACAAGGGGTCTTAAGATTTGTGTTCTATTAAAATTTATTCAGTACTGATAGAGGTTGTGACCTCTTCCTATTCACTCCATCATATGCATCCTGAAGTTTAGTCATCTCTGCTGTTCAAGTCTGACCATATGTGTGTTAACATGTCTGTGTGGTTCTGCAAACCTTTTCTTGATTTAGCATGATTTCTTGTCAGGTACAGTAAACATTGAATTCAGTATTCATCATGTGGTCATTTATTGGATTAATACAGTAGCATAAATATTGTGTGCCTCACTTATTTTCTAGCAGTTCATTTCCTTTTTTGTTTTTTTTCCGGTACTTTACCATTCCAGACCATTGTTACAGTATCTTATCACTTTCCAAATTCTGCATAATCATCAACCATTTTCTTTCAAAGAAGAGAGCAGCATGTTCTCACTGAAAAAGCGGTGGGATGACTAAAAAAAGCTATTAGTTTTGTAAGTGGAATATTTCAGAAGTTTTCTACTTCAACTCCTTCTAATTAAGATTATTTACAATCTACTTGTCTATAACTAATCAGAAGATCAGAAGTTAGTTATTTCCATATGACGTTTTTCTTCTTTTTTTGAATACTGACAGTCTGATGATTCCTTTCACTGAATTGATCTCACTGCCACTTCACTGATCTCAAACTATCATCTTTAGAAATCCTGAATGATGATGTGCAAAATTGTTTCTTGAACGTATAACTCCAAATACTGCACTTTTATTTTTTTAGGGAGAGAAATAGCAAGGTATTTTTCTATATCCATCATGGTGTCCCTTACCAAAAAAAAAAAAAAAAAAAAAAAAAAAAAAAAAAAAAAAAAAAAAAAAAAACCCAAAAAAAACCACCAACAAGAAAAAGGGGATAATCTATTTTGCTACCAAAATTAACAGTAGCAAGTGAGGATGGTCTGATGCGTCTGTCAGCATGTGTAGTTCCTTTAGGCTTGTGCTTCTTTATAATTGCCTCTAAAATATTTGGCACTTAGTTTTACCTTTGTGTAATCATGCTTCAGTTGTGTTCCAAAATTTAGAAAATTAATAGAGAAAAGCAGATCCAGTATTCTAATGTTCTTTCAGTTTTAGATGCATAGCTGGTTTTGTCACAGACATAAGATTTTTAAAGTAAAAGAGCATCTCACACTTGGAGAATGCAAATGTATTCCTCTTAGAGGCACTTTAAGTGCTTCCTTATGCAGATGACACTGCCACTAAAGAGCTTCTTTCTCTTCCCAGTACAGTTGCACTTGTCATAAAAAATTTCCAAGTGATAGTTGAAGACTGCAAAGTTAAAGTTGAGCAAAGATTATTCATATTCTTTGTATGTTGTATCTAAATTTCTAGGTTATAAGGAGGGGAGGCTCAAAAAAACTTAGAAATTCTTACTAACACCAAAGAGTTGTTCCACAGAAATTATTTGTGTGTGTTCATGATTTGTATTAGTTTTGTGAATATAGCTCTATAAATTTTAGAGATACATCAATGTTGAGCTGTCAGTGGTGCTTCTTTCACAATTCTCAGGGGAAAAATATATTTCTCCCATCAGGTTTAGGAATAATTAAATGCTGCATTCATACCTCTTCTTATTCAGAGGTAAATTAACTCATACACATGAGTTTGTAACAAACATATCTCTGTTTTCATGTATGATTGGACTATGCTCAATTTTCTATCTAATATAACTTGAAATGGATGATCTACTTTACCCAAATGTCAATGCCAATTGCTATTGCCATCTCACAGTGAATAATTCTAATACTCTTTGTGCATCAGTTTATGCAGTTAATGTAACTATAGTGGCACAAAACCAATCAAATCCAGCACATACAAGATATGAACAGAATTCAGAACCATATGATGAAACAAGCAGCTTACTTGGTTTAACTTTTTGTGGTCTTTAAATTTAGCATAGCTCATGTATGTATATGCCTCTGAATCCTGCGTATTCTATGGATCTTCTGTATCTTCTATAAAATGCTGTAAAAGTTCCTAAAATCTAAGAAAATCTACCAAGAAGACAATATTCTCAAACTGTTTTTGATATTTCTGAACCCAGTGAAGTGATGCTCACCCTAAGTCCCCTGCTGTGATTCATAATTTTCAGGAAATAAAGAGAATACATTAAATCACTTATGCCTGTTTAAAAACATAGCAGAAAACTGGATTCTGTTTCTAATCAGAGAAGAGCTTCACAGAATTTCAGTCCAATATTCTATTGATTTTAATGACATAAATACAACTATGACCTTTTTTTATTTAGTATATATATTTTTGAAAAGTAGCAATTTACAGGCATCTAAAGAATTGTTTGGAAAATTTAATTTGGTAGGAGCAAAAAATTTACAGATCTGAAAAACAAGGAACTGCAAAGCAACAGATAGAAAATTGGAACAGTAACTAAATTAATCTATGAAAAAAAAAGGAAAAAATTACAAGATTTCTGTATTGCTATTGAAAGAAAGAATGTTCAAGATACAAGACCCTTTCTATCATTAGAAGTTATAAGTAAAATTGCAGAGGATGTGAAATTCAGTTCAATTACATACAATTATAGCTACCAATATTCCATCTTCATGTAATGTTTAGGGGGTTTTTTTAGCTATAAAGCATAACTGTGCAATAAACCAACAGTTGTGCGTGCTCCAGCTGCTGAATGGGTCAAGTGAGAGTATTGGGTGCTTGGCAAGGAAAGAGTCTTGGACTGTTCCACCCATAGACAGAGAGCTGAGAGGGGTGTGAATGAGATTTACAGAATCATGAAGGCAGGAGATGAGCTGAGCATGGCACTGTTGCTGGCCAAACGTGAGAAACAGGGATCACTGGAGCCTGGGTGAGGGCAAGGATAACAAGGCAGCAGTTTGCAAAGCCTTTTGCACAGTAAGGTACAGAAGGGGGAGATGGGAAACCGCAGGATAGTCAGTCTCACCTCAACCCCCAAAAAGGAAACAGATAAACCTGGAAATCATTTCCAAGTGTACTGAGGACAGTAAGTGCATTGTCTGGATCCAGAATTGGCTATCTGAGTTGCTGGGCAACAGGACAATAATGGAATCCTGAAAGTACAAAGCACGAACGTATCCTCAGACATTCCTGGTGCAATGATTCTGGATGCTAGAGAACTACCAGAAAAATAGGTGGTAGAAATGCAGTCATTTCATTAATAATTTTGTCCCAGCAATGTTGTAATTCAGAGACACTAAAATTAGACTTTTCAAAGGAGTGTGTAGGTAATAGGTCAACTTGTCCTGAAATGCATTGTGAATTAGGTGTATCAATAATATAATTGAGATATGGAAATTTTCAGGCAACTTTTCTTACCAAAAAACCAAAAAACACAAACTTAGAAAAGCAGTGTTGTTAATTTTTACCAGATCTACAAATAGTATTTGGCAAATATCAATTTGTTTTCCTAACACATTAGTAAATAGAAAATGTTGTGAAAAATTGACAAGGGAAAAAAAATAAGCATGATATATATCGTATCTACTTGTGTTTTACCTAATCTTTAACTGCTTTACTCTTCCACTGATTTTGTCTTTGTCAGCTTTACTGCCATTTTGGCATCAGAGGCTTTCCCCCTGCTCTTTGCATACATAAGATAATTTTACTGGTCCTGAGAGCCCTTGTACGTTTTTTATCAGACATGGTAGGTCCTAAGATAACAAAACCTTCATGTCACCAGATTACCATCACCATTTGTTGCTTTTCACTTCAGCTCCCACATGACTTCAGCAGTCAAAACCTTACTAGGCACAGAACTGGAGATTAGTGCTTTGTGATACTTGAAGGCTGAGATTCCAACTTCCAGCTGTATGATTTTCTAGCTGCCTGCTATCTTTAACAGCTGGTGAGATAGTAGCTGCTATCATGTCAGAATTTGAAGCTGTGAGGAATGGAAGGGAGCAGAATGACTAATTGTAATGCACACATTCCCTTTCTATCTCCAGCTTTGCAAGTTTTAAAAGGAATACTTTCCCTGTTGCAAAGCTCATAATCACAGCACAGCAGTTGTGCACAGTATTTGTTCCTACTCCAGCCGGTTCAAGAGATACCAGAATTTAATACTGTCAGAGATGAGCAGTGTTTTGGGCAATGATCCAAGGCAGAACATGGTCTATAGCATAACTCTCTAGTGCTTCCCAGAACTCTCATATAATTTTCATTCAAGGACTATAACTTGGAGGCATAATATTGAATGATACCACAATATACTAAGCAATTTTTTCAGGAGTTAAATTGTTTCTTTTCTTGCAAGTACATGGATTTTTTTTCCCTTTTTTTGAGGAGAACTTGATTTTAAATCTAAATCTTAACTCATTGTAGTGTTTTCACTGTGAAAAGTACAAAGAACTTCCCCAATATAATTCTGAAAATACCTAATTTAGTTTCATGACATATTTGGATGGAAAATAGCAAGTGAATAAGGGACGTGGGGAGGAAAGTTGATGTCTGCTTCATAGTGGTATATCTTTCATGCCTGGAAGAAGTAAGAAGAAAGCAATGAAGATGCATGCTGAGCAACTGTTAAAAGTTGAGAATTCTGAAAGGGTAAAAGAAAGGAAATTGAAGCTGGCAACCATGTAATTGCTGGGAAGGGAAAATATCATGATTTTTATTGGCCTGGAGATTATGTAGGTGAAGATTTTGTGGCAAGTGAATTTTAATGTATTAAAAAAGGAATGAGAAAAGAGCTTGTGCCAAGTGCACTTTCTTAGACTTTTTTTCAATTCTTAAAAAAAATTGTTCACAGAAAACATTCTATTAATAATCACACTTAAAACAGAAAGGAATGTATATATTATTTATATCTTCTTCATTGTAGGACTAGAAGAGCTATTTCTGTGTTCAGAATCAGAAGACATTTTAAAAAAGAAAGAAATATTAAAAGAATTTAAAAGAAACATTAAAGCATGTTATACAAGTGAGACTTCTTGTGTCTACTTACAAGTCCTAAAACAGCCACCTGTACTATCTGCATCCTTCAATATTCCTGAAATCTCTTTTCAGTTTTTACTTTCAAATGTACTTAAATTTTGAGTGCCTGCAATATTAATGTAAAGCTTTGAATAATGAGAAAAATAGCAAAATCAGTTAGCCTAAATGTATGCTTAGCAAGAGCAAAAATGCTGAGACATGCTTTCTTTCCTTATATAAGGAAATTTTCTGATATCTTATTGTAATATGCAAGGAAATAAATATTTATTGGCAAAATTACATGAGTGAAAAATGGAGATGTACATTACAGACAAAAAGCATTTTCAGACAAATTTTAAAAATGCATTTTATTCTGAATACTTTCACTGTAAAAGCAGATGATATTGGTATTCTGGTTCATTCTAGGAGGTTCAAAGTATTCTAGAAATCAAAGATAAAAAGGCCATTACTCCCCGATTACTATCATTCCCCAAAAGGTGAAAATTTTGCTCCTTGTGTTAATTTTCTTGGGGAGAATGGATTGAATTTTTCTTCAGTCGTGTAGTTGAAAGGGAAAGTTGTCTTATTTGGTCATCCCTTAGCCTGCCATGGTCATATTCTAAAATGTTATAAATAAAGATGTTATTATGCCAAGCTATTGTGAGAAAAATATCTGAATATTTGAGAACTGACAATTTAAGAAAAGGAGAGATTTTATTTTAAAGCTCATTTTAATTCTGATTATATGTCAGAATTATATGTCAGAACAGTGAAATAATTATGTTATAAATGGGAATGATTCTTCTTTTGGAAAGCCACAGTTAACAAGACCTGAGTTTATGAAAGACTGTTCAAAGGAGTCCTTTCCTTTTAAGTATCCACTGAGTTGTATTTATCGTATACAACTCTAAAAGTTCTTACAGTGGGTAACTCATTCAAAATTTCACATCAGTTACCATGATACAGAAGCAAAGGGTCTTGTTTAGTATCAAAACTTTGATGAAAATTTTAATTTCGTCATATTCTATTTTAGGCAAAATATTACATGTAATTGTATAGTGAATTTCATCAGTACCTATTGTAATACACTGTACCCAGAAATGTACTTGGGAAATTTATTCTGATGTAAATTTTGAAGTTAAAAGGCGTTATAATTATATAGGAAAACACAAGAATTTTCTTGTAAGGAAAATAAAAGTGTAATTTTTCATGAGTTCAATAAGTAAAAATAATTTAATGAGAAATATAGAAAAAGATGGCTTGTGCTCTTGTGGATCTCAAAGGAAACACAACTTTGACATTTAAAGAAAAAGTCATGCTGCTTGAGAGCACATGTAGTATTTTTGGAGATTGGAATGGCATAGTGGGTGAGTTTACAGTGGGTTTGAATAATTTCTGCAGCGTAAAATATGAAACCTATTTCAATATCCATATGCTCACTCATGATCTTTCACAGTCCCCTAATGCTAAATGGCAAATACATTTTAATTAAAGCAGAAGCTGACATAAATCCATGTACTATAATTTGGGCATTAGCTTGTAATTCCACTCAGAATAATAATTATTTTATTCATAAATAAATGTCTACAACTGTAGTTTAGTAAACACCAGTAGATGTTATCTCAAGCTTATAGTTATTTCCTTTCTGAACTCTGATTTGGTTTCACACCAGCGATCCCTTCCTTCTTTATCCACTCATGAAAATAGCTTAGCATAGCACCACTGTTGAGACAGTAAATGACAATCTGAAGTGGTTCTGAACTGAAATTTAGTATTGATTGTTTCTAAGTGAATTCTCATCTTTTATATTTAAAAATTACACATCCAGGATATTAATTATTTGTTCTACATTATTTGATCAAAGCATTGCTGATGCAAGTATTTAAGATTTTAGTGGTAAGGGCTCATTTTCATTCTTATTTCATTTTCTATATCAAGCTCATGATGCAGTACATGCCTTTTAGAAAAGCACATGACATAGTTAAGAGTATTCTTTTGAGAAGAGAACTGTTTTTAGTCTCCATAGGAGTCCTAAATTTAAATAGGAACCTTGATAGGATTGAGCTAGTGTGGCAAAATTCAGATCATCTCAAAGGCCTATGGAATCTGTAAATACCAAAAAGAGAGACAATGTGTTTTACAAATAACTATAATTTCATTTTTGGAAATCCATAAATTCCTTAAACTTTAGTTTTTCAATAATGAATGTCCTTAAAGGAGAAAAATATTTTGTACATCTTCATTTCCCTCTCATCTCCACATGTACAGGTGGATATTTATCAAAATATGGTCACCTTATATTTCTTGCTGTATCTTCATTCATGCTGCTACACTAATCCCTTACAATTTTGCCTGTAATCTATGCTCCTGAGAAATGCACACATCTGTCCTTGGGAAGTCATCCTTGATTAAAACAAACAACAACCTTGCAATGTCTCTCTGTAGAATCATTACGGCAAATTGTGTGAGGATTAAATAAGATGACAATAATAATTTAGGTATCATGGGTAGCTACCTTAAAATACTTTTATCTAGCTCTTCCATCTAATTAAGGTTTGGAAAGAATCCTACTTTCCATTGATACTTACTGTGCACTTTCACTAAAAAAGAGATTAATTGAAACAGCAGTGAAATTTTTTAAAATATTCTGTGGAGAAATGCATGCACAAACTATATTAATTGAGCTCTAAAATAGAGATGCTAAACAACAAAAGCAAGGAAATGCACAGTGAAGCAGGAAATGTACCATATGTTATTGTATACCTGGGTACAATGGAGACCATCTTAATGGCTTTCTTGATATTTCTGTTGTACCAGATATTGGTGGACATATGGTATGCTGCCTTTTTATATGCTTGTGTCTTTTCACAGTTTTGTTAGCTGAGTTTGATAGCATTTTCTATTTGTCTGCTGTTAGGAAAAAGGCTTTAAAATGTTTTGCTTATTTATCTGGAGTTTGAAACCCATGCACATTATTTTGCTGATTATTTTATACCCCATTTTTAAAATTTTCTTCAAGAGCAGTTGCTTATTTCTTTTATTTTTAAGATTTCCATAGTCTTAGTCCCTGTCTAGAAGTAATTTTTGAAATACAGTTGAGTATTTCACATGCAGATGGGTTTCAACTCAATGTCAGTGCTGGCCAAACAGATGGCTAAAGCAACAGCAACAGCTGCAGAGCTCACCAGGCTTTGCACAACCAGGATGGCACAACCATAGAATCATAGAATTATAGAATCCTTTAGGTTGGAAAACATCTTCAAGATCATTAAGTTTACCAGTTAACCCAGCACCACTAAACTATGTCCCTAAGCATCACATGTACACATCTTTTGAGCACCTCCAGGGATGATAACGCAACTGCTTCCCTGGGCAACTGGTTTCAGTGCTTGACAACGCTTTTAATAAAGAAATTTTTCCTAATATCCAATCTAAACCTCCAGTGGCACAACTTAAGGTCATTTTCTCGTGTCCTTCTTCTTACTTGAACAACTCATGCAACTGGCTTCTTCCCTACTGACCCAAGGAACCTCAACAAGCTCCAGGTGGCAGCAAAGTTTCCCATTTCACTTGGCTCCTAGTGCCCTTCCAGCTGAGAAACAAAATACAACTTCTTGTGACATCATTTCCTGGACACCCCGTGTTTTCAAGTTTGGCTGATGCAGAATACTAAAGGTTTCCCTAATTTTTTTATGGCCCAATCTTCATAAATGTTCACATTTAAATAGGCTGTTCATTGCTTCCATCACATGGAATACATACACTGAAGTCACAGAAGTCCAGAAGTAGTCAGAGGAAATATATCATGTAGCAGAGAAGAGCAACTGGCCAAATCATTTTGACATACACCTGACTTACTCCAGTTATATCCTGGCAAAAATTCCCTTCATTAAAGCAGTGATCTCAGGGCTTCTTACTGGAGGTGTTTGAAGACTGTTTAAACCAAGGTGGAAATAAAAGGACATTGTTGTACATTAGCTGGTCAATAGCCATTCTTAATTCTTATAAGACAAGACAGATCAGGGATAGTTTTTTAACTAAGAGTTAGTCATTTCTGGCAAGTGTGAGTACCTTTGTCTGAACATTTCAAACTTGCCATTCTAATATTCACAGAGCAGTTCTGGTAGCAGCTCATTATATGTGCAGCTGCATTAACTTAAATATGAAATAGAAGGCATAATGAAAGTCTCCTAACTTTTTTATAATGTCAGTAACTTTACATTATATCTAGCAATGCCAGACTAATTGTTTCTGAAATGTTTAAGTAAGGAATATTTTAAAAATAAATAACTTGATTTGTCCTGAAAATTTACCATGTGTATTCCCAGGAAATCAAGTAATTTAAGCCCATAGCCATCAGTTACACTTAATAATTTTTCATATATTTTAGGGTCTTTTTCTTTAAATTTAATTTAAAACTTTTTCAGTTGCTAGTTCTAAGAATTCTATTTTTAATTTATATTAATATATCTTTGATTAACACATGAATGGGAAAGGATAGAACTGAGTAATTTTGCACAAGTATTTTAATAAGGAGTTGTTCATATAACTTATCTGGAATTTTTTATAAGGCAAAGTCATTATTGGAATCATTAAATTAAAGTAATTAAAAAGGAAACAGCCATCTCTTTCAAAGGGATTCCAGTAAAATTCAATACCAGCAACCAAGCTGCAGCGCAGCCTAGTCTTGTGTATCCAGCAGGGTGAAAAACTTGCCAGCTTATTGATTCTTACTGATGTAGGCCTTGGCAATCAGTCTCTATCTGGAATAATTAGTGGGGATGTTAATGAGTAGACAGGAACATCATGGGGTCCCTGACACTATAAGGAATTACACTGCTATGCCAGCTCAAAGGCTTTTACTCTTTGGCAGCTTAAATGCTTTTGATATGTGATGCTGTTTTTTCTAAGAACATTGTTATTTTATAAATAGTAGGCAGATTAGATTAGATGTGTGTGCACAGTGGCATGACTAACCTGTCCATATTGTCAGGGAATGTATTTACAAAGGGATTACAATTGCAAAGAATTAACTGGCTACCATTACAGTGGTAAAAAGTCTCCACATTTTGGTAAAAAGTCTCAGGTTACCTGACATTTTATTTGGACTTTATTCATAAGACTATTGGGGTCCCAGAACCAAGAGTAAACCAAAGTTTTCGTGAATTCCCTTTTCTGAAAACCTGTTCAAGACACATAAAGGGACAAGTAACAGAGTAATTGAGCCATGGCTTTTGGTAGGATTTGAATGAAAGTGCAGAGATGACATGAAGGGAATTGGAGATGTATGCCCCTAAGCTTAAAGCACAATTAATTAATCATGGATGAGATAAAAACTAGTAACATACAGAAACAGTTTAGATCTGACATGATTTCTTCACTTTTACATGAAGTCTTCTTGAGTCAGCTTGTGGTGTAGCTACTTTGGGTGTACATAAGATCATAAATTTTGATAAATGTCTGCTGTTCTGTGCAAGGCTACTGACTCTTCACTGTGCTCTAAATTCCCCCGAGTGTAATAGCCAGTTTCTGGCACCCAGCTTGAGTGGATGTTCTTGCTCTGCTGCACATTGTTATTAGGAATGTGACTTATCAACTCAAAAATTATAAAAATTGACATACTTTTGTCATAGTTATGTTTCAATTATAAATTTTATAGTGCTTATACTATCTCCTTATTGTTATTAATTTAATATGAAGATGTTATGCCAAACTAGTGGCTAGAATTCTGTCAAATGAGGAGTTTGACACTTGTTTGATCTTTTACACTATTTCCCACTTTCCCTTCTTGCCAAAAAGATTAATGCGTTGAAAGTAAGTGCTTTAAATGTATCTTGAATAGCAATAGGACTGAATTTCAGAACTGCCAATCAATAAATAATGGCTCCTAGTCATCAAAAGTGTAGCTTGCTTCTTACTGTGAAAGACAATTCCAAGTAATTGCTCTGAAACCCTATACTTTTTCATTTCTTGTTAAGGAATCAGCTGAAAAAGTATCCAATGTGTACAATACAGAAAGATTTTCTCATCTAAATTCTAATATCTACTATTGAAATTTTTTCTTAGAAGAAATTTGAGCTGCAACTGTTTAAACTTGAACTGACTTTTCTATTTCATGTTGTGGTCACACCTTTTTAAAAATTCCATTTCAGAGTAAAGAGGCAGAAGAAAGTGAACACGGGATTTGGGACCAGACAAAGTTCCTTGTCTGTTGTTGGAGATTCTACCACGACAATGAGTGAAGATATGGGAGATCACCAAAAAGCCCTGCAGCAACAAGGCTAACGGCAAACAGGAGCAGCCAACGCTGTTCATAAAGACATACAAGAAAGTTTCATTGCAGAAGTGCATGTCAGATATATATAGGAATACTGTATGCATTGTTTCTATGTATTCCTGATTTTTTAGAAGAACCAAGGAAAATATGCTAGAGTCAGGGTGCACATTTCTAGAAGTTATGTTGGCCATTGTCATTCCTTTCCAGTTGTTCTAACAGTTCTCTTCTAAAGCAAAAGGTGGACTTTAATTAAAATGTTCCATATTTTACCTTTAGGAAAAAAGGACTTAAAAATGTGCATGGTCTATGAGAGAGGGTCACATTCTGTCCTGGGAAGACTTTGAGTCTGAAATGGAAGTCAGTGGTTTGTTCCTTGCTTTGCTTGTGTGTTTTACTTTCATAACACAGTGGAAAAACATATCTGTATCGCAGGACCCCCAGTTCTACCAGAGTGACATGTGTATTACACTTTTCTTTCATTAGAAAAAAGAAGGAAAAAAAAAATTTTAAATATCCAAAAATTATCACATACACATTTAGATTAAAAAAAATCCTTTCCTTATGTGTTTCTTATATTCGTCATATAACAAAATAAATGCATCTCAAATTTACCTTATTGTCTACATATCACATTTTTATTTAAATTTTACTTTATTAATTGTCCATGAAAAAGGACTGTAAATGTCATGTAGGAAGTAACATAAATAAGATAAACTGAAAAAGCAAATTTTGAGAATTTTAGAAAATTCACAATTTATAAAACCAACAGCAACTTTCGGGCATCAAGGGAGACATAAATTATAATTTTGTTTGCCATGTGCAATTGATAATGAGTATGTGCGGATTCTATTTCACAAGGCTTGCTGTAATCGATCAGGAATATGTTTGTTTCATTCCTTATATTGCTATAAACTGAAAACATATCTTAGGGCTCTAGTAGTATTTAAAGCTATTTCCTTTCTAAGAGGGGGTTGTTAGATCTCTCGATTTCTTTTGTAACCTAGGACCATACAAAAAGTGAAAAGTATTAAAAATTCTTGATTACACAGGAATCCCATTTTTCCCAGGAATTCTCTGAGATGCAAATGCTTTGAAGCTGGGAACAAAATGTTCTTATGACCCTCTCTGAGCTTTAGGCTGTTGCTGGAGATGGGATGCTAAAGCAGAAGTATCTGTGTTTTGACTACCTTTATACATTGTTAACCCTCTTTCATGTTTGTAATGCTGAACTAATTTCAGCCACTATCCCTCAGTACATGCTAAGGGATACACAATGAGGGAATTCTTTGTTGCCAGAAGCTGATTCACGTGTTCATCAAGAAGGTACAGAAATACTGTGAGACAATTTATTTTTAAATGGAGTTTAAACATGTAAGACTTACAAGAATTGACAATAAGATTCATAATTTTTTTTTCATAATTCAAACTTCCTCCCTTTATTAGCTCACTGGTTCAAGGTTTTATATTAGACAAAAGATCTCTGGTCTTGTTCCATGCATTGTGAAATGGCACACTGACTTTCTCTAAAACTCCATCTGCTTTTCTTATGCCAGCATCTTCACAATGCCACAGTGTGTGAAATGGCTGCATTGAAAATGTTGATGTGAACAATAGAAATGGAAAGTGCATAATTATTGATTTTTAAGTGCTGTAGCAGCCAAATATACTTCCATGGTTATACTGAAGCACTTGAAAGAATGGCAACACAACAGCTTGCTGATAAAATCTTGTATTATTTAGATAAACTTCAGAGATAAGATCTTTCTCTTTTTTTCCCTCTGACAAGCCATAAGAAATATAGCTATTTTAGAGATAAAGTATGGTTTCAGCACTGACCAAAATACCTATAAACTCCAGAGTATTTTTTATTCAGCCCATAGTAATAACTGTGCCTAAAAATCAAGTCAAATTAGGAATTACTGGGGAAATTGGGATTCTGTCTTTTCTGTCTCTATTTCTAAATCTGTAGGAAAAACTAATAACACTTAATCGGTGCTGGAGAACACTTCTGTGCTAACAGCTTGGTGGTGTAACATGGATATTGAGGGAAATCAAACCAGGAGCTAGTTTCTGCTGCTCTTTCTATCTCTACCATAAACCCTTTCATATGTGTTCACTGTATTATACAACCCAGCAGGTGGGATGCACCTGGCTGGGCTAAAAGTCATGGTGACAATAAAATATCACCACATGATGCTAGTTTTAAAATTTATAATTCAGAATGTCAGTACAATTCTTTCTCATGAGAAAATTTTAGTTTCTTTTGGGGTAGTTAATATTGACATTTATCCCACACATATCTTTCTGATCACTTATTGATCATATTTTACTTTCAGGCCCCTTCTGAATAACACTTTTTAAGTTTTCTTTCTTGCCTCTTATAGATCACACAAGATGCCTTAATTTGTCATGATTTCTCCCTATTACTTGAGACAGAGAAAACTCAGCTACTTCCATTACCTAAAGAAAATATTTATTTCATCTTTATAAACACAGAGAACTTCAGAGGTCGCTCTGAAGAATTAAACCCATAAATTAGTCACTTGAAAGTGAGGCAAAATAAGATGATATATGATTACCCTGGCTGGAGTTGAGAATGTGTGAGAATGCTAATTTATGACCTTTCCATAATAATACTAGAATATTTCCTTATCTTAAATATACACCTATGATATTTGCTATATACCAATGTTCCCACCCATTCCTCTTCACATTTTCCAGGTGGGAAGTGAAGATACACACATTTGTGCAGGAGTGATTTTCTCAAGGTCACCAACCATAATTATGGGAAAGCCAAGAAAACTAACCTTAAATCTGGTAGCAAACAATTGAGCTGTTCATCTTTTGAGATGAATGGTGCCTAAAACAGTGGAAGAAATAGTCTCTCTTATTTTCCTTTGTAAGGTAATAAATAGCATAAATCTTTTATGTGGTCAATTTTGCAAACTGATTGTAAACACAGTGATAGAATGACATGGAAATAATTTTCACAATGGTCAATTAAACCTTGTTTAACACCATAAACGTGTATTATTTAATATTGTTATATTTGCAGAAAGATAGGAAAGAATTTATATGGTCTTGTGGTCCTGTACTAGCTAATATGGAAACAGTGGGTAACACTGTGTTTGGAATAAAATAAACTAAAACAGCTCAGCTGGGAGACCTACAGTGACCATCTACTCCAACTGCCTGATCACTTCAAAACTGACCAAAATCTAAAGCATTTGTTAATGGTATTGTCTAAATGCTTCTTAAACACTGACAGCTTTGGGGCACTGACCACCTCTCTAGGAAGCCTTTTCCAGTGTTTGACCCCACTGTCTGTAAAGAAATGCTTCCTAAGGTCCATTCTAAACCTTCCTTGGCACAACTTTGAGCCATTGCTATGCATGCTGTTACTGGACACTGGGCAGAAGGCTTCAGCAGTTCCCTCTCCACTTTTCCTCCTCAGGAAGCTGGAGAGGGTGATGAGGCTGCCCCTCATCCTCTTTTTCCCTAAGCTACACAAGCCTAAAATCCCAAGCTGCTCTTTTAAGGACATTACCTCCAGCCCTTTCACCTGCCTTTTGTCCTCCTCTGGATTCATTCAAGGACCTTTATATCCTTCTTAAATTGTGGGGTGCAGAATTGCACAAAGCACTCAAGGTGAGGCCACACCAACACTGAATAGAGCAGGACAATCACTTCATTTGACTGGCTGATGACACTGTTTCAATGATCCCAGGATGGGATTTGCCCTCAGGACTCCCAGGGCACTCTGCTGACTCACACTGAGCCTGCTGCAGAGCAGCACCCCCAGTGTCCTTCCTCCAAGACTGCTCTCCAGCATTCCTCTCCATTCCTCTCCCAGTTTGTTACAGTGCCTGAAATTACTCCACCCTTGGAGCAGAATATGGCATTTGTTCTTGTTACATTTCATCCTGTTAACCATTACCTAATGTTCCAATCTGTCTAGATCCCTCTGCAAGGCATCCTGTGCCACAAGAGAGTGAACAACATCTCCCATCTTGGTATCATTAACAAACCTGCCAATGGTATATTCAGCTCCTGCATCCAGATAGTTAATAAATATATTGATATATTATTGACAAGTATATTGAATGAAACGGACCCTAAAATTGAACCCTGGGGAACACTACTGGTGTTCGTGTTCAATTGGCAGTCAGATGTAGCGCTAATCAGTACAAGCCTTTGAGCTCTGCTCTTCAGCCAGTTCGTCACACAGCACACCCTAAAAACATTCATTCCACACTTGGACAATGTAATATATGTTAGAAATAATTCATGCTATAAAAGAATGTATTTTATAAAGATTGCGAAATCCAAACGAGTCTCTGACCACAAGCAGCCTGAGAGACGGATGTTTATTCAAACTCCAAAATTCCTGGAGACGGCTAGATAATGATCGGCGCTTTAGCCTAAGAATAGATGCACCCAATGTGATGATCACTGGTATCTTGAGTCATTGGAAACCACCTAAGAGCGATCATCGTCCTGCGGATAACATCGATCAAGATAGCCGAAGTCTCCAGAAAGATACATGTGAATACACTACTTCCCAGGATTTGGTCAACGCTGGCTATCAACCAGGAGATGGCCTTTGTCCAGCTCTGCACAGTGAAAGAACCAGCTATGAATGTGATGAGTAAGAAACTGGGACTCCTTCACCTCGGGCACAATAAACTGTATAAAACCTTGCCGCTAGAAGCAGCTTGCGTGAATGGGGGGGGGGGTGGTGGGGATTCTACACAATAGAGGTCGAATCCAGGTTCACCCAGGGCCGATCACGGGCTCGATGCTCTCTCTTTGGCTGTGGTGGTTTTGGGGACAGTATTTTGGTCATGCAAAAAGATAAATAAATCTTTTCACATTTTTTTTAAAATTTGGCCTTTGATTGATCATTTATAACAGAGAACTTGTCCAGAAAGATGCTGTGAGGCACAGAATTATCAGCCTTAGTAAAACCCAGACAAACTATATCCTTCACACATAGGCAGATGACTTTATCATAGAAATATATCAAATTAGTCATGTAGGACTTTACTTTTGTGAACCTATGTTATCTGTGCCATGTTGATTTCCTCCTTCCCGAATTAAGTGCTGCTTTTCTGAGAGATGTCTCAACATCCCTCTAGAATGCTTTGAAATACTTTTCAAGACACAGGCCAAAATTATGTGCAGTTATTGCGCTGTTGACTTGAGTAACAGTCAGAGAATACAATTGAAATTTCTACCTTTGTATTCCCCAGTCCACCTGTCTCCATGACTTTCTCAACTGAAAAGTTTTCTCAGAATAACCTGAGTCTCTTTTCCCCATTTTAAATGGAAAGAAACCTTAAATGTTGCATTTAAAATATGCCAGTCTATTATTTCTCAGAAAACATCAACATTCTTGGATGTCTTTTACCATTACAGACCTTTTATCATGTGACTTGAGGAAGACAGGCAATTTTAGTCAACTGAAATCAAAAAAGGTCTATTCATAATTTTGTACAGTCTAAATCAAAATGACCTAAAACCCAACACCAATTTCAAAGGATATTCTAAATATATTCAACAAATATAACTGTGTAAGACTGCAAATGTGATTCAATTGCCTCCTTTAATCATGAATAGAATATTTTCCAGGCAATGCCATTTCAGGAATCTATTGATCATAATTAGAAAAGGGCCATGAATGAATGCTTATGCTAAGATTGGATAAAATAATTCTTAAGGCTGTTAACATTCAAAAGGAAGAAAATGTAGATAAGAACAGGACAAATAAAACCCTGTTATTTACTGTTTAAGCTTTGGGGTTTATCTTTGTAAGAGAGTTTGAAGCGAAATTTTAGCATACCATCAATCAGTGTACACATCAGAAGATAAAATTGGATTTACTAATCGTCTTAACTGAACAAAATGCTATTTCTGTTAACAAATTAATGCTTTTCTTCCAGTTAGATAATCAATAAAAATACAAATGGATTTAAAAGGCAATGTATAACCAAGCTTCTCGTTACACATTGCACGACTTTATTGGCAT
The DNA here is from genome assembly GCF_901933205.1 of Camarhynchus parvulus. Classification (NCBI taxonomy): domain Eukaryota; kingdom Metazoa; phylum Chordata; class Aves; order Passeriformes; family Thraupidae; genus Camarhynchus; species Camarhynchus parvulus. Next base: position 96,160,898 of record NC_044572.1, on the reverse strand, counting down.
CCACAAGTAGAATTTAAGAAGCACAGTTTTGACAGTTTTGAAATGGCAGCATATTTCTGGAGACTCTTAGTTGTTTCTTAATGTCCTATGGGCATTGACTAGAGCTTAATGAAATCATACATCTCTCTCTTAGAAAAAGAAAATGAAACAAAAAGATTCCTGTGTGGAGTAAGGGATGACGTGGTAATTTTCTAAGAAAACAATTCAGAATCAGAAAAAACATTGAGCTTTTAGGTGTTTACACTCAGAAAACACTGTTTTAATCTGCAAACATGTATCTTAGATGCATATATTGAAAAATCCCTCTTTACAAGCAACAAAGAAATTAATCAAAATTCTTTTATATAATAATATAAACATATTAATAATCTTATATTTTCTTCTTTCATTACTGTGTACTAATTCTGCACCATTATTCCTATTACATATTTTCAGGTGTCTTATTTAAAATTTTGTTGAGAAATGGGAAGTTTAAATGCTTTTACTACATCTAATGGAAAAATAATTTGTTTTACAAATTAAATTCCCTATGAAAACTTGCAGGTAATTGCATATAAATAATCGTGGATCATATTCTCTTTTTGCAGTGTTATGGGTTAGCCATGGCTGGCTGCCAGTTGCCCATCAAGATGCTCCTCCATAGAACAGAGGGAGAAAAAAGAATACAGAACTTTAGAATAAAGCTAAGAACATGGTGATTCCTTACCAGTTAGTTTCATGGGCAAAACAGATTTGACTTGCGGGAATTCAGCTTATTGCTAATTAAGAACAGTGTAAGATAATGAGAAATAAAAAACTAAACTAAAAGCGCTTTCCCCTTCCTATTCTTCCCAGGTTAAGTTTCAGTCCCTCACCCCTGACTTCTGTACCTCTTTCCCTCAAGTGGCACAGGAGGATGGAGAATGGGGTCTGTATCAGCCTCTAACAGCTCCTCCCTGCCACTCCTTCCTTCTCACACTGTTCCCCTGCAGCCCCTCCCACAGGATACAGTCCTCTATGAACTGTTCCAATGAGGGTCCTTTCCATGGGGCACAGTCCTTCAGCAACAGACTGCTCCAGCATGAATTCTGAGCTGCAGCTCCTGCCAGAAAATCTGCTCCTGCACGGTTCCTCCACATACTGCACCTTCCTCCTGACATGTCCAGCCTGGGGTCCTCCATGGGCTGCACATAGATCTCTGCTCCACCATGGACCTCCACGGGCTGCAAGAGGACAGCCTGCTGCGCCACACTCCTCTCCAAGGGTCTGCAGGGGAACTTCTGTTTTAGTGCCTGGAGCACCTTCTCCCTTCCTTCTTCTGTGACATTGATGTCTCCAGAGCTATTGGTTTCACTTTTTCTCATTCTTCTTTGTCACGGTTGCTGAGCAGCCTTTTTACCTACTGTTAAATATGATATCAGAGAGGAGCTAGCAGCTGGTGGGCACAACTTTGGCCAATGGCAGGATCTCTTAGGAGCTGTCTGTAGCTGGCTTTGTCTGATATGGGGTCAGTTTCTGTTGTCTGCTCATGGAGGCCACCTCTATAGCCCCCTACCTGTTACCAAAACCTTCCCATAAACCACCATAAGGGTTTTTATTCTCATAGTAAAACACTTCCTTCTGGGGTAACTTTAACAGTGGAAAGAGCATAACTTAGAGTAAATTTACCCCATTGTCTTATTTAAACAGATTTAATGGACCATTATTCTGTTGTTGTGATTTCTTATAAACCAGTGTACCAGGACTACACGAACTATTCAATACAACCCTGGCTGTGCATCAATCTAGTGAACTGTTCCAAAGAGGTCAAATTTTATATTCTTCTCTATGGTGATGAGCTGTTTCCAATACTGTCATTCATTATACTAATTAATGAAAGAGTAAAAGAATGACACAATTTCATTAAAAAACATAGGAAATTTTACCTAGCTTATTGTTAGCAAAGTAAAATTGTTTTCAAAAAACGATCCCATGCATTTCTGTTCTGTTAATAAAAAAAACATTCATAAGAGTTCATGGAATCACAGACCAGTTTGGGTTGGAAGGCACCTTAAAAATCACTGGCTTCCAACCCCCCTGACATTGCCTGCCATGCCTTACGTTAGACCAGGGTGCTTAGAACCCCATCCAACCTGGCCTTGAACACTTCCAGAGATTCCCCAATACTTCCAGCCTATTCCAGCGCCTTGCCAACCACACAGCAAGGAAGTTTTTAATATCCAATTTAAGTCTAATCTCTCAATTTTAAGCCAATTACCCCTGTTCTACCACTACATGTCTTTGCAAACCATCCCTCTTCAGATTTCATCTGGGCTCCCCTCATGCCCGAAAGGCCACAATAAGGTCACACCAGAGCCTCTTCTTCTCCAGGCCAAAGAATCCCCAATTCTAGCCATCTTTGTGAGTCTCAAGTTCCCATGTATAGGATGATGGACAAAGAAAAAACAGAACAAGTTATGGGACAGATGGCATCTGTGACCACCAATGAGTACTGAATGCCCCTCAAATATTCCTCTGTGCATATCTGGAATACAGATTGTAGATAAGATAAAGGGGTACTATTATCCAGATGTTACCTCAGACATAGGGGGAGGTTAACATAGCCGGGGGAGAATGTATCACTGAAAATGAACACAAAGAATGAGGAATTTGTGGGCTATGAGGGAAGCCAGCTCATCGGCTGCACTGAAGTCAGCTCAGACTGGCCAAAATCCAATTCTGGCAGGGGCAGGTTGCAATCACGATCTCCCAGCCCAATGACCCAAGAAACCACTGACTCAAAAGGAGAGAAAGACTGAGCACGTGCTCTAATTAGCATTAGAGAACATGCATAATGTTCACAGTGTAACCAATGAACATTAATTCCTTTGTTTGCTAAAATGTGTAATGGGTGAAAAGTCTTGAATGACATCAGGCCCCTCACCACCAAGAAGCCCAGGGTGAAGAAGGACCAACAGGATGTCACTGAATCCGTGGGTGGTGACTGTCTTCTGCTTGATCTCTCTCTTCACTTTCTTTTCTATTTCTTTCTATCTCTCTACATCACATTTACTGTTAAATGAAATCCGCATTATTGACTTTGGCATATGGCCTCCTTTGTACCTTAATGCAGGCAGAGGCATCTCAGTAGTCAGATCTTAGCTAGGTTTTTAACAGACATGCTTTTTTTGCATATTCTGGGTGAAATTTAAAAAAAGTGTTCAAACATATGAGAAAATGAAGGAGTGTTTTTGGAATATAACCAGCACTTCACTGAGAATGAGGACTAGATATATAGCTTGGCACATTCAAGATAGCTCAGAGCTAAAAATCACCACGATCTTCAATGATAATGGAGTAAACATTCCATTTTTATTTATTCAACTCATTTAAATTCTCACAGTTTGCATTGTGTTCCAGCCTATGTGAGAGGGAAAATAGAAAATATTACCTACATGTTCCATGAAAGTCCTTTAATGCATCAGGGAAAGACAAAACCTTGCAAGTTGGATGGCTATGGGGAGACTATTTAAAATTTGGTTAAAACATCTTTCATTAAGAAATATGAACAGAAACTATAAATGTGACTGCTCTGTAATTATTTATATATGAAAATACTGCTCATAGAACTGAAAATATGTTCTTAAAGAGACTTCACTTTCACAGCACTTTTCAATAGAAGATCACCCTAGACTGTTTAGGGAAAAAAAAATACAAAGATTCTTGGGTACAACACTGGCACAAAAGTAATAATAAATATATATTTTATTTATGAATTTTCTTTCCACTCTTTCATTTGTTCACATTTTTTGTATATATGGAAGCACTAACTTCCTGTTTCAGTTCTGCCAATTCTCTCAGCAAGATGCAGTTTAATCCTTCAAAACTCAGCATTGTAGTTTGCCTTTGTGTCCACATAGGTGATAGAAAAGTCAGATTCAGTTTTCCATGTAATTTTTTTTAGAAGCTTGAAAACTTTCTGTGTCTTTGTTGTATTATTAGATATTTCTTTCCAAACTGATCTGAGTCATGTAGAAACAATTTCTTCTGTGTTTAAAGTCAGCAATTCAGGATGGTAGAGGAAAAAAAAAGACTCCTGGCTAAGTCAGTTACATTTTCTTATATATCTACAAGAAGTAGTTTCTAAACATGAGCATTGGGTAAGGGTCACATAAAAAGGGCTGACTAAAGAATAGTATCACTACTTTGTGAAAAAGCTTTTACTGTTACTGGTATCCCCTTCTCGAAGATGATCCTAAAGGGAAAAAAATAGCTTCATTTTGCTTTAGAACTAATGCACAGTATAACTCAAAGTCCTCCTTAATTGCCATTTCTTCAGGCTTGACTTCCCATAATAAAACATTTCACCCATAGAAAAAGATATATTTGGCTGCTGAAGATTTAAGCATTTTCCTTAGATGGTGCCCTGTGGGAGAGACGAGGCAAGGAAAGACTTATTTTTTACTCCTAACTAATTTTCACAGAGTAGAAAGGAGATGCTAGAGCTCAAAAAATAGTTTTTCTTGTTATATATTTTTATTTTTACAGCAGAAAATTTTTAATTTTCTGAAGAACTGTTTAATTGGTGTATTTGTTTGATTTGGCCAAAAGTATATTGACCCTGTAATATTTTCAAAAGATAGATTCTTCTCAAGGTTAGTTTCTAATTAAGATCTTGATGCAGTAACCATCTCAGCTATTAGTTTGAGCATATCAAACTAATACAGTGAATTAATTTGATGTACACCAAATAATGTATGTACATCATGATCATACATTTGGAAAGCTTTTGTGCCCTTAAAAAGATCAAACCAGAAAAACTGGGGAGTTTTAATATGAAAATATTCTGCTAATTTCACTTTTATTCAAGCTAGAATAGGTATAATACAAAAGTTTTGTGGCCAGAAGAAACTGATATGACAGGTTTTTTTGCTGAATGGGAATATCATAGAGTGTAGGTCACTGGTTTTTTTTGCTTTTTTAACATAGAAGTTCCTTATTATCTGTTCTAAATTTTTAGATTTAGGGTTTATTTTCTAAACTTACCACTGAAAATTATTCTTGTAATATATTTATATTGAATTTTAAAAGCAAGTGTTTTTTCATGCAAGTAGAAAAGATCATAACAAAATGATGCAGAAATTCAAACTTCTTCCTATACACATCAAAGTTACCTGATCAAAGGCATGACACTAAAATGGAAGAAAATTACTAAAGATACAAAAATCTGGTAACTCGTGGGTCGAAGGACTGTAACAGTTCAGACCAAAATAACAGGGTTTTGTTGTAGAGAGGAAGACAGAAAGAAAGGCTTGCTTGAGCTAAAAATATATTGGAAATGTACATCATCTCCAGCAGCCATCATGTCCCATGCAATCCCAGACTGCTTTTAGCATAATATAAGGCACTGGTATCAAGAGGCTTGATGAAGAGCGTAAGGATTGATGAGTGCATCTGAACATAAAGGTAACAAAATATACTTGTTATCTTCACAAAACTCCTATCTGCCTCTTACTCATACAAAGTTCTTACTCATACAAATGGGAAATGTGGAAAAAAATCTTTTAGAACAGCACTGTGTGTGTGAGAGGGTGTGTTTGTGTGCTTACAGAAGCACATAACTTAAAATACAAGTTTTTTCTTTACCATGTACTTATTATTAGACTCAACATCAGTTAGCAAAACAGAATTAAACTACTATAGACTGACTTGCAAAGTTTTATAGCACAATTTTGAAAGATATTAAAATATACAGAAAGCCATGAGAAGATTTCAGAAGTACTTTGCTGTAAGTAGAGGAAACAATAATGAGAGGCACTGGAGGATACATAATAAAGCTACAAGAACTCTGGTTATTCAGAAAAATAGAATTCAAATTGGAACACTTGCAGTCAAGGGCTACTAAGATGGATATAGACTAGAATGTGGGTATATTTGACTAGAAGAACTTTCTCCTTTTATTTTACTGCGGAAAGCTGAGGAGGACTCAAAAATATACTAGATGTGAGCAAAAGCAGCAATATAGGCCATGCAGCAATGACAGAGACACCCCCTAAGACTGTCAACTGACTATGAAAGATTTGTCTTCACAATTAAAACCACGTGTCTGCCCTTTCTTGTGGAGTCATGGTATGATACAAGGTGAGTGATGCAACGATTTAATCAAATATTTAAAAATTTCAATCGAAATTTAAATATTATATATTACATGGTGTTGGAATAGGGATGAAAATGCAGACTGCAAGACCTTCTGAAGTCTAATGTGTGAGCTTAGTCTGATGTACTAGGAAAGAGAGAAAGTGATTGAATGGCTGCAGTAATCCATCAACCCAGCTGCACGCTGTAACGCTGTGTTCCTGCTGCAATAATGTAATGCAGGCATTGATCACACTGTTCTGAGATTCCTGTTCTCCAAGATGTTTAAGAAATATTGTAGCTAAACTTGTTGAAATAATGATATTATTAAATTATATCCAAGTGAGGGGAAAGTGTGGTACTATGGTTTTATTAACTACAAGGATCCTGCATCTACTCTCTCTGAAATTCTGCATCCTCTGGGATATTAGGAGTAAATGGTTTACCTGAGTTTGTAGAGTGAATGGAAAAGGTTTCCTGACTTGTTTGAAATGTCCCTGAATCTCAGATGAGGATTAATCACCAGATGCAGCAAGCAGCTGGCTCTGCCACTGCCTGCTCAGCCTGCAGTTGAGCAAGCTGAGCACTGCTGGCAATGGTGTGCTGTACAACCCCTGCTCCCTGGCTGTGGAGGGAACTCTGAAGAAATCCTTCCATTCCATAGGGACAGAAGAGGTTTGCTGCCTTTCACAATAGGAGAACGTACTTCATGCGTCTGAAGAGGCCTTTCTCAAATGTTAAAGAGGTCAATGGCCTTCTCTTTAACCCAAAAAGTTGTATGATAACCTGTTGTGGTATAGTGCTTCTATGCTTTGAAATAATCCATAGTTTCAGACTTAACTAAATCCAGAACACAGTCACTCTCTCGACAAATGTTGTTATAATGCCTAAATACATAATATTCAAATATGTTTTTAAGTTACTAGAAACACTAGAAACCTGAATTCTGCCCCTCCAACAACAGGGCTGACAACAGGAAAGCCTTGCATTAATAATTTTGTCTTCTGTGTCTTCGTTCCAGAGCAGTGAAGTGCCATCAACCCTACCTTACCCAACAGGAAATTGACATTTTACTTCTTAGACAACAGCAGGAGAATTGATCTCTGTGTGGGAACAACCACTAAAACATTTGGTGCTCTCTGGGAGTTGTTCAACATATGCTCATCCATTGAAACGTTCTGCATGTTTCCTACATAATCGGGGCTGGACCTCAGCCATGCACAAAGTCGATGACAGCCATAAGCACTAGGCCATGAGCTATATTCTCTGCGTGGCCTTTTCTCAGCACACCTTCTGTTCCCTCCACTCCCCAGAAAAGAACTTGTTTTCTAAATGTAAAGGTTTTGATTAAATGTAATTTCCTCCTTTTTGCCAAATCTGGTAATTGTTCGTATCATCCTCACTTTAAATGAAGAAGGAAACAGTGTGCTCTTTGGCAGAGTGTTCCTTTCTTAGTTGGCAAACAGGAAATTGTCACAATGGAATAAATTATGTTATAGCATAACTTTGTAAAGCACAATTAATACAAATATACATCCTTCCTTTTTGACAGAAATGCCAGTGCTCTATTCAAAATCTAAATAAATTTTCAGACTTTTATTGATTCAACCATTATCCTTTTCATCCAGGCTCTAAAATAATGCATTAACTTTATATGTTAGAGAAGCGCAGCCTGATCATATATCCTTTCCAATCTTCAACACGTTATAAAAATACCCAGAAAAAGCAATTTTTTTCCCAAATGATCTTTACATGATAGTATTATTGTAACTATTTTTATTTTCACATTTTATTTTCAGTTTATGGGTCTGTAACATGTAGCTACTAACAGTTGTATTAAAAGCAGGACATGGCATTGAGAATTTCTAATGCTGGCTGCAAAAGATCCATGAAACCATAGATGGTTTTATTTTCACTAATCAATTAGAAAGGCTTTATTAGCATTTGAGAAGCCAACTGATCTCTTCTATGTGAAGATGGAGATCATTCATTGGTCCCTGCAGGCTCTGAGATCAAAATAACATAGCCTAGCTCACATTCACATATCCATGTTCTCTTGTCCCCCAAAAGAAGTGGGCAGTATCACAGCTGCCAGTGTGGCTGGTCCTTCTCATATGCCATTTGTGCCAGCCTCTACTTGGGCCCAGTGCCACCCAACAGCAGCCAAAGCTGTAAAGGACCTCGCCAACCACTGAGAAAGCAGACATAGCAGACCGCAGCCGTGGTAAAACATAGACCATAATTGTGGGGCCATCTCAAAACTAGCCCTGTTCTATTTTTTTGTGCAGACAGACCTCTGTAAACTGTGAGAATGTAACAGAAAGGTGCTTAATATTTGCAGGATATTAATAGGATAAAAGCTAATGGAAAGATTATAGTGTGCTTTGAATTTTATTTTTATTCTTGTTTCTACGAGAACTATGAATTTTAAAACCCTACACCATTTTTGATGAGTTCTGAACAGTGTGCTTTTATTAGCTATTGAGGATCCACTTTAAGGAAGCCTCATCAGTGCATATACTTAAAATTATGGTAAATCTCATAGAAGAACAAGTGGAGTACAATCCCCACACACTGGGGTAACACAGGTTACTATTTCCTGCTACAAATTCCTGAGTTACACCAATCCTGCTTTGACTTCCAGCTCTAAGTTCCCCTTTCTGTCTATTTAGCAATTTGGGGGTTTTTATGTCTTTCTTATAGACTGACACAACAGGAGTAAATTCTCCTCCAGTAAGATATAAATAGTAATCTCAACTCATCATGGAAAACCTATTTTAATCTTTGAAAACAGGGAATTCGGAGAATGGAATGGGACTCAGAGAAGCAGAAACTATAGATTAGCATAAATAACATATAGTGGAGGTGCAATAGAGTGAGTGAGAATATGTCTCAAGCCCAAATCAATACCAGCAAACAACCCACATAACAGATTTTTCACTTGGTACTGTAGTTAAAGTTTTGAAGTGACTTGAAGTTCATAAAGTTATTCCTTGTGGGAATAATAACTTATTAGCCAGATTTTACCTTAATTAATGTGTTTACAGAAAGTGCAAATGATCACTGAAGAAACCTGCCCATTTTAATGTTTTCATTCACAGCAAATAGAGTTGCCAAGTCTATGTCTTGTAAAATTTAACAACTTGGATCCAGCTGGTATATCAAAGCAAGTTATGGCCCATCAGGTTTTGGAACACAACCAAGAAAACACAAAAAATTGCACTGTAAGGAAAACATTGCTTACTTTAAAAAAAATAAAGGTGGTTATATTATTTTTTTCCCAACAGCAATCCAGATGGGAACTTCAAGTGCCAGTCAAAACCTGAGTCCTAAAGCACCCTGTGTTTTACTCAAAGTTCACCAGAAGATAAGGGAAGTATCTTTCGTTCTAGATACATGAAAAATGGAAAATCATTGTAGCAAATTCTTTTCTTAAGAGTTTTCTTTGGATTCAGTTTAGGTATTATTGTGACATTACAACACCTGAAAATCTCTATACATAGTTGGTCATAAGATTTTTCTGAAAACATTATTGTTTTGTATCAGTATTTACAGTGTGTTCTAAAATCTTTTTATATTTGTACTCTTTTTTTTGTTTTAAGACCACTTTTTTGACATCAAAAGAATACAGTTTTAAATACTTAAATGATATTGCAGAGCTGATTATGTGTGATGAGCAAACTCAGAAAACCTTTTCCGTCTTAGTCCCAGACAACAGCAATAATTACACATTTGTCTTGTACATGAAGCATTGTAGGATTATGACCTCCCATGTAAGTCTGCTATCATCGAGGTCCAGTTTGAGCTTCAGTCAAGTTTTATTTTTGAAAGCTAGTGCTAAAGGTATCAAATTGACAGTAGAAATTCTAAGATAACTTTATTTTCTCCTGTTATTCCTCAATGTATAACCTGGGGGAAAAAAATCAGGTGGAATTTTTGTTCTTTTGAGAATTATTCCTTATCTGATTTGTTATATTCTCTCTCTACATTTATGAAATTCTTTACTCCTTTATTTTATTGAATAATCCATAAAAATACATTAAAAACTGAATATTTGGCTTTATTTTCTCTTAATATTAAAAATTCCTTATAGTACTCTGTCTTCATTATGAAAACAATACTTCTATTACATATGCAATAATTTAAACTAAATATCACAGCAGGTGTCTTTAAAATAAGGTGTAAAACACTCTATGAAAATAGGAAGCTTTTAAATGTACCAGTGTTATTTTTTAAAATATCTTCTTGGTGTTTCTTTTTCTTAATTATGTATATCAAAAATCCAAAAACCTTCAGTTTATATTACCTAAAATTATTATGTTTATTTCAAATGTAAATGGATGTATTTATTTTGTATTACATGGCACAGTTGTGTTTATTACTCAGAACTATCTGCTTTTTAGCGGCAGGTGGTTACTCATAAGAATGGAAAATTCTGCAGAGTACATATCCTTTAAAAGTGAAAATTATATGCATCATAAATATGTGGGCCATTATCATGTGCAAAAATTACCTACTTTCCTGAGTACAGGACCTCTAAGTTTCTAAGCACAGCATGACACAGATCATAAAAAGCCTGAACATGGTTTTCACAGAATCATAGAAGCATAGAATGGCTCAGGTTGGAAGGGACCTTAAAGATCTCTAGTTCCACTCCCCTGACATAGGCAGGAACATCTTCCACTAGACCATGTTTCTCAAAGCCCCATTTTTAACCTGGCCTTGAACACTTCCAGAGATATGGGGTATCCACCCCTTCTCTGGGCAATCTTTTCCGGTGTCTCACCAGCTCACAGTAAGGAATGTCTTCCTAAGAGCCAATCTAAACCCATCCTCTGCCATTTGAAGCCATTCCCATCATTTAAAGCCATTAGTGCTCTGCAGGTTTGGGCAGCCTGTGGGCTGTTTATTGCAGTCATAGGGTGAGGATGCAGATGTAACAGGCTGCACAGCAGCTTGCAGTCACACACTTCCTCAGGGGCTGTTAGTCAAAACGCAACATCTCTCTAAATATATCAGGTCAGGGGCAACTTGCAGAGGATTTTGTGGACAATGAGAGGCATCACATGCAGCTAGATGCCCACACTACCCCTCAGATCTGTATTCGGTTTTCTTCCACTTAGAGTCAGGGCAACACCTCAGGGCTGCCTGAGCATCTCTCTGGCCAAGCCTCTGCTGGTAGTGTGATGAAAACTGCAATATAGAAGTGCCAGTAATCCTACACTGTTGTCTGTTTTATTTAATGATAAAACCATAAATCAGGGAGAACGACAGTATTATATCCTTTTCACCTTCTATTAGAGTTCAGTGTTCCCCTGATAGGAAATAATTCTCTCCAGAGAGAAAGAGCTGATCCTAGATTGATTTCTGAAATACTCTCAAGCTTCTAGGATTTAAGAGGAGATGGAGAATTGATTTGTATTTCGTGTGCTACATTCATTTGTGGAACATGTCTTCAGCTGCAGTAATATAGTATTTCTCCATTACAGTAATCTGTATGAAGCCTGATTTGCATTAGGGTTTTGTAATATAATTCTCTTTTAACTCCCAAGACCTTAGGAGACAATATCGATATTCCTTACTTACTTTTGGCATGAACATGCGAAATGTTTGAAACCTGTTTCTTGCGTCAGAAGTTAATGCTTCCCTCTCTGCCCTGTAAATGAACTCTTTTCTGAAAATCCCAATGAAGAGGGATAGCATTTTCAAGGCAGGAAGCAGGAGACATTGTCTCTGCTACATGAATTAAATAGGATTAAACTGCTGGCAATGTTTAACTGTTGAAGTGACAATTCCTGACAGAAACAATATGAGCGTTTTTTTAGAAATTACTCAGGTGAAACCTGTATACTAGTGAAGAATCTCATAGAATGCATAAAGCAAGTATCTGTAATATTTGCCAGTTGATTTTACTCCCCCGGTAAGCCTCAGTTTATTGTTTCTTAAGTCAAAATTATACTGATTGTGAAGACTGCTTCAGTCCCTTGAAACTATGAAAATGATCTAATAAATTTCAATTATAAACCTGACCTTCCTTAAATATGTAATGCCAGATCTCTTCCATGACATTCATGTAATTAAGTCATAGTCTTGTTTATTTCTATTATGACTACATAGAAATATAAAATTAGTTTTGGTTAGGACAAGTAAGCTGAATGATCTGAATTCCACAGTTCTAAAACTCATTGAACAGCAGGAGGTTAGGAGATAAAAAATCAGACCTTGCTCAGTGTCAGGAGGGTGTGAATTCACATGCGGATTCCCATTTATGACAATTGACTTTTTGCAGCGTGAAATAGATGTCTCAGTACAAAAATGATGACATATTGCTTTCATAAAGTCTCTTAAAATTGACAAAGACTCTGCAGGTAATTCTCCTAGCATTTTCAGCTTTTTATTGGCATAAACAAATGGGAATATTTTACATCTTCTACCTTTATTTCAGTGGCATTAAAAATGCAGTAAATTGTAGTGTTTGGTTTTTGTTTGGTTGTTTTTTTTCTAGCATGCAACAAATATCTCCTTGATTGAGAAGCGCCATTTTTTCAGAAATTCATATCTTTTTGTTCCATCAAAGAACAAAGAAGCGAAGATTGTACTATTTTGTATTACCTCCTAAAAATACTACATAGAAATATGTTTCCCTTTTGATCTGAAGATGTCAACACAGAGATATCAAACAAACTTCCATCATCTATCTCTATGAAAAATCTTAGTTATTACTTGAGTTACTAAAAATTCTCTTGAGCTTTCCTAGGGACATGATGAGATGAGTAGTAACTGAAGAATGATGAAACACCACATGAATTGGTCCTTTAGCAATATTTCATAGAATCAGAGTGATTTATGTTGGAAAGGACCTTAAAGATCACATAGCTCTAACCTTCCTGCCATGGGCAGGGACACCTTTCACTAGACTAGGTTACTCAGAATCCCAACCATCTGTGTTAAACATGTTAGCTGCTTGGAGTAGTAAAAATTTACATGCATTTTTGCAGCAACAAAGGGAATGCACTGTCAAACCAGTGAGTCTCTGCCAGAATACAGGCCTAAATTGTGCTTTAATTTCATCAAGCCATCAGTTTGTCTTCTAGACGTTGGAAGGTAGGACATTGGATTGCTATTGCTATTCCTTGCTTTAAAGAATGATCAATAGCAGGCATGATGGATAGTGCTAGGCAGAGAAAGAGTGGTCCTGGTTATATGATAGGTGCCAATTACATTTTGCCCTGTGGGGCAAGCTTTCATTTCACAAAAGTGCTAATACAAAACAACTCTTTCTCTCACACAGCAGTTATTTGAAGACTTCTGTACTCAGACTTGCAGCTCTAAAAAATATGGCATAGAAACTTTCCAGTTACATCACTGTCAGGAACATAATGTTTCTGGCTTCAAAACTGTTTACAACAATGCTGTGTCGAAGAAGGCTGCTCTCACACGTCTTTAGCAATTATCCCAGCTGAGTCTCCTAAAAAATTGCCTTGGTTTTATTTCTGCTCGCTATTTCTCTGCTGTCTACTCTCTCTTTCCTCTAGTTCAACCTATGCACTGGGTACAACTCCCTGATCTTCAACCTGCTTGTCTAGAAATTGCCTATTGTCTATCTATATGTTGCTGTTAACGGAGATGTAGATCAGAATACTGTGTATCACTATTTATTAAATTACTGTGGTTATTACTTCATCTTGCCATCAAAAAAGGAAATATGCCTGTGACAACTCTCTCACAAATATTTTTGTATCACTGTGATATGTGAGAATAAAGGACAATAAAATTGCTTTTTCTTCTTTTGTGTCATAATGAATCTAATATACTGTTAGGAAAAGCTGTCTCCCATCACAGGAAAGCTTTCAATGGTTCACTGCCCTAACATTATTCAACATGCATTGAATGCTGTTTTGAAGAGATGAAGTGACAAATATATGTGAAAAATGTTGCGGTTTTACCCAAAACACAGCATCTTCTCATACTCTCTCTCCATGCTTTCCAAATCCAAAATCAGGTAAGAGAGAAGAGGGTCAACACTGAACTTAAAAAATAACAAGAAAGAAAAGAAGCAAGAATTTGAAAGATAAGTATTTTAGACATGAACCCTGCTTTAGATAATTCAAATTCATTAATTTATCATATTCTTACATATTCTAAATATGTATCTTACTTACAGATACATATTTATAAAAGGGGTATATATCTCTTCAATACCAAATAAAAAAAGAAACAAGCTAAAAAGCTTGCAAATCTGAAACATCATATTATTTAAAAATGAACATTTAACAATCAAGTTGGCATACTTCAGCATGCCAGAATCATATCTTTGAAGGTTTCTGCAGATGACATAATTTCTGACTGTGTTATTCAGATTAAATTATCAATGGAATTCAGATTAAAATATCACTGAATTTCAACATCTGCAGTTGTATTTTTTCTTGTATAATCCTACCTCCAGTATAACTTAGAAAATAAAACTTGTGAAGAGATATTTCAGCATAAGGATTTTTTTTTCAAATGTGTTAACATTGTAATTGCATTGTTGGCTATTGCAACACTCCAGAATGGGAAGTTAATAATTGAAATACCCTATTTTTTATGGTCTCTATTTCATGTAGCTTACCCTGGCCAGCAGCGTAGACAAGATAGACATATGACAAGGAATTAAACCTTTCATATTCAACATTTTTATCCTCTAATCTTGCTTTCAATCTACTGCCACCCTCATTTTCACATGATGTCCTCACACATTTACTTTCTGGAATTATTAGCAATAATTTCTCTCATCGTTATTCATATGGCAACATCATTTCACAGAATGAGAAAAAATCAACCTTGAAGTCTAAATGTCCTTATCATTTCCATCTGCTAATACTTCAGCTGAAAAAGAACACTGTTTAAAGCTCTGACATCACCATGTGAATGTTAGACTGAGGCCTTTGGAGGAAGAATGACTGGTAAGGTTCTGCTGCTGCTTTTTGAAGTATTCTTGGTAGCACAACACACCAACATTTCACAGTTGTGAGTGCTGCCTGTAGTAATGCCTTGTTTGGGTCTGTCATTTTCTCTAGGAAAGTAACAAGCAACAGGAAAGAGTCATGTTGACAGCAAAATACTTGACAGCTTTGACCTGGAGTAGATATGACATTGACAAACAGCAGCAACAGGATCTAGTCAATCGCATTTCATGGGTGCTATGATGCACAGACAGACCTTTGGTTCTCCTGATTTCTATCCCTTTCCCTCTCCTCTTGGTGAGCTCAGATTTCCTTTAGAAGAGGAAATCCTTTCACAATAAGAAGCTTATGAACTGAGACTATGCAGATACAAAGTGTGAGAAGTCCCTGTAGAGTGCGGCATAGGACAACAATTCTAGCAAAGAAAAATTAATTGTGGTATTTTATAGCTCCTGGCAGTGAAATCATGATTGCTGTTTTGAAAAGTGGATAGAGAAAAGCAGAGCAAGTCTGACTTAAAGTATAGGATGTTAATGATGTAAATGGCAGAAACCACAGTGTTTCTCCACAGTTTTCCATAACTGGTTCCTTCAGTGTTTGTTAATGTGTCCAAGGAGATTTTATGAGCTTGGCTATTTTTTCTGCTGCTGAAACAAGCAAATAGATTAGGGGAGAATCTCCCAAAGACTGAGATTCCTTGACTTGAGATTCAAGGAATCTCAGGATTCCTTGAATCTCCCAAATTCCTGAGATTCCAGTCTAGATGCCAGGAAACTTTGTGCTGAATCATACAGTCTAATTAATGGTCAATTTTTTGATGTATTCTCAAACAGCAGACTTATACTATGACAATTTTGTTTAAATGTCAGGAAAATCTCATACAGAAGTCAACACAATTATTCCTTTCTTAGAACCCATCTTTATCTCATGTATAACAGGTTTGACATCATCTTAGCAATAGTTAGCACATGATTTCATCAGAGATGAGCAGGGTCTCATTTATAATTATAATATCTAGACTACATAGTAAAGTTTAACATACCATTTAATATGCTTTAAACAGGATTTGAGTAAAGAATAAGAAAAGCCTCATTGGTCCATACACATTGGTCCATACCATAATATTTATAGCCAGAATTAATGTCTAAGTTCAAAACATAGCCAAAGTTCCATGATTTCCAAATGTCATGAAAATAAAGTTTTCCTCAGATAAAACTTAAGTGCAAGGATGAATAAAATAACTGCAATTTTTAACACATTCCTAGCCCTAATAATCTTTGTTATAGCACCTAAGAATTCCAGCTTATCTCTTTCATTTAAGGGCCTCAGAGCTCATTACTACTTTAAGAACCCAGGCATCTTTATAAAGTGAACAAATGTTATCTTCATTTTGCAATAGGAATAGTGACAGAAAATTATCTCCCAGGAAAGTCACTGAAATCTGTTTCAGGCTCTGTTCCTCCCTTCCTAGTCTATAGTTCTGCATATTTTAACTATCCCAGCACTACTGCTTCAAAATTGGAAGTGTTTCAGCCAGGAAGAATCCAGGAACGCTGCTGCAGTTTCAAGTGATTCACCCTTGCAGCTTAGTATGTGTACTTATGTCTCAGTCAGTCATTTTCTTGCACTTATATTTGCATAATGATAGAACAGTTCTATCTTAGCAACTTAGCATAGTATGCAAATTCCCATACTCTGACATGCAGGCAGCTACTATTAGTCAGTCAAAGCACAGGAATTTACATTAATCAATGCATTTCTCTTTCTCAGTTACTTTTTTGCAATTATCTAAATCTCATAGCTCTGATTATGAAGGAAGAAAGACCTTTGAGACAACTGAGATGAAGCGAACAGAATGTTTGACATCACCATGTTGTTTATTAACAATGGCTTTGTGAACCACGTATTGTCATCATAAAGATTACACAGGTGGGAAAATGGGAAAAGTCTAATAGGTAAAGACTACAAAAATCTGATTGAGGGCGCCATTTTATAAATATCTATAAGATAAAATGTATTGCATCAATCAGTAACTCACCTTTGTCTGTTATGTAAAGCAAGCATTATTCCCCATATCTAGTTTGTTGATAACTATACCCTATGCAAATACTTTGATCCATAGAGAGGCTGACCTGGAACAGAAACTAGACAGAACCAAAGGAATAAAGCAGGTATTTATTAAAAGGCCTTCAAAAGATACACTTTGGGCAGTACAAGAGTCTAGCTATGGCTCTACCCAAGATGGACACAAGATGGATGCAAGATGGGTGACCAGTCATGAGTTTTCACACTTCTATAAGTTTTGGTCCATTTACATATTTGGGTTAATTGGCCAATTACAGCTTCAGATTATGAAGTCCCAGTCTGTTCAGACTGATTTCCTCAATTTGCTGTTGTTTATGCTTCTTGAGCCTAAAGCTGCAACTGTGTCCTTGGTCCTCAGGCTGTAAAAGAATTATTTTGTCTAACTACCCCGTGAAGAGAACTTGCTAATACTTTATATGAAGTTCAGAGTCACACACTAGGGCAGTACAGAATCTAAGAAATATGGAAGCTAAAACTTAAGGCACCGACTAGACACTTAAAATATAATAAGATAAATAATTCCCAGCAAAGCACAGATACTTAAAAATATCCTAATAATTATGCCATTAGAACAATTAGAAACAATAGGGTCACATTTCTCAGTATTATGAATTATCAATACTCTTTTGACTCTGAAAGAAAGATGGTCCAAAGGAAATTGTTCAAGACATGTAAGTGACTTAGAAGCTCAGCTGTAGAGAACTCTATCCTATTTTGTGTAGGCACATTTTCAACCCTTTGGCTTATTTCTTCTGGGGAAGATTTAAGAATAAAACATCTTTGATGATTCATCCTCCTCTTCAGGAGCACTCAGGGTGATATAATTGAGAGAAAATATTTCACATAAAATAACAGGCACAATTTTTCTTCATAAGAAGACAAATCCTCTGCTTCGCCTTGTCTTCAATATGCTACAGTCTAGTGGCTGGGACACTCCTGGGGAATTGAGATACCCTTGCCAGTGGAAGATTACAGCCAATTTATATCACCAGTTTATTTGGTCATTACCCTGCCAGAGCTTTTACTTTAGACATAGAATCATATAGAATGGTTAGGATTGGAAGGAACCTTAAAGATCACCTTGTTCCAACCCTCCTGCCATGGGTAGGGATGCCATTCACCAGATCAGGTTGCTCATGCTCCTCATCCAACCTGGCCTTGAACACTGACAGGGATAGAACATCCACAGCTTCTCTGAGCAACTTAGTCCTGTGCCTCACCACCCTCTGAGTACAGAACTTCTACCTAATATTTAATCTAAACCTGTCCTCTTCCAGTTTAAAACCATCACCCCTTGTCCTATCACCACTATCTGGCCAAAAAGTCCCTCTCTATGCTTCTCATAAGCCCCCTAAAGATACTGAACTGCTTCAATGAAGTCTCCCCAAAGCCTTTTCTTTTCCAGACTGAACAACCCCATTTCTCTCAGCCTGTCTCCGCTACATAGGCATTCCAGCCCTCTGTTCGTCTTGACAGCCTTCCTGGACCTGCTCTAGCAGGACCATGTCTTTCTTGTGGGAAGTATTCCAGAGCTGGATGCAGCACTCCAGCTGGGGTCTTGTGAGAGCAGAGCAGAGGGGCAGAATCCCTTGACCTGCTGGCCACCCTGCTTTTGATGTAACCTAGGAAGTGTTTGGATTTCTGGGCCGTGAGTGCGCACTGTTGACTCATGTCCATGTTTTCATTCACGAGAACCCCTAAGTGCTTCTCCACAGGACTGGTCCCAATGAGTTCTCCTAGTCTGGGATTACCCCATTCCAGCTGCAGTATCTTGCACTTGGACTTGTTGAACTTCATGAGGTTCATGTGGGCTGCCTTCTCAAGACAGTGAGATTCATACACACACACACACACGCACACACTCACACACACGCACTCCAACTCCTTGGGCCTTATTTCCCTCGTGCTAAGCACAGAGTGTGCACATCCTGCCTGAGTCCATCACTCTCTTACACAGCTGTATTTTAAGGGTGGGAGGGTGTGTTCTGGTTACACCCAAAGTTAGATAAGAGGGCCTGGGATGACTGAGCATGAGGATGAAAACAGCACAGAGTGAAAAGTTAGACGATTCCAGCATCCCAGCTGTCCTATGATTTTGAACATGGGATGAGTGGCATAAGCCTGTTATGTAACTCTATGCTACAGCCCTCCTTATGACAACCACAAAGAACTGGGTTTTTCAGACTTAAAAATCAGGATTAGTAAATTGCTAAAAATCAGGATTAGTAAATTGCAAAGTGCTTGCATTTTTTTGACTGCACAGTAGCCATCACTCAGGAATTTTCTGGCCATTTTCTGGTCAAGGTGTCAGGGATGGACATATGACAATTGAGGCCAAGCCAAAAAACAGTGCATAGGAGAAAACAGAAAGGTAATGGTGATCTAATTGTTTTGATTTCCAAAGTATTAAAACCTGATATTCTTATCTTGCTGGCATTGTCTTTAATGATTTAAACTATTGTTGCATGCAATAGTTTTTCTTTAAATATTCTCCTTGCTGTGCACATACAAACACATACACAAACACACACATCTACTGTAAAAATCTCTAATTCCTATTAGCTGAAAAGCATTAGAGCTGTCACTGCCTCTTGAATAAAAGGTCTGTACAGCATAATTGTATACTTCAGATATAACCTAGAATGTGTTTTTAGGGCAACTTTCTATTAGCTGTGTTTAAGCCACACAAAGCAGCTAGAACTGGAATCCAGTCCTGTTCTCAGTGGTTTTAGTTTAATACACCATTCCCCAAACTTAGAGCTGTAAATATTTGTAATTGCCTGCAACTTTACAGCAGCTGAAATAAGGCACTCATTAAACCTTTCCTTCCTCTCCAATTATCTTGGCTTTTTTTTTTCCTCAGGAATGTTTTTGCTCTTGACTAATGCCAATAGTGATATGTTTTTGCAAAACAATTGCTACATAAAATACACTTATATTTGATATTAATTTCCTAGTTTCTCCACAAGCTATCAGGAGTGATATGAGAGTTATTGCCTATATTCCTAGAAGATATAATTTTATAGTACAGGTATATATTAATATAGAGCTACAGAGACCTACATTTGGAATGGCTCATGCATGTGTTTATTCTTTGTGAGTGGAACCGTGGAAGTCAAATATAAACATACAGAAACATGGTAAGATTTTCTTCTGAAGTTGAAGACTCTGAAAATACAACAGCTCAATTATAAAAATAATACACCTGATAAAGAAACATAATCTCAAATTTATAGAGATACTTAACAATCTCTGGAAACCAACTGAGAAGGGCCTAAAGTAGTAGCACCTCAAGAGGTGGGGTACTTAAATAATTTCCTGCTTTTAAAATGCAGAATGTTTTTTTTGGCATCTCATCTATTTATATTTTATATATATATATATATTTCATATGTACAACATACATAAGTATGCATTTATGCATGCGTTCCTATGTGCATGTCTAAAAGGTGCTTAAGAAAGAAAACGAAAAGCACCAGTAAGCTGTTACCTGCTGAAATAAATCACTATCTACCAGGATCTTGAACACAGGGAGGCCCTTCTTTCCAACTTCTACAAACATCTTTCAAAAATAAATTTTCAGAGCTGAATTCCTAAATATGGTTCAGGCTGGCACAACAGATAGCTCACCCTGTAGTAGAATCTCTTTCTTCACAACAGGCAAAGATAAAATATGAAGTTTACTATAGTAAAACTTATGGCCCTAAAGATATTTTTAAGTCTTCCAAGTTTGGTAGCTACTGATATGGAGTTTTAAACCCCCAGTTTTAAAGTACCTGAAATCCATTTTCAGCTTTTCTGTGTCTTATTGCTCTATATCCTCACCAGGATCTCAATTAAATTTTCTTCAAAAGCTTTTCTAAATTAGATTCTTATTATTAAGAAGAAAAGTAATATCTCTGTTTACCCTTACAAATAGGAAAATGTTTGACTGAATTTGTAGTCATAGTACTTTGGTAAAGAATGAAAGACAATTAAATCTAACTGGGAAATCTGATAAATAATTCACTGCCAGGGCTGAGAGATGCACTGATGCCATTTAGTTTTTGCCTTTTTTTCCTTTTATGTGTTGTCTGTATTCTTCACACATATATTTGTAGCTCTCTAGTCTATTGTATTACTGACTAGTTTTCTCAGTACTTTTCCACGGCCTTTTCTTAAGCAGAAAGAAAACAAATTCCAGAGCTTCAAGCCCCAGGTGGTACAAGGCTCCAGTGCCATCTTGGCCCTTCCTGGGAACCAAGGCTGAGAACGAGAACAGCTCTTGGAGACACATTCTCATGGACAAAGTACTATTAGTGCTGAAGGGGGGCTCCAGAGAAGGGCTTGACCTGGGGGGGAATTTCATCACCACTTGTCCTCCCAATTGGTGCTTTTTATAATTTATTCTAATTTCCTAAAACCTATAAAATATACTCACCCCCAGAGGATGGGGGGGTGGGGTGGTGGTTTGTGGACATCTTTCCATAACTGCTCCTGAAGAGCAAATAAAGATCCCCTTTTATACTATTACTTCATTATTAAAATTATCTCAAGTTTCATTTTCAGTCTGAGAAAAAGGCAACAGCACAACAGTTTTTCTGGTAAGAAATTCAGAAAGATTTGTTGTCTTCTGAAGCTGAACAAGCCTAGAATAAAAGCGAGCACCTGAAAAGAATTATTGCTTCTAATGTCAGCCAGTTTCTCACAGTCAAGTTTTTTGCCAAGAGCTTGTGTTAGCTTTTTCTTCATGGGATCCTGAAATATTCCATGTATTTTCTTTATTCTCTGTATTGAAGTCTTTGAACAAAACCTTCTGAGATCTTCAATATAAAACTTGGGTTGATTTTCAATCTCAAAGAATACAGTGATCAGTGAGAGAATTACTGATTGAGGCTGTCTGTGGTAAATATATGGCTTTTATGTCTGTCAGCTAATGCTGAGGTTTGTGTGCTACTATATCATTATTCCAAACTAAATACAAACCTCAGGGGGCACAAATTCAACCTAAATAAAACAAAAACCCATAAACCTAATAAAATCCTTTCCCACATGAAGGAAAAGAAAAATAGGCTGCCATTATATTAGACAGCAAAATCACAGGTTTTTACAAATATCTGTGAAAGAAATAACAGGCTAGCATTTAATGAAAATTTGCTTTGAGATTTAATGGAAAAGCCAGGTTGTTGTTGATGAAGTTGCAATTATAGTGAACTATATTGTTTGCTAAATAGAATTAAGATGGAAAGAGACAGATTGCTAGGAGAGATGCAAAAATGAATGTTGAGGATAATAATGCTTTCATCAGAGAAATAATCCTGAAAGTTACTAGGTCTATGGAGTTTTGGTTTGTTTATTTTTTTTTTTGCTGCATGCTTTATAGACACATTAGCACAAAAAAAAAAAAAAAAAAAGAAAGAAAAGGGATAGTAATTTGTAGAAACTATGGGGGTTTTTTTCAGCTTTCTTGCCTAATGGCAAATAGTTGAAGTTTCATGATACTACCCAAGGATTCATGTTCCTTTGTTTTCACATATCAAAGGATTAGTCTGGAGTAAATAAGAAAAATTCTGAAATATGTAGCAATTATGAAGATTGTATGCATTTGATAGTTTGTCTTTTTGGACTTTTTAGACACACAAATCAGAATGAGATTACTGTTATTTGAAAAAAAGTGCTTGTCTATAAAAACTTACATTTATATTACCATCATTTAAGACTATCCATCGACTTCATAACTTGATCTGGTATCACTTAAAGGTGAAGACCCACCCAGTGTTTTCAAAGGAGACAAGGCATAAAAGAGAAGGAAAGCAGTGAGCTGGGTTTGTAGTTTATTAAGGCAGAATGGGGTTAGCAGCAGCAAAACTGTTAATGCATTATTACATAAGAATTTAAATATTGCATGTGAGCCCAACTGCTTATAAAATAGTATTAAATTAATTCAAATGACAACACTAAGATGCATAGAATGGTGATAGTATTCTTCTTTCAGTCTTAGGTAAATATATTGACCTGGTTTGTTAGATAACTATATATACATCTTTTTACATGCAGAACCGACAGTCTACTCAAAATTGCTTCAAGTGTGGTATGACATTTCTTGATAATTAAAGAACACCAGTGCTATTATTCTCTCTGTTAAGCTAGAACTTTTTCTGCTAGAGATGATATTTGGCTTGAAATCATTTTGATAACTTTCCAGGGAGACAGGTTTTTTTAAAATTATGCCATAGCTATTTTCCCATCCTGCACCTGCTCACAATGCTGCCCTCTGTCCTTTTATCGAAATTAATGAATTAACTGAGAGTTTGGGGTTCAAATTTGTATGCGGATCTCACTGTTGATTTTGATTTCTATGTTTTTTATTTGTATTTCAACTAGATATGTTTTGATTTGCATTTTGATTTTAACTTTTTCTTTTTTTCTTGATGTCATTTCAAGGCCCATGAATTTCAGGAAGGATGTATTTTATGTCTGATTTCTAAAGCTCTTTAAGGATTTCTATGATTTCAGATAAATTATCTTGTTTTGGCCTGTATTTTTGCTTTTTTACTATTACATATTGCAGTTGGCAATACTTCTTCCACAAGAGTTTTTCTAGGTTTGATATGTTCCATATTCATTTGCGTTGTTTCCCAACCCAGGGACCATTAGCCTAGTTATGTGGATGTTAGCAGAGACATTCTCATTAGCTTCCATAAAAGCAACCAAAGCAGAAAACTTTTACAAAATCAGCAAATTGCTGTTTATAGTCTCCAACAATGCTCCAGATCCCTAAATCAGCAGAATCACTCCAACTGGTTTCACAGGGAGTCTGGCCAGGGTGTGTGTCATCAGAAAGGTTTTTTCAGAACCCAGCACCATTTAGACCAGCCGCTAGGATGCAACAAACTTGTAAGGCTTGTTAGCAGCACCTGTGAGAGGATCTTTGATATAATTTCTGATTAAAAGCTCTTCCTTGAATAGGACAAACTGCAATTAATTAGAAATTAATTCCAATTTATCATGTACAAGGGTCTGCCAATGGTGAAAAACTCAGGAGGGAGAAAATGGTATTAAAATTAATTAATCTTTCATTAAAAAAGCATAGAACACTTAGACATATTTATACCACTGAAGATAGGTATCAGGTGCTTTCACTTACTCTGAGAAATCTCTTCCTATATAATGAAACACAGTGATGTCATAATCAATCTGACAGGTGGGGGAAAAAAAAGAGAAGTTGAATTTTTCTTTCCATGACAGCAAATATTAACACAGTATGCACATGGGTGCATACAAAAATCGCATAATTTAGAAAACATTTCTGCATGAAATATGCTTCAGCACACAGCATTCTAGTTAGAAAAGAAAATAAAAGGAATAGGTAGGGAAAAACTCTCAATGTTCTTTTCACAGAATATGATGATTTTCTAGTGTTTGTACTTAATATTCTTACTTTATTCTCAGTTATTACTCTTGTACATTATTGTCTTGTATATAAAAGGTAGATCTTACCAATTCCTTTCATCAAGTATCCACTTCCTACACTTCTTTTTCTATCCTTAACTTATTGCTGTGTTTAAATTTTGCATAAACCTTATCCTTCCAAACTACATTTTTTATACAATATCAATCTTCTGTAAGGAAAGAAAGAGCTTCCTTTTTGCTAAAGAGACCAAAAATGTGCGCAGCACAGGAAAAGAGGGGAAAAAATCATGTATTTATTTGCCTTATCAATTTTGAACGTGCATTAGTTGTATTCACACATTATTTATCTTCTTTTCTTTTCTTCTACAGCAGGGAGCCAAAGGACTGTGTTTCGGAAAGGCAGCACTCACAGTTCAAAGAAATAATGTTGAAGGTCATTATTGCAGCACTGAAGCATTTGCTTTCTCTTTGTGCATCAAACTGACAGTTTTGATGACAGATAAGAGCTGTTGTTTCCTCCAACTTTTTTCTCAAAATAATGGTGGTTTTTTTCTTTTAAGCAATTGTCTTTCATGTTTACTTAATTTAATTGTGCAAACTGTAGAATCAGACAGGAAATAAGATGTGGCACAAACTTGTAATTATGCACTAAAATCTTGAAAGACTTAGTGAGGAGAAATCATTTGATGGACATGATCAATGTAGCTGTCACTTTCAAACAAATGTCATTATAAGAGATGCCTCTGCATATTTCTGCTTAGTTTCCTTCTGATAAAGACAGAATATAAGATAAACAGAATATTAAGTATTTTTCTATAATTTATGAGATTGAAACTTAAAATTATTGCAATGATCTTCAACAAACTATTGCAGAAATAGTTCAAGCATATTTCAGAAAGCCAGAAATTCTGTCTCTGATCTGAAATAATGCAAAAGTCCTAACATTGAACTTGGAAGAAAATAAAATAAGGCAGCAAAAAAAAAAAAAAAAAAAAGTGGAAATAAAATATTAGAAACTAATTTTCAAACATAAAGGGCAATTTCTCACATACAGCTATGAAAATAAGAAATATAGTACATTGGAAAGAATTAGAACCCAAAACCTTTCTGAATATAATCATTGCATATAAAAATTCCAAATTCCAAAGCTGCAGCACATGGAAACAGCAGGGGTTTTTACACTTAATAGTGTGATGCAAAAACCTAAATGCTTTAATTTAGCCTGTATTGGTCCGATTCCAAGGTCACTGAGAGGTCTGAAAAGGGTTGAGGATGGTTGCACTTATGAGAGAGCAGAGGACTCAGACAGGCACAATCCTTTCCAGAAGCAAGGATCTGGCATTAGAGTAGCTCTTGTGAAAAAAACTAAGCACACAAACCAAAACCAGGGACATGCGCATACATGCACACGTTCAAGCACACGTGTGTACATGGTGGCAGCTACAGCTGTGACATACCAAATGGATTTGGGGGAATAATTCTCATCTCTATTTTTTATGAGTCATTTAAGCATCTTTCCCCTCATTTCAGAAAAAAAATAATCTCTGATTTTAGTAGTGATATCTGGTTGAAATCAGGGCACATACTTCACACTCTTGCTGCCACGGGCAATGTGGAAGACATTCACACCAGTGAATCTCCACTGGCACAATAAATGGTCGCTAGACTTTTTGCTGCTCTTAGTATTTTGCTCTCCTAGGTGACTACCTGGTCTGCCAGTTGGGTAGGACCTGTTCTATGGGTCGCTGATGCCTCATAGATTTTTTCTTATCTTCCTTTTAGTGTTTGACTGCACTATAGCTGAGTGATGAGCTAAAATAGCCTTGGTTAGCTGGTTATCCAGCTCCAATGGTGGATCCCTTCTCAAATGTTTTGAGTAGCACAATATCCCTTAGTTTCTAATACCTAAGTTTCATTTAATTGCCTAGCTTGCTACTGGATTTCATTTTTTGGTAGTGAACTCACTGTTCAGCCTTTTGACTTGATTTCTGACATTGTGCTGAACCTACATTAACCTTTCTACCATTTTTCCTCCCCTCATATGTTCTTTAATTCACTATCTTCTTAGTGTCTCCTTCCTTTCACCCTCTGGCAGGCTACCACATTCTTGTCACTTTGACTGCCCTGCAATAGATGGTGTCTACTCTCATAGCTCTCAAGCTACTGATAACTACCATATTTCTTTTTTTTCCTGTGGCAGGAAGCCAGACTTAAACATAAAACAAATAAATAGCATAAAGAATTAGAAAACTGCAAGCTCTAACATTTTTTCTTTCTTGTTTTCGGCTCCACCCTGATCCCTAGAGCAAGACTGTCACACTACTACTTAAGAAAAATGATGTAATCATTAAACCCTCAATGTCCACTTTAAAGTGTTAACTTCTCCAAGTCCAGTGCCATTAAATTTGTAAAGGAATATAATTTCTTTTCATTAACATTGACATTTTGTCCCAGTGGTCAGAGAACAGACTCTCCTGAAAGACCTTTATTCCCTTTAATCCTTTTTATCCTGATCATCTGTAATCTTATTCTAGCCCAGAAAACAACAATGAGGATTTTTTTCTTCCATCTGTAGATGTGAAATTTTAAAGTGAGAGCTAAAATAATCATGACTAGAGAAAAATGACATTGTATATAGTATTACCATATGGCTCATGTTGTTTCTAAAGACCCACATTTGATTTTTCAGACTTTTAAGTTTTAGTATTAAAAAATATTATATTCCTATGCAAATTATATTGTAGATTTCTTGAGCAATGTTCAGTGTAAGTCAAATATAGACTCAGGAATGAGATGTTTTAGTACCTTTGTTAGCTGTTCTGTAAGCCACTTGCCATCCTGGAATATCAGAACATTTCATCCAACCCAGAATTAATAATTTCACTGTAGAAAGATTACTTTTGGTATAAACACAAAGGGGCACATCATGGTTTAACTGCAAGTATTTTTTCTTCCTTAATTTCAAGTACCCAAAATACTTGCTGTTCCTGAATATTTCTGAGGCCTTCTTTATATTATATACATACCATTATACTAACTAGAGCAAGAACAGGGAGAGGGGCAAAGATTGTACTTGTACTGATGGTTTTTAGAACAAGAATATGGCTACAAAGGTAGTGTAGGGGAGATCATATAATTTAATTTTTTTTTTGGCAGTCACAGATTCATGAAAATCCTTAAGGTATGGGCTGACTAAAATAAGGTCAGCTGGAATTTTGGGATGAATGTGTTTTAACTTCTTCCTCATACTGAGATCCCCAAGATGAAATGATATAATTAAGCAATGGATACAATCTCTATTAGAATTTGAATTCAAACATGAAAATTCAGACTAAGGGAAGAAAGAGTAGAAAGTTTTGTGTACCACAATATTAGAAAGACATTAAGCTATTAGACAGCATCCTCCTCTGGATGAGGATGCTGAAGGATGAGGATGGTGAAGGCTCTGGAGGGGAAGCCACGTGAGGAGCTGCTGAGGTCCCTTGCACTGTTCAGTCTGGAGAAGAGGAGGCTGAGGGCAGATCTCATTGCAGCTACAACTTCCTCAGGAGAGGAAGAGGAGGGGCAGGCACTCATCTCCTCACTCTCATAACTGATGACAAGACCTGAGGAAATGGCATGAAGGTGACTTGGAGGAGAATTAGGTTGGATATGAGGAAACAATTTTCCATCCAGAGAGTGGTTGGGCGCTGGAAATGGCCACAGCACCAGGCTGACAGAGTTCAAGGAGAATTTGGACGATGCTCTCAGGCACACAGTGCGATTCTTGGGTGTCCTGTGCAGTGCCAGGAGTTGGATTCGATGATCCTGACTGGTTCCTTGCAACTCAGCATATTCTATGAAATGCAGAACTATTGTCCACCAGAGATTATAAAAGTACACTTCTATACCTTGAAGCTCTTGAGAAACTGTCTCAAAATTTGGTGTGTCAAGACCTGTGCCCTATAGAACTGCTGTTTATCTCCTTGTGATGACCATGAGGGAGTTCCTTGCATTTATCATTTGGGTAAGTCCAATTCATAGAGAGAAATTTGCATGCATTTTTCTTAATCTTACATATTTTAGAATCAGATTTTTTTTTCTTCCTTACAGTAATTAATTTCAATAAATGTTGATGGGTTGTTTATTTTTAAAGCACTATATATGCATCTACATGTAAGTATGTATGTGTACATATGTAAACAAATAGAAATGAATATACACAAAAATATTCAGTCATCAGCTTTTGCATCCCCTAGCACCAGTACCTTTTTGAACTCCTGACCCTTGCTGAACACTGACTGAACATCCTGCAGTTCATCTCAGTGCTACTGTCCAGGGTCAGAACACTTGGCTGCAAATCAAAAAACATTTTCCTTTTTTTTTGAAGTGCTCAAAGAAAGTTTTAAAAGGCTGAAGGTGATACTTTGGCCTTGAGGCTTACTTCACATTGCTGAGGTACAGAATTTTCTTCCTTATGCCCTGAAGAACAATTTCTGAATAGGAAGAACAAAAATAACATTCCCATGTATGCTGATCTCTATACAGGAAGAGACTGGCTTGGTTCACAGTGGACACCAATACTGCCTACAGCCAATGGTATCTTTTGAGTTCATTGAGGAGTCCAGTTACTGTGCTCATGATATAACTTAGCAGTTTTTTTCCACTGATTTAGAACTTTCTTAATGTTTTTCATTTGAAACAATCACAGGTAAAGCCCCTTATCCTCATGAACTACTGTCAGGTATATAAGTTTGGCAGCAGTTCTATTCTTCTCCTTCCTTCCTCTCTCTTCCCCTCCCCTCCACTCTCATCCTATTTGTTAGCGCTCAAGACTTGTTACTTGTTACTCTAAGACTGGAAATTTTAAATTTAAGTTAGAACTGAAAGAAGGGAAACACTGAAACAGAAATCAAGAAGGAGATCTATAGCCACTTACAACACTTTTTGCGCTGACATAAGGTCCCAAGGGCCTCAAATTTTTTCAGCAGAACTAGAAAGAATTCATTATTTTGTTCAGTCAGATGCTGCAACTCACTTTAACAGAAAACAACAGATTCTAAAGAGCTGATGTAAATGCAAATAAACAAATTCCCTTGATCTACTTCTTCCTCATGTACTGTCTTGATGGACCTGCTGAGCTTTCACTTCTAGGACAAAGTTGAAGTTTACCTTTCCTATCCAGTCTTTTGTATGGTTTACACAATGCCTTGAAGAAATCAGGGTTTGGGTTTTTTTCCCCCTTTGAATCACTCCTTTTTATACAGCATGTTTCTTTTTGTATATATTTTCACTGTTGTGATGTGATGTGATAAAACAAAATGTTGGTCCAGAAAGATTTAATTCATGCTTTTATATAAATACATTTCTATTTGTTTTCATTTATAAAACACACAAAAAATGTTTGCAAAGAATTAACCAGAAGAACTATGTTGTGGTGTGAAAACAAATCTTAGAGAGCCAATCAACACTGCATACCTATTTAGTAGTTATCTGCAAATTGGTTTCCAGCCTGAATTCCAATAGGATTTTGGATGAATAGGCAGGAAATTTAGTTTCCTACAAGGTTATATTGCTTCATTTGGAATGCCTTCTGGATTTTTAGTATTAGAAGACAGCATCTAATAAACAGGTTAGTGTTGCTGCCTTTTACTTCATTAAATTTTTTCCTGATAGTCTTCAGATGGTCCTGTCTGAACTATGAAAACACAGAAGAGTGCAATTTAGGTTCCAGTTCTACTGTCTATGGACAGCATGAAGTACATGCCATGACAATGCTAATGACAGTAATAGCAGTGGTCCCTGCATCACTGCTCAAAACTCTTTAAAACACTACCTTTGATCACAAGAAAAAAATTGTTCTGACTCTTTGCTCAAAAGTTCAACAAGACATGAGCTGCAGATGACTAGCTGTATATTTTTGTCTTTAACAGGTGTCAGGCTCCTTCGAAAGTATATTAAGCCTGTATACTGTAAATCTGACTGCCTCCATTTCCCTTAAATCTGGAACTGCACAGTTTTACATTAAGTAAATGATGACATGTATTGGACTCTTCTCACAAATGTTGGTTTTTTTCTCCCCTCCAATATCTTAAGAACAACAGAGTGATTAAAGTTACAAGTAGACAGGTTCTGAATAGACTACTAATGTATTGTTTTCACAATAAATATCCCACAGCATGAAAGCACAAACCAATAAGCTCTCCTCTTTACTTTTCCCAAAAAAGCTTTTTTGCATTCCCTTTAGCCCACTTATTTGCATCTTTATACTGAAGTGAGCAGATTGCTCATTGCAATATCTGTCTACATTCTCTCTCATCATTTATATTCAGTGTCTTTCTTCCCATTTGCTACCTAGAAATTTACATTCCAATTCATTTGCTCTTGTACCCCAAGCTTAGTCTGGAAAAGTCAAACTTTGCTAGCCTAGGATATACTGGTCTGCAGTTCAGTATCCAAATACTCACAAAAAGCCTTGGTACTACTCTTTCCTGCTGATTTTCCTATTTCTGTTAGTCTAACTTTGGACATGCAGCAGGATATTACCGTTACCTTAGCCTAAGGAGCACATAGATGTTGTATCCCAGTATCAGTCTTACGGTACACGACAAAAGAATCCACATTTATCTAGGACTGAAGTCAATTTTGACTCTTAGTATACATGTGTAGTTATCTGTTCAAATGCATATTTTAAGCCTTTTTAAAAATATGTTTAATTTTTATTTTTTGATACTTAGAAAGCAATTGTTTTCTAAACACTTTTATTTTTTCCTCTATAAATGCCTTTGAATATATATTCACCAGTGAAAAAGATAAAAGTATTTCTGCTGCATAGAATTTATAAAGAAGTGCCACATAAAATCACATAGTAAAACACTGGAAATTAAATAATTGGAGCTTTTAAAAAATTTTCAACAAAAATATATTTTCTTTGAAAAATACTAGTTTTTTGAATAGTTCTTCAAAATATATTGGTTTTGATTTCTCTGGATTTTTTTCTTGTATCTGAATGAGACCAAAAAAATTGGTCCATACATTTTTGCATTCTTTGTTTCTGTTCTGTTCCCCTCACAACTGAGAGCAAATGGCTGAAATCTGGATTCAAATTTCAGAGCTTGACTCCATCTTAGAGGAAGACAGGCTTTATATTGAATGTCCCAGAGGCAATAATTTTCTCCAGGTTAAAGGCTTGTAGGTCTCCTTGACTTCAAAGAGACCTCCAAGCTCCAAAAAGAGTGACCACTGTAAACAAGACACAATTGCTGTTTTCCAGACAGCAGCTCACAGGAAATTGGCAGTGTTGTGCTTTCCTATCAAATAATGGAAGTGTTTGCTCCATGCACCAGACTGTGATAAGGATAAATTAAATATTGCAGAGCTGAATATAATAGAGGAGTCTAAATTTAGTTATTCTTTTCCAAGTTGTTGTTGGAAGGCTGTGATTGAAAAACAATACTGGATTTTAAACATTCCCTCAGGATAGTGCTGGCAAACTACTATCAAACCAGGAAACACAACACCCACTGTTCCAAACACCTCTGTAAGTGTGACTCAGATGCAGTCCCTGCTGATGCTAATGTCTCTGCCTTCCCTGATCTTCCAACTGATCCCTGCTGGGAAATATGAATGAGAATTTATCACAGCTTCATAATAAACTGTGTAGGCTCAGAAATACTTATTTTCTGGCACAATGTTCACTAAAGGAATGCCACAGACAAGAATGTGTATAGCTCCTAGTGCTAACCTCTATGCTTACAATGATTGACCTGGAAAGGAGGTTGCTAAATGGGCAGCAATCAGTAGAGCAATGGTTGAGTTGAAAATGGCAATAATTATTTCATAGAATGAGTAGATGGATACCCATTCCTCAGATTTACAACCTTTCTAGGGTTAAGCTATGTCTCTATATCCAAGGTATTAAGGTAATTACCATTTTTTCTTGTCTGATTATCATTGTGGTAGTATTGCTCACAATCATACCAAGCGGCTTAGTGGAGCTAGTAATGTTTTACAGTAGTGTTCTTAGCAAATATCTGAATCCATTTACACAGTTCAAGAAGAAATCTCATTTTCCATCAAAATTTTTGAAGCATCCAACTACCTTTTCTAAGCTTTCCCAAGCCCAGCTCCCTCAGCTGCTCCTCATAGGACTTACCCTCTAGACCGTCCACCAGTTTCGTTGCCCTTCTCTAGGCTTGCTCCAGCAATGCCATTCCTGAACTGAGTGGCCCAAATCTGAACACAGGATCTGAGGTGTGGCCTCACCATCAGGGAGCTATCACTTCCCCAGTTCTGCTGGCCCCACTATTGCTGATCCAAGGATGCCATTGTCCTTCTGGGCCACCTGGACACATGCTGGCTCATGCTCAGCCAGCTGCCAACCAGCACTCCCAGGTTCTTTTCTGCTTGGCCATTTTCCACACCTAGCTACCGACCAGCTAATCTAGACACATTAATGTTCTTGGTTTTAACCATAGTAATATCATATTAAGACTTGCTAAAATTGAGTAAGCTCTAAAATTTCTTTAAAACCTCCAAACTTATGATTTTAAGCACTAGAGATTAAAAAGGTATCTTCTTTCTTCTATCCTCATAAAGTTGTGTTTGGGGTTTTTTAATGCAGGCAAGAATTAAGAAGTAAATAAAATTGATGATCATTGAAATGATTCTTCTCTTTACTAAAATTAAAATTCTATACAGTATGTTTTAGATCTGATTTACAATGGCAACACAAATTTCTAATTTGGCACAATGTTAGTATTAACTGGTTTGTTCAGAAGAGGTGAAAAAATCCTATTCTTCTAGTACCACACACTATAAATATATTTAACCTCAGCTGCTGCTCTTGCAGTAATAAATTACAAAAAAACTTATATTATTAGGTCTGTTAAAGACTAGTCACTTACCTTTTTAGTTATAAAGAAGGTCTTAGAGTTTTTCCCAGGTTTTAAGTCTAATTTTCCATATGTCTTTTTAGGGGAGTTTGGTTTAGAACTGATAATTGAATTTGTCTCATAGTATTAGTCACTGACATTGCATCAGTGATGGGAAAGTTAGCACTCTTTCTCAACAGTATATTCATCCCACTGTTAACAGTCTTTCTGATCTAAATGCTACTCACTCTAGCTATGTGACAATTTATTAAAATGCTTGAAGCTCAGTTTCCAATGTTGCTAACACTGAGGCAGACAAACTATGACTGAAAAATAGTTATTAAAATCAAAAAAACAGATAAACCCATAGCTTTAAAATTAGTGACATGTCACCATATACCTAATCCTGTTGTAAAAATTCATTCACATCCCTTCCAGTTCTCGATGGTGTTATGTTTCTTTGAACATTTCCTGATATAAGGGTTTCTTTCCTCACAGATGCAACTGTAGTTCATTTATTGTTTAAGAAGCAGCCATACAGGAGCAACTACTTCAATTGCTGCTGTATGGACAGCATAAACCTTCATTCAACAAGTAGTCAAGTAGTTGCAGGTAAGAAATGGCAACATTGTGCTGAGTAAGTTGAAAGATATAGACAGTACATCAATCATCAGATTATTTACTCCTTACACCAGACCCTACAGATAAATAAATGACTACCAGTCTCTGTCCCCACTCATTTGTTCACATGAAGCATCCTCCAGAGTACAGAAATAAGGTTTAGATGACAGAGAATTATTTCCTTGTTCCTTTAACAGCACACATCTTGCCCAGTCCTTCTGAGAAAGACTCTCATTTCCTTCTAAAGTCAAAAGATTAAGATTTTGTTTCTGCTTTTTCCTTTCCAGGCTGAATAGTTTTAACGTAGCAGTTAATCAAACAATTGTAATAATGCTCATTTTACAACCCAGCTTGCAGGAAAACATAAATTACCAAAGAAAGAACGTTTGACCTCTGTACTTTCACACATCTTTGTTCCAAATAGAAAGAATATACATACATATATACCTGCATACATATATTGAAAAGCAAATGATATCACAGATGTTTTGATCAGTCTGACATCTCTGGGGAATTTAAGATGATAGCCAAGGTGCCATAAATGCTGGAGAGACAAAAAGTGAAAATTAATTCAGCCTGGTGGACTCAGTAGCTTAATGCACATTTTGTGGCTCAGCCTTTTTATGTCAGTTTATACTCATTTTATACTACTGCAATGACCACAACAGGATCTTTACCACTGCTGAATGTCTGTCTGTGCTGTTTTCCCCTCACAAGAGATTTGAACTTTCACTTTTTCCTCACTAAAAGGAGTATCCTTAATTAAAGTACACATTCTTTGCACTTAATTGGTTGCTATCTGAACATTTTCCATCCTGCAAATGTCATCTCTCTTTATCTGTAATGGAAAATCAGAACTTTTCTATTAGCAAGTAAATACTGGAACTCAGTTTACTTTCAGACTTCTGATTCTTTTGTCTTAAAACAAACAAACAAAAAACAATATTGTGCTGGGCATGTTGGAGCATTTTTAATGACTCTACTTAATGAAATATGTCTCTTATCAACACATTCATATTAGTTCCTAAATGAAAATTTATACACTGTAATCTTTATGTTATGATAGTTATTATCCAAATAGTGCAGATATTTCAGGCTTTCTATAAGAATTTTTTTTCTATAATAATAAAATCTAAACATGACATTTGAACATATGAGGACCTGATGGTCGAATGATGCCTTTTATCCATATCACAGTGCATTTGTCTCTTTACTATATGTTACAGAAGGATCCTATAAGGTCCAAAAAAGGCAAACTTATCAGGAAATTATTGTGCTGTATTTTCATCATGCCAAAAATAATTTGACCTGAATTATACTTTATATAAATATTTAGTTTAGCAGAAATGAACTCTTTTCTGCTGAATATACAGTTTAGGATAGCTACTTAAACATCTGGCTATGAATAACACAGAGTGGTACTTCAAAACATACTTCTTAGTATTCATAAAATTTTACTCCTACCATTCAGAGCCAACCTGTCATTATTATACTTGCTATTAACAGACTATTTCAGCTTGTTTATTTTGGAGGATAATGACTTTTAAGGATACGTATTCATCCTGTTGCATGAGAATCATTCTTGTAATTCCTAATAACATTCTTGGGAGCTACTCATACAAATCCTTACTGAATTAAGAATAAAGGCCAGCAAAAAATGAAAAGAATATTGAAGGCAATGAAAACAATTGTTACAGAAGATTAAAAGTCAGATTTTGGTGCTCGGTGGCCAATTAGCTAATTTAACAGTGTCTCAATATGCACATATAAAATAGTTGTGATTTTCATTGGCATTTCATCTTGTATGCAAGACTATGGGATTGTTAAAAACATAATTAAAATAGATTTAGAATAATGCATGAAAGCTATCACCTGAAGGCCACTAGGAAAGTTTATTTGTTATTTATACTTTGGACATTTTCTATTTTCTCATCTTTGGAAAAGCATTCCCTCATAATTTTACATTTATCTCTCCAAAATATGAAGAGAAATCAAGTGACATTTAGCTTCTGTAAATGTCATTATGACCTGCGATGTGAACAAGAAGGAATTTAAAGTTTATTGATTAAATCCTATAAATGTCTACCAGATGTCCAATGCAAATAAGAGAGGAGTGGAATTTCAGAGCTCTTCACAGTGACCTGACTTTTACTTCTGTCAAAGAGACACACATATGACCAGCCCAGAGTAATTAGCAGACACCAAACCTCACTTGTCTTAAAAATGACCTTCAATTCTATTAAACATTTATGCTCTTACAGGTATATTAGCAAGAAATAAGCCTCCACATATAATACCCACAACAATGCTACACCCAAATTTTCCAGTTTAGGGTGCATATTCTTTGCAGTTGTGTTTTGTCATCACCAATTGATAAATAAAAATGCTACATGATTCATTACCTCAAGGAAGAAAAAAAAGGAAAAAAAGAACAGACTGGGATTTATTATCCTGTCTAACAATCTGTGTACTCAGTGGAAAAGCAGCTGGACTTTGAAAAAAAATTACTGTTCCTCTGCTATGCATGCAATCTTTGTGTATGATATAAATTTCTGAAATTATGCCAATCACTAGAAAAATAAGCATTTGTTTGGAATAAAAGTAAGTTTGGGTGAGAAAGAGAGAAGCTAGAAATTTTCTTTAACATTTTCAGACAGGCATATATCAATTTGTCCTATGAATTGCCTGTAACAAGTAGCTTCATTCCATCAGGATCATTACATACCTTTTTCACTTAATTGTTGTTAAATGCTAATTGGCCTTTGGAGAAAATCCATTATCATTTGTCAAGGACAGAAACGAAATTTGTGTATTAACGCTATCAAATCCAAGAAGAGAAAGTTATTAATGTTTTATCATAATTAAAACATTAATTCAGTGCTTTAGAAGTCAGTATCAGTGATATTACAGACTGTGTAGCATCTCCTTGTTTTCCATTTGCTAAGCAATCTGAGATGAAGATTGACTATGAAAGGTACAGGATGCCACAGGCTTTGTGTGGTTATAAATTTAATTAATGTCAAAATGGTTAAAGTGTTGGATAATGACTTTAGAATATTAATGAATACCTCATTAGAAATATTAACAGTATATAAACTAGACTATCATTGTGGTTCACTACAGAGAACTGTAGTGAAAGCACATAGCCACATGCTCAGTTATCATACTTTTCTTAATCATAAAATCAATTTCATGTGAAAAAAAGGAAAGTGCTGTTTATGTACAGTAGATAACTCATCTGGTTTAAACATCATCTGAAATACAAAAGTGAAGCTATTGAACTCAATAAAAATGAACTTAAGAGAGAAGATAAATAAGAATGGTAAGTTTGAATGGCTAATTTGTAGATTTGGGTCTAACTAAAATTATCTCGCAGTGACAACGATCCCTAGGTGTACTATTTTCAATAGGCTTTGTTGCTGGTACTCCAGAAATACACATAATCAGACAGTGTAATACCTGCAACACACACACTCCTTTCTCCATTTCTTTTTGGGGTGGTAGGTAACTCAGCAAAGCATCTACTCAAACTGGTTAGATTAAAGAAAGAACTTCATCCCTTAGCTTGGCTGGGAACTAGTTTTCAGAATCGCAAGGAATAAATGATCAAATTTAATGAGTAGGACAAAAATTAGAATGCTGGTGTCCGAACATGGTGTCATCTTCTAGATGGCAGTCCAGGGCTCATTGGACTTTAAGACTAAGATGCCTTGATAGGGTAAAACAAAGCTGAAAATTAGAAGAGGAGATAATCATATTGAATCCTATAATATTGTTTCTAATATTACTCTTAATTTTACGATATCTTTCAAGGCAAGGAGAAGAAGAAAAAAGGCCACCCAGATTAAAATAACTTAAAAGAATAGGGAAAGGATACACAGAGCAACAGAAAGAAATGCAACATAACAAGTGTGACGTAATTGTGGAATAATAACAGAGAATGGAAAAATTTTGTTTGAATGTGTGGACATTAGTTGAAATGTAATTGTGTGGTATGGAAATGACAGGATTATGTGATATGACAGCTTCATTGTAAGTGGTGGGAGAAGCCTTTTTAATGAAGGCAATTTAGATACCTGGCAAATACTGGATTGAAAAGCTCAAAGGTATCAAATGAAGAAGAAAACCAAAGCTGTGAATCTGAATCCAGCTTGCACCAACTCAGCTGTGATGGCAGAGCCTCTGCACTCCCCAGATGCTACCTTCAAAATAGGGGAGGCCAGGTAAATGAGACTGGGCAGGTCCCTTGTCTCAGGCAGATATCACCAGCCTATTTCCAGTAATGCGTCGTTCCGGCAGTGAAGTGGGTGACGAAACTCAGCCATCCTCTCCCTCCATTCTCCAAAATGAGACAAACCCACAGATTATGTATTAATGACTGCCAAAAGGACACAAGTGGGTAAGTGATTATATTGAGACAGAGGAGCAATGCCCCCACCACCTGTTACTCTGTTTAGAGACCTTTGATAACATCAATTCTCTCCATTGCTTTACGGAGGTGTCAATGGAACTTTATATTTTGCTACTTGAGGCAAATACTTTTTGCATCTTAATCATTCAATTTTGCTTTCCTTTCTTGACGGAGTCTTGGAAACAAAACAAGAAAATATCCCATGAAAGCAGGTATCAAACAGACAATGCAAGACTGAATGTGAGCGAATAGAAAAGTTAAATTAAAATTCTCTTAAATTTATTTTCTGGAGAAGAAAATGTTGTGTGATTCTCCCCCTCTATTCTTCTCTTGTAAGACCCCACTTGGAGACAGGTCTGGTGTCCTCAGTATAAGAAGGACACAGAACTGTTGGAGCAACTTCAGAGGAGGGCCAAAAAGTTGATAAAAGAACTGCAGCACCTTCCCTAAGATCGGGGCTGAGAAAGTTAGGGCTGCTCAGTCTGGAGAAGAGAATTTTATGTGGAGAGCTCATAGCAATCTTCTGGTATCTGAAGGGGTTTGCAGGTAAGCTAGAGAGGGCCTCTTTATCAGGAATTGTAGTGCTAGGACAAGGAGTAATGGGGACAAATTGAAAGGGAGAAATTTAGGTTAGATGTTAGGAAGAAATTCTTTTCTGTGAGGGTGGTAAAGTGCTGGAAAATCTCCCCCAGAAAAGTTGTGTGTTCTCCATCCCTGTCAGCATTCAATGCCAGGTTCAATGGGATATTGAGAAACTGGTCTACCGGGAGATGTCCCTGTCCATAACCGTTCATTAAGGTCCTTTCCAACCCAAACAATTCTATTGTTCTATGAAATTAGAGACTAACAATGTAAACCTTACATAGAAATGAAAATTATTTTGTTAATTAATTGATAATAATTGAAAGGGAAAAGGAAAATTGAAAGAGTTTTAAAAGCTGGTTTGATGCTGATGAAATAAATATCCAATAAAAAAGACAGAAATTAACAGAAGTTAAAAAAGTTTGGGATTACTTTTTTAAATACATAAAAAGGTATTTGGCTTGAGATGTTTAGGATGTTTTATTTAGCTTTTGTTTTTTATTTCAGTTTTGAAATAAACTGAAAAGGCTTAGAGATAGGGAAGAAATCACGTAATCAAAATACTGTGACCTGAAGACCAAAGCGAAACTAAACATGTAAGTGTACACCAGTGGAAATAAAGCAAAGATAAAGGAATGTTCCTGGAAAAATTACTGGACAGTTGATAAAATGTAGCTGTCTGGGCTATATTTTTAATGGGAAATCACTTAGTAGAGGTATTCCATGGACTAGAGAAGATAATACAGATCTATGTAAAATTAAAAGGTCCTCCCTTTCAAATCTATAATATTACTAGAGTGAGACTACTAACTTTAGGAAATAACCTAAATCCAATAGTCCTACTCAAACTACAAGATAAGCAAATCTGATTCAAAAGTGCGTGCTTCGCAAAACGGAATTTTCACAGACTCTGAGAGTACTTTGCTCATGATGTCAAATTGTAAAATAATCTTCTTGAAAAGAAGGGATGGAAATGAATGTTGTTAACAAATTACACTCATATGCAATTGCTGTTCATCTAAGTCCCCTTTAAGTAAGTGAGGTAGTTAATGAGGTTGGGAAAGCACCAAACACAGATCATACCATCAATGCAAGTAAATTATGATTTGTGCATACAAAATAGGTAATTCCTTGGAATGCACAATAATGAATAAGTATAATACTTTTGGAACCTATTTTGCATAGATATTTTCCATGTCATTCTGTTCCTTTTTGCTGGGTCCTGAACTTTAGTCCTAAAAGTATTCAGTATGTCTGCATCTTTCCATTTGCCTCTTCCTCCCAAGAGGGTATTTTATTACCTTCATTCCAACTCTGAGCAGAGTAATACTTTTTGAAATCTAACACCACCTCTTTATGGGTGTATAAGCAGCATACATGCAGTGATACGGAGCAATGGAGGTGGCATCCATCTCTTTGAAACCTGAGGCTACAATTCAGAGCCCAAAGTGCACAACAGTATCAGCAATATTGGAGCATTTCCTCCATGCAAATATTGCAGTTGCTTCTCTGGCTCCAAGAAGTTGCTCAGCAGATCCAATTGCTTATTTTCAAGGTTTAATTCTAACCTAACTCCTTTCTATGGCAATTATTTTTCTTGTCAGAACTCACAATTACTGTGAAAACATTCTTCTGAAATTGGTTTCTGTGTTGCAAAATAAGCAAAACTGCTTAAATGTTTTGAATAACAAAAATATTTTTTGAGGAAATCTTACCACCATTTTTAAAAGCATTCAAATCTGTAAATTCTCCAAATTAACTGAATGAATTTGAAATGGAACTATTCTAAGTGATTATGATGATGTGATACGCTTGTTTTATCTTATTAAGCAGCAAGTTTTACTTTTCAATGTCATTTATATTACTCATTGAAATGAAAGTCAACTGGAGTATAGTTTAAAAAGTCTGTCGACCATTTTCAAAATGGCCAGTCTTCCATGAAGAATCAGATTTTTCTTCTGAGCAATAAAGGTTATTAATATACAACTTGGGTGTGCTTATTAGTCAAGGAGTCGTGAAAGTTTTATATTCTCATTAGAAAGATAGTTCAGTCCAGAAATATCTGTACTTTGACTGCCCTTTCTCCTTCACTAACAGCATTGAGATCTTTTCCTAGTTAAGCAGCAGCTAGAACTCAGAGCAGACTATATGTTTCAGCCTGGCCCACTGATATTTATTTCTGAGTTCTTATGCAATGTTCTCTATTGCTGTGAAAATATTCATTCCTCCAGCATAATTTCTGAAATTTAATTTCTTTAACATTTTGCCTCATCATTATACTTATAACACACACTTATGTATACCAAAATTTTTTTATCTTTTTGATATTTCCTTAGAAAACCTGTTAGCGTAAAAAGATATCAATATTATACACTGCAATGAAACTGTCTTCTTCTGTTGAACACCTTTCAATATTCATCTATATGGGTGAACATGACATAAATTCTTGAACAGTCATTGCACATCGTAGTCCAGCATGCTTCTTCAGATGTGGTGAAAGCACATTACCACATTCTAGGTTTGAAAAACTATTAAAAGGATTCATTGACTTTTACTTGCAGTTCATTGGATTTCTTGTAGAAGAGTATAAGGTCCAATGACATTTGTCTTTGTTATTTCAAGGAAAAATTATTCAAAATGTTACTACTCTTTATTCTTGGTTCTTACTTGTGACTCCTTGTCCATACACATGTATTTCTCCTAAGAAAGATGCTAGACTTAAAGCTACCTACAGGATAAATCTGTAAGCAGTCATGGATTTCCTCATCTCTATCTCATGTCACAGTTCCTCCACTGGACTCTCAGAATCAAATGCAGTTATTTGCATGCACAGTTCCATCTTCATTCCAATGGCTTATATCTGTGTGTCTGGAGTGCATGCACCTTGTGATCCTAATTATAATTAGGTGATCAGGCATTACAGACAGTGTGGAAATAAATTATTTTTTCCCTACAAGCATTGCTCCTCCTAAGAGCTGATGCCATTGTATCATTCACACCTGAATTGTTTTCCAAAGCAACACATTGCATACTTGAATTATCATTGATCATCTTTTTCCCTAGCACTGAGAATATTCTGGCCCCATATGACAATTAAGTATTGTCAGCAGTGTGTGGCACTGCTGTGTGTTAATTGCTACACAAAGGGACAACATCTCTTGTTTCCTGTCTTTCTTACTGACAGATCACACGCACCCAGTTGGAATAATAACAATTGAATGAATGGCATCTTAGTTTTCTTGAGAGTAATGAGAGAGTCCTTTACCCACCATGAGGGTCATGAGAGAGATTGCAAACATGCTACAATTATATTCCGTTTCACTGGAAATGTCTGCATCCTCTATCTGTGCAAGTATTGAATCTCTTTAGATCTTCCTGCTGTACTTTCAGCATAGGGAAATAAGTATTCCCATTTCTTAAAATTTTTCCTCTACATTATCATTTGGTCTGTCTTTGTCCTGTGGTCCAAGTTCATTCAGTTCAACTCCAGTTCCTTCTGCTGAATCATAGATATGCAATTTTCATGCCTTTTTGTGGAGAAATCAACTACTGCCTTTAACCTTGATGCATGACACCTGAGTTAAGTCATTGTCTTTCAGTTAAAAATTTAATTAAAAAATTTTGATTTATCTTTAACCACAGGATTTTTTCACTATCCACAAAGATAATTGGTTCCCAGCTCAAGCAAAAAGGTTTTTCCGATTCTCAGTATCAGGCAAAAAAACCTTTGTATTGTTTCATTTTCTAAGGGTGAAGTATTTATCTTATAATTTTATTAGTCATGCCCATGTTTCAGCTACAATTGCTGACAGTATTTTCACAGACATGTCAATTCTTATGTGTCAGACATGGTAGTGATTCATGAAAGTCTATTTTGAGTTACTTGAAGGCTCAATCTAAAGTCTTTGTTACATGCACATGCATAACCTCTTCTATGTCTATGTACCAACTGACCTATATCCACTAATATATACAAATATGTCTTTATTTGGAAGTCCAGAATTCTGTTCTGTTTCTATAATTCTCTGATACCCCTTTCGCTGTGTTTTAAATTACTGCAAGATTTGCTTATTAATCAAGATCTCTTGTTCTGAGTATCCTTAAACTGGTAACTTCCATTGTATTTCACTAATTTATTGCTAGAAAAAAAGTAAAGATGAGATGTTCATGAAAATTTGTGATCTTTGTCAAGACAGACATTTATCCAAATACTAAAAGTAGACCTAACTGCACACCCCCTAGCACTATTCTCTGGAGCATTAATCAAATACATGCCTTCCTAATTTTTATTCCTTCATCCAATTGTTTTCATTTTAATAACATCATTAGAGCAAGCTGGATTTGCCAGCAGTGGAGAGGTCTAAGGGATGGGAAGAAGGAAAACAGTATCTGAAGTGTGTCTGAAGAGTCTGGGTATCTTAGTGAGAATTTAGAGTTTCAGAAGGATTTAAATGGGAGTCAGAAACTATGGCAAGATGTGTATATTTATGGGGAGGGTGTTTCATAAAAATAAACATTCACATTTCATAAACATAAGCATAAAAATTCCTTCCTCTGCTCTGATCACAGCAAAAGAATTTTACAGCCCTCTCCTCAGGCTTTCCCTTCCTTCACATAATACCCTGTGGTGACCCATCCTCTCCTCCCCACGTGTTTGTTCGCCTTTCTGCAAGTGTGTTTGTATTTTCTCACACAGACTGACTTTTCCAATTATTCATTACTAGCTATAGTATCTGCAAATGCTAGGCTTTAAGATGTAGTAAAGTATCATGCATAAGAATATGGATTTCTTATAAAAATAGATTTTTCAAATGGGATACAAGGGTTTCTGAGAAGCAAGTGATGACACAAACACACAAAATAAAATGTCAGATTACTAATTTCTCGCTTTTCAGTTGGACAATAGCCCTTTTACCCTTTGGAAGTTGTAGTGTGAAGTCTGAATGCAAACCTAACCATAATTTTCTTTGCTGTACACTAAATCACAGGAAATTGTGGAAGATAGAGCACCCAGCAGGAAGATCATTTTCTGGGCAGATTATGCTAGGGGTAAGTCAATTCTAACTGTGTTCTCTATTATTGCAACCAGTGCATAAATAGAGCTGTGTGACCTGAGAGCATACATCTGATTTTGTTACTGCAGAGTAACAGTACCGACAGAATGTCTGTAAGAAAATGAAATTTATATCTCAGTTGGAAAAGACAAGAAGTAGATCCCGTCTTGTTGCCCTTGCTACAGCTAATGTGATAAAAAAAACCTGCTGTCTCCTCAGCCAGGAGGCACATCCCTTCAGCAAATTTGCTTGAGGGTGTTGAAAAGCACTACCAGAAGCACTGGTGAGAATGGTAGTTAATTTTCAATAGAAATAAAGTATAAAATATTCACAAGAAGCCAAATATTTAGGCCATTTTTTCAAAACTGAAACTTTTGCATTAGGATCAGATTTACAATGGTGACTGGAAAAATAAGTCCCTTCAGTAGAGTGCCCAGTTTAGGACAGTGAACTGGCCTATTCATTAAAGATCAGCTACATAACTTCAGACAATTCAAATCCAGTTAGATGTTTCAAATCAGCCATGAATTAACCAAAGTGATAAAAAATAGATATTTTAGC
Source organism: Camarhynchus parvulus (assembly GCF_901933205.1). Taxonomy (NCBI): domain Eukaryota; kingdom Metazoa; phylum Chordata; class Aves; order Passeriformes; family Thraupidae; genus Camarhynchus; species Camarhynchus parvulus. Next base: position 96,116,302 of record NC_044572.1, on the reverse strand, counting down.
AATTGGACATAGACTCATGAATTTAAAATCAAGTTTCAGTTTTACATCATCCTAGCCTCTTTTTTACATTCTCTGTCCCTCCATCTGACATATTTATGAAAGACAGTATTTATAGAAGCATTGGAAAAAATTAAGGATAGCCTTCTCAGTGTCTCTACTATAATCATACTAAGTGTTAAAGTGTGTAATGATGATAGAAAAAACGGTGCTTCAAACATAAATACCAGATTATATGCCACTGTTAAATGGGCAGAGATTCCTGATGGAAAATGAAGCAGTATTTCTGGGATTAGATTAGATTTTATCTGTATAATGTAGAGAATGAACATACTTTATAGTGTAGGCTTGTTAATCTGGTTGGGGTTTTTCTTTGTAATATATACATGCAAGCTGAGGTAAGTAATTTTTTTATGTACCCATCTGGAACCAAAGCCCTTAATGATTCAAGAACAAAACAGATTTGATGCACTATTGATTTTCTACCTCAGCAATAGAAAAACAATTGCTCTATGCAAAGATCTGTTTTTCTGGGTTTCTGCCATCAGTCTTTTTAATGCTTATGCAATGTAGCATTTACATAGAAAAAGAATTTCACACAAGGTTGAAAAGGAAAAAGAAAACTCTTTCATAGGAACTTTAGGGAAGTCTCCACGTTGCAAAATAACTTTTAAAAGGTATTTAATGCATTTTCCAGTATTAAGTATCTGCACTTCTCTGGAGTACCTAAATGCACTCTCACTTCCCTGTTCTCAGACTGCATGCTGGTCCAGCTACCTGCACTGACTTTCCTTTCATAAAAGCCTTGAATAAGGGAGGTTTGCCTTAAGCTTTCCTGAATCAAACCATAGTTTGTGTGAGAGGCATCAGTCAGACAGCAGTTTGGAAAACCATTCCCAATGCCCCTAAGGAAACATAACAAGCTGTGTAAAGGCAACTCCTGGCTGCAATGCACCTGAGACCAGAATGAGTTTGTCTCTGTTCTGGGATTTCTCTGCCTGTGATGTGCAGCAGACAGTTTGGAGCTCTTCAGAAGCGGAGAACAAATCACAGAAGCAGTTACAGTGTAACCTTCCTGTGATATATTGTGCTATAAGGGCTATTTTACAGCAGCATTCACAAGTCGCTAAAAAGTCCAAGACAAAGCAGTGATTTAAGTGTTTATAGGTGCAGACAACAGAACATTTAAGGCAACAATCCCATCAGTTCATAAATCATTAAAGGTGAAACTGCCTTCAGTCCATTACAAAGTTCAAGAGTAATACCCTGTAGAAATAGTATATGACATCGATACAGAAAACTGAAGCATTTATGCATGCTGAAGATAATAACTACCTTTCTTCAAAAGGTCTGTTGCAAAGTGCCCTAGAAGATGTGTCATTGCATTCCACTGTCAGGTCTAATGCTATTTCATTTATTATGGATTGCAAACAGGAATGTGTTCCTTTACAAAGCTGATCAAAATTCAAACTGAACATTTTCTAAAATGAGTGTTTTATGGAAATATTAATAGGATTCAATGACTGTTCGAGCCGTGGGGTGGTGTGAGACAATGAAAGCCTGAAATAGTTAATGCAAATCTGAAACCCTTAATGTCTCGAACACTGGCAGAAGAGAATGTTACCATGCCAACGAGATAAGGTATGGTTTGAAAAGAGCATCTTGTGGAGGCAGAACGCCGCTTTTCTGGGACCAGCTTCCTTATCTTGGGTAGCTATAGCTAAAAACAAGTCTAAGACAACAGTGCATTTGAGTCTATTTTTGGAAGAGGAACTGAAATCATGAGACCCTCCAAGTCCCTTCTGAAAAGTTTGAGAATAAGAAGATGCACCTGCATGAGGACAAGTCTGTAAATAGCACAGCTGATAAGGGCTGTGGATGTACCCACCATCCGGAGGAACTGGACCAGAGACGGCTTTAGAACCCTGGGTGGTGACCTGGATATTTATTCTACTTCTTTCTTTCTTTCTTTCTTTCTTTCTTTCTTTCTTTCTTTCTTTCTGAAATATTTAAATTGTTGCTGCCACAGGCTATTTGATGTATCAAAAATTTTCAACCATTGTGCCATAAATAAAAACTTTTAAATGATTGTTTGGTGTTGTTTTACCTTAGTTTAGCTCAAGGAGGTCTGGAATGTCAGATGCTCTGAGTAGGCAGTTCAGGACAGCCCTCGAGTTGACAAGGTGGTGTTTGGCCATAGGCTGGACTTGAATATCCCAAAGGTCTTTTCCAGCCTCTCTGAGAATGTGATTCTGTGATAACAGTTCTGATTCATTCCTTCAGCAGTGGTATTCTTCTACCTGAAGAGTGCTCCCATCCTATAGTCTAAAATTACAATATAATGACTTTTTCTTCCTCTTTTTCTTCTTTTTACATTTTCTCACATTACACTTCTGCTATTCATATTTTTCTTTGCCCAGCCTCTACCTCTGGTCTCCAATCTTGTTTAACTCTGTCTCTTCTCCATACCTTCTGTCTGATCATTTGATAATGACCAATGCAAGACCATTTAGTAACCTCTTCTTATCAGGATTTCAATAATTTGGTCTATCATCCTTCTTCAGAAGTACTTTATGTACAATACCAAGAAAAACAAAAATACAGGTATGTGTGTTCCTTCGAAAAAGTATACTTATGAATTTTTTTTCTCCTTTAGACTTGGATTTCTTTCAAAGAGAATCAATGTCATTGACAGACTTTCTGTTTATTTCCATATGCTTGGGTTTCAACATATATGGGTCCAATGAATAAAATGTGTGTCTTATACATTCAACATGAAAAATTCCATAGAAAAATATAAGATTAGGGAGAGGCAACTTATGCAAAGCAGCATTATTCTACTGATTTCAGTGGAGCTATACTGATTCATGCATTTTGAAAATAGCCTGTCCCAGAAATAAATTTAATTAACTTGTATCAAAGATCAGGGTCCCACAGAAGAAATTTGCCACCTGTTGCACCCACCTTATGGGCCACATCGCTTTGAGAAAGAAGTGGTGATCAGTAGAGTAATATAAGAGCCAGTATACTGAGGCACCAAATAATTGGTTCTTTCCATTCAATTTTATAATTTCATATTTACCATGTCACTTGGACAGTTCACAGTAGATTCTGAACCACAGAATTAGACAATAGCAGCTGCTAAGTCTTTCCTCTGTTCCATATTCACACGTTTTTCATTTTCTCTCCTTCCAGTTAATTCTGTTCTGCAGAACTGTGATTGTGTCCTAAAAGTACCTCATTGCAAGATTTGGCCCAAAGGACTAAGATAATAATAAATATAACCAGAAAAGGATTAAACTGATTCAATGACACGGAGAGAATACTAAAGTCTCTAATTGTAGTCTGGTTATACCTAGTATCATTGGCTTCTTTAAAAACCTTATTTGAAGACTGATTTTTCTATGTTTTTTATTCCAAGAATGACTCTCATGTTCCTGATGATGTTTATGATACTGATAGATTGTATTCACTCAAGTCAAGAAAGCATAGCTTTGGAAAGGACAGACACAGTCAAGTAATAAAAGAAGTGTGAAGTATGTTCATGCAAAGTGTGCCAGAGACAGAGTGACTGATTGATTGAAAAGACAAAATGTTACTGCTAAGTGTTTATTTTTCTAATTTAATTTAAAAAGTAAAGAACATTTTGTTATTTTTAAACTGTTAAGCTTCAGTGAGATTCCAAGAGTAAACAATTCTCATTTCTCACCTAAAAGAAGTTAAGTAAGATTATGTCAAGAAGAGCAAAAGCTGTGAATGAACCATAAGAATTGTCTGTCAAAGTCTGCAGTTCACAGTTTAGGTGTTATAAAAGGTTAATGATAGGTTTCCTAGTACGAAACAAACTGACTTCTTTGCTCCCTGTATTTTTGAGACATTTTTGAGTTTTGTAGAGCTCTCCAAGGTTTCAGCAATGTTTTGGCAATACTGTGGTGGTTTGTGTGTTTATAAGTGAAGTCATAGTAAACCAAAAGTATCAGCTGAAACGTCCTTGAGCCTCAATGTACGAACAGAAAGTTATCTACAGATCAGCTATGATGAATCTGTATTTGGTGCATAGTAATTTGTTGGATCAAGCAATGCCATCCACTAGGGTAAAAAAAGCAAGAACTGCACCCCTCAGGCATAAGGTAATCAGGAATCACTCTCAGCTGAGTGTGAGCAATAAATATAAACACATTTATGCAATATAAAATAATATGAACTTTCAAATTCCTGCGTGCACACTTTCTCCCATCCTCTTTTGTTTTTCTTTCATTTCAGGAGTAGAAGAAACAAAGAAAAAGGGACGAGAATTTGGTTCATGCATGCTCCCTTTCTCAATAGGGAGTAATAGCTGTAAAGAAAACACTCAAAGGTTTTGAAGTTGCAAGAATTTGATCAACTTTTGTGCTGAAGTTTAGGGTTTAAAAAATTAAGTTAGTTTTTTAATGCAGTATCAAATCCAAAACAAATGTAAAAAATGCAGAACTCATTACAGAACACAGGTTTATAACATCAAGCATGAAAAAAGATGTCTTGTATATTTGTGTAATTCTAATGGATTTACACGAAGTGATTAGTCATAAGAATATCTGATACCCTTTGTTACATCTTCACAAAACCAATCTGAGTTTGAAATTTTCCTGTTGCTGAGGTTTTGTGAGTCAGTCAGGTGTGTTTCATTGTGACTATACACTGCCATGAAATGCACACGGCAAATACATTTTTGTCATAGCAGAAAAGCCATACATTGATCTCTGGTAAAAATCTACCTCAAAACTCCTAATGCAAATTTTGCAGTCTGAACAGCTTTGTTTATTTGGTGTTATGAAACCTGCATGCCTGCATTTTTTAGCAGCCATTAATTGCTGTCTCACACTGTTCTCTCTGCCTTCCACTTCATTAATCACAGGACAATGGTAGGCCAGGGGCTGCGTGATAGGAGCATCTAAACTATAAGGAGTAAATTTTCTGCTTCTGCTCAAAAATGTGCAGTAAGCTGCCCTTCCAATTCTTTTTTTTTTTATTAAAAATGTTGTTTGAAAACCTCTTGTGGCAAGTGAGCTTCCTCGAAGTCACTGTGAAAGGCACTATATTATGTCTAATATGTACCCACCTTAACTGTGGAAAATCCATGCTGGGACAGAAACACCCCTGAATGAGTGGGTCTTGAGGGGAGGCTGAAGTGTAAAATGCAGCAAAAATAATGGGAGCTGAACCTGTGGAAATGGGGATAAAAGAGGCTTCCTAAATGTTTATTGAACTGACTATGTCCTTTTTGTATTTGAATCAATAAAGAAACATTGCATTAATTGCCAGTAAATTAAATTAAGTAAAGTTACCCATGTTAAGGCCATTTTGCCCAAAGAAATGTGAATATTATCCCAATATTACTGCATGGAACGCGCCTGGGCTCGTCTGACCCTTCTGCTTGACCAAAGGTAGCAGCTGTGGTGTTTCACCTCAGATACGCCTTTGGCTAGCTCTATGTTGCAGCTAGGCACTAGGAACAAGTCCAGGCACGCAGGAACTCAGGTTTTACCTCTGATGGAAAGGCTTGAAGCAAGGTGAAGAGGAAAAGGAGACGGATTCTGCTGGAGGGTTAATCCAGAGTTTTATTCCAGGGTCACAGTTCTCTGAATCTTGGTAACAGCTCCAACAGTTTTAAGATATATTGAGATCATAGATGTTTTGATTTAAATTATCCTTAGTTCCTCTCTCAGTAATTTGACAATTTATTTTTCTGACCATGTGGCTATAACTAGAATCATAATCTATTGTATTTGAACTGAGGAACAAGGTGCTAAGGACAAATGATAACAGAATAATTCGTTTTCCATCTCTGCTATTTCCTGCAGGAATATTTTGCATAATGAAAACAACATTCTAAATTAAAATGGTTGCTTTTTACCAATCAAGATTCTTGACTTATTCAGAAGATTTTCTAAATATATTCAATGTTTTTTTAATGCTATAAATTTATATTCATTTTCATTTAATGCTAGATTTCTAGTAGAAATTGAATTCCTGGAGTCAGAAAAGGGGAAAAAATGCTGAGTTCCTGCTTTTATTGGTCAAACTTCTGATTAAATATTCTGTATATAGTGTGTAAAAAAGTATTGGCTTTTCAGCACTTAATTACTTTAGCCAGTTGCCATCTGTTCTTTGAGTTCTGACCTTTCTTTCCAAGTTGCAGCTACATGGAGTGTCTGCAGTCAAGCCAATTAGATCATGGATGTTTCACGCTGACATTACAAGAGATTTAATGTCCACCTGCAGAACCCTGGTTGACAAATTTAATAGTGATGACACAGTGGCCTTCTGCAACCTTCATCCAGCAACAAAATAACAGTTTATTACACTTGGCATTCTTCGTTTAAAATGTGGCACAACAAGCAGTGGCAAAATCACATTTTGATTTGTTTCTTCAGCCCATGACATTAATCATATACTGTCAAAATCTTTTCATGCTAGTTTCTCACAAAGATGATGCAGGTTAACTCTGAAAAGCAACCCCATAAAATTACCCTTTTCTGGTCTAAGAGGAATAGTCACAGGCTGAAATAGCTTTAAGCCACCTATTCTCCCATAAAATTCTCAGACGGTCAAGGTTGAATTTTGCAGGAAGTCAGCCACTCATATCACCTGTCATCTGTGTATGAAAATGACAGACTATCTAAAGGAGTTCTGGAAGCAGAAATACATACAAAATACCAACATATTTCTTATATCAGTTATATTATCAAATGATTGTCCATCAGCATATAATAGTAATACAATATTATTTCAATATTGTTCATTAGTAAATGGTACCAAAGGCATTAAAATCTATCTATGTAAGCATATAACGGGGACCAACCACTTCTGTTAACCTCAAAAATGTCATAATTTGTGAATGTAATATTATCATTGATGAGTATATTTCTATGGGACGTATAATGTAAAAGCTTCTTTACAAAGAATCTTCTGGAAAAATATATAGCTTCAGTACCTGTCTGAAAACATAAGAAGAAAAAAACCTCTTTCATTGAGGAACACTTTGAAGCCGATTATAGATACAAAGATGAGCTGTGAAGCCTATCAGTGTCAGTGAGAGTCAGCCCTTGTATTGATTTTAATGGTCTTTGAATCCGGTCCTAAGTGTGAGATTCTGAAAACCCATTAAGGCACCCATATTTTAAAACTGAACTTCGTGTTTTGAACCACTAACTTTGAAACAGAAAATAAATGCTACATGAAGAAGCACAAATCCGTATCGTTGTATGAGAGCACACTACTTCAGTCCTTCCTGTGCTTACAGTGCTGAGCCAGATGGCAGTATACGTAAAGCACTGTGCTGCAGTGTCTCAGAAGAAATTTTGCTGAGTTTCAAGGAGCCTAATCTCTTAATAGAACTGCAGATTATCTGTGTGCTCTTAATAGGAATCTTTTGTTCCTCTCTGCGCTTCCTCAATGCTGAAAAGTGCAATAAAGCCAACTGCATTTCCACTGAACAAAATTCACTCTATTTCGGTGCTAGGTGGTGACGAAAATTCTAATGAGCCATTTTGCTCATTATGTTTATTTGGCAGCATCAAACAGAAAACTCATACATCACAGAAAAAAGTCTGGCAGTTATGTCATGTTGCTGAATTTTTACTGCTAAATGAAACATTTTCAGAAGTCTGGATAAAGAACTAGGTGTCATTTCATCTTAAAAGTTTAGTCATAATACTGAATTTCTTCTGTAAAGATTCTGAGATTCTTCAACCATTTCACAAGAACATCTGAATAAAGAGAAAATTAAACTGACTTAAACAGCATAAAATATCTTTGTCAAAAGTAAACACATTACATTCAAAATGTTGCACAGAAATTAACTGTATTTTTAAAGTGATCTGTGATGCATATCATAAATATTAAATTTTTCATTTGAAATAATTAGTCACAATAATGTGTTCCTTTCCAATGAAAACTAAAAATCACAACAATAGAAAATGTCTCATTCCTTAATTTACTAGAGCATAACTGCCACTTCTGTGGTCCTTCTTCATTACCATTTAACCATGTCTGTGGCAAGACAATCTGCAAACCAAGAATGATGTCCTTTTGATGCTTTCAGCCATTACTTTCTACACAATTCTTTTTCAATTAAATTTGGGCTAAGAAAGAGTAGCATGCTCCATGTGCTGTGACTTTTTCCTCCTTTGTGACAATTAATATTTAAACTTAGTTTTGTATTTTTATTCTATGAACATAGTTATCATATGTGTGTGTAAACACACTGTCATACATGCTCAGTATCAGTCTTGTTCAGACCTTCTACTGTCCAGAATACAGCAGACAATATTCAAGCAAACAGAAGTACCATTGTTTTGTGGGTTTTTTTGTGACGCTTACATATACTTATTTTATGAACTTATTCTCAGCTGCCTGGCATTTTAAGATTTCTTCAAAGACCAGACTTTCTAACAGCATGGTTGCTATGGGTTGCCCATGTTGTCTACCCAAGCTCTTTATCTGCTGTTACCTGTCATTTTGGGCTGCAGTCATCTCTTCCCTTATGGGAGGCTAAGACCAGCTCTAACCTTTTCTTTTCTCTGAATTTCTCTAGCAAGGGGATATTTCTACCTACTACAAGGTTGTACTCACAACTGTTGCAAAGCTGTAGACTTTGGGTGAATTTTCTCCAACAAATCTTCTACCTCCAACAAATCTTCTACCTTCTCTCCTCCCCCTCACCTCCCTCAGTGTTCTCTTTCCATTATTCGTCACCACTGCAAATTCTATAACTCACCACCACTATATAAGCATATAACAAAATCTATACCAGACCTCTCTTGTCTTTATTTAGGCACCCCAATTGCCTTTCATCCTACCTGCATTCTTAGCCATTCACCTGTGCCTTCCTGACTTATACCGTCTAATATCATGCCCACTTTTACTCCTAATTCTTCTGTCCAAAGATATAGCTTGTATTATTGACTCCCTACATTTGTTTGTGTTCTGTCTTGGTGAGGTTGAGCAGCAAGGTCTTTGTGCTTTATAAAGATCTTTCCAAGACTTGTTCTCAGTTCTTATCCTCAGCATCTTTAGATGAGGTCTACTTGAATGTTTGTTGCCGCCATATTTTCTGAAAAATCCCTTCACCAGGATTTCGTCTCTTGGGAAGCTGAGAAACCTCAGAGAAACATGAAAGCAATAATTATCTGATTCGCTTCTCCTGTGTTTTGCTGCTTTGGAATGTGGTTTGGACATTGCTTACAAGCTGGTCATTGTTTCATTGCTTTCATGTGAATTGTTTAACTTAATGACCAATCACAGCCAGCTGTGTCAAGGCTCTGGCGAGAGTAATGAGTTTTTCATTATTATCTTTTAGCCTTCTCTCTGTATCCTTTCTTTATTCTTTAGTATAGTTTTAGCATAGCATTCTAGAATAGAATAGAATAGAATAGAATAGAATAGAATAGAATAGAGTAATAAATTAGCCTTCTAAGAGCATGGACTCAGATTTATCTTTCCTCTCCATGATGGGAGACGCCGAAAATACCACAAATGTTCAATGCAAAGAAAGTCAACCCAACTACCTAACTCCATCTCTGTCAATTCAGTATGTCAGCTGTCACTCGTGCCATCACTTGTCAGTCCGCCATGGTGCTGGCATTTGTGTGATGCAAACATCAGAGGCGATCAGGTCCCTGAACTTCTGACGTCTATTTTTCCAGACTGTGCCAGTTTGTTTTCGTCTGTTCACTGGTCATTTTTGGAGGGAATTATTCAAGTTCAATTAGAAGACTACAAAGAAGCATTTGACCTCCATGGATAAGGCCAGATTTGTGCCATGTTTATAGATTTTTTATTACTCTGCTCTGGAATTCACAGTGATACTATGAAGTAAATTGCCTCTAAGCAATTATGGATCCATCAAAACTAATGTTCTTGCTATTTTTATCTTTTACAAACAAGAAATAAGTACCAGGGAGCATACAGAACAGACCATTTTTAGGAATAGATTACTACCTCATTAGAAAGCAGTTTGCGCTATAGAGTATTAGAACATTCTTGCTCTTCATTCAGATTAGGCAATCACTGAGTTAATTGCTTGCTGGCTAGATGAGCTTTCATTAGTTCCGAAGTCATCTCATCAGTTATAGTAGTGATGACAGTGGAAATCACTGAAGGAAAAAAATACTACATCATCTTTTTTAAAAAAAATTAAAACAAATCAAAGCACCAAAACCTGATCTGTATCCTTCCAGCAGCTATGCAGTTCATGTCAATTGTCAATGATATACTGAGATACAGTGGCAATAGTCATAAGAGCTAGGAATAACAGCAGATACTGAGAAAAAAGCAAGAGGCCACTGTTCCAAGAAATAATGTTAAGAAATAATAAAAACCACTTTGTTGACAATATAAATTACATATTTTGACAGAAAGTGGTTTGATAAAAGTAAAGGAGATGGAGTTCATGTCGCTTCATTAAAAAGCTAACAGAATGTTATGGTCAGTGAAGACTAGGAGAATTATTGATTATGTGAACAACAACTGAACCGTTAGTAAAATTCCAAAGGTGTCTCTCAGTCTCAGTCCTAAAATCAGAAGTCAACATGGGCATATCTATCCTAGTCCTGTTAGTCATCCATCATTGTTATAGCCAGCCAGAGAAGAACGTGAGTGATACCCACAGTCATTCCAGCTGAGCTGAGGATTTAAGGCTGGTATACTTTATATACACTACATAAATGTTATCTGTGACTCTTGGGATTTAAGAAGAAGCTGAGCACTCTGCAGGAACAAAGCCCTAAATAATCACCTGTTTTCTATTTTAGTAGAACCTGAAGCAGAAAGCTAATTCACATTTGCTCATTGATTTCATTACAATGCACAAAAAGAAGCCAGTCAAAAATAGCAGAAATATTCCATTTCACAGTTTTTTGGTTTAACCACCAAATTAGACAAGAATAGCAAAGCAAATTTCCTTATTTTTAATGTCTGTGATCCTTTCAAATTTTTGAAGAAATTGATTTTGCTTCCTTGAATTAAAGATTATTTTTATCCTTGTGAAAGCAGTTAATGTTGCCAATTATTTCTTTTCAGGCATGCCTGAAACATTTTAATGGGAAAAATTCATCCTGGTGACATTTTTAAGAAGCAGATTTATGCATTCTTAGTATAAAACTATTCTTTATTTCGATTAAAGAAGCTGGGAAGTTGTTAATATTGCAAGATATTTAAGACATTTACTACAATTTAAGGCATTAAAGCTAACTATTTAGGAGAAAAGATTAGGCAGATAGATTTTATTCTCTTAAAATTTGCAAATTATCCACCCAGAAATAAATTATATGAAGCATTTGTTGAAACAACAGAAATAATTTCTAAAGATAAATTTTTAAAATTACTTAAAATACTATTTTAATTTAATGAATTTGGGGTTTTAAATAACTGTCAGGGGTTAATTCTTTTCATCTCAAAAACTGGACTAGGATTAATCTGAAGATATCAAAATTAAAGTTTTCAAGATTTTGGGGTTTTTTTTTTGCATTTAGCTGGATGACAAGTGTGTTCTCCCATCACTGAATTTGATTGAGATAAATTGACATTTTCTGAGAAAAGTGATCTGACAAATTTTTCCTCACAAACTAAAAAGCTGATGTTTAACCAATTATGGGCAAAAAGGTGCTATTCATGATCATTGAGGACAATCAATTCCCAGCAACAAATATCTAGAGCAGCAGTATTATTCCATTTGGTCTCTGAAAACTGGAAAAAACTCTAGTAATCCTTACCTTTACAAAGCCTTCTTTGTTCTTTGACACAGATCAAAATTGCTAACAGAATGAAAGTTGACTCCAGAGTGATGAAATTTACTATAATTTGTACAATGTTGAGAGAAAAAAGAATGTTTTTTACAACAGAACTGGGACAAAATTCTATGCTTGGCTAATATAATATGAACTATCTTAGAACAGGAGAGTGTTAGAATAGGTTTCTTGGTAAGCAGGGTACGAGCTAACAACCTATATCATCACAAACAACATAGAGTGACAAGAAATTTAATTGCCCATAGTTAATTTACATGAATCCAGCTTGAAATGTCTGGAACAATCTGTAAACTATCTGAAACCTCTTCTAAAGCTGAAGGAGCTGGGCTTGTTTAGCCTGGGAAAAAAAGGAGGCTCAGGAGTGATCTTTTCACTCTCTACAGCTGCCTGAAAGGAGGCTGTGGCCAGATGGGTACTAGCCTCTTCTCCCAGGCAACCATTAAGAAGATGAAAGGACATAGACTTAAGCTGCACCAGGGGAGATTCATGTTGGACATTAGGAGGAATTTTTTCGCAGAAAGGGTGCTTAGATATTCGATTATTGCCCAGGAAGATGGTGGAGCCACCATTCCTGGGGGTGTTCAAGAAAAGACTGGATGTGGCACTCAGTGTCACGGTCTAGTTGTCCTGGTGCTGTTCTGTCAAAGTTTGGGCTTAATGATCTCAGAGATCTTTTCCAGACTAATTGTTTCTTTCAGCAGCCCCAAGCAAACAGCAGTCTGGGCCTAATTTCTATCGCATATTTCAGAGATGAAATTTTCCTATCACAACTTCTTACATAAGTGGTTGCTCCAAAGACACTCAGGAAAAGTTTCACAGAATCTTGCTCAAACACAGAATTTTTAAACTTGACAAATAGTTTAAGCATGGATCTGTAGAAAAATTTAGGTTGAAAGAGATCTCTGAGACCCTCTAGCCCAGAATATGACTAATTTGGATGTTGGATCTAGTTAGAAAGTTAGATCAGGTTGTTCAGCCCCTCAACCAACAGAATTTTGAGCGTCTCCAAAGAGTTAATAAAACTGTCATTATATTTTCCTGACATTGTCAGTCAGCTTCCTCTCTAGTTCCAGCATGTACACTTGGTGAGGCTCCTTAGATTTGAAGGATTTGGATGGTTCTTCAGAAGCATTTATTTCAAGAATGGACATATTTGTGAAAATTCTTTAGTGCCAGTTTCACATACAGGCCCTTGTCCACAGGCTGGCTGTGAATGTGGAACTTCCAAACCTTGTCAGTGTTAGGTTAAACAAAGTAAGTGGCTCCTAGTCAGCTCTAAATGAGAGCAGAGCTGTCTAATGTCTATCTGTAAAACTGACTTATAGAATGGATATCCCTAGTATGATATATCTTATTTGCCTAAGGAGCCTGAAAGAACCATGTGGTTGGTTTTGATCCTCATAGTTATTGTGATGGGAAACTCATTCAGGCAATTCTTCCACAGCTGCAAAAAAAGTGGTGAGACAGGCTTTATTTGTGTGAGAGGAAAAAAAAAACCTAAAATGCTGTTAAATATGTTTCAGGATAATAGCATCAATAGCACATCTGATGAGTATTTAGAATAAGTGAATGCCGAATGCCTTATCAGTGATAACACAGGCAAAGGTTATCACCATGTGCCACACATCAAATATTGATCCCACTGCAATTAATCTAAGTGAAAAATTGTCTCCATCAGCAAATGCTTTTTAACAACATCAAAGCCCATTTCTTTTTTGTTCCTCTTCTTTTTAGTGGGAAGCTTCGACCTGTCCAACTAAGTTAGAAATCTGTTTCTTTTAATTTATTAGTTTCCCATGCTTTGTAATTAACCTCCCAGCCTTGGATCCTGAATGAAATTTTCCTTCCTGAAGAAATTTTCACTGATGTTTTTGTTAAATGAAAGTTTTTTTCACCTTCTGGGATTATTTTTGTAGGAATATAAGTGTTGTAAATATGATCCAAATCACCTTCAGCCAGTTTTGAACATAAGAGACCTTCTACTGATTCTACCTTTTACTATTAAAAAATCACTTGAAGCCCCTTTTAATGAATGTTCATACTCACTGGAATTTTGATTCTATGTTGATGTTGCTGTTAGAAGGTGCTTGTAACAAGGTGAGTTTCAAACAGACAAGAACAACCTTTTGAAACATGACAGCAACTTAGATACCACACACTGATAGAGTCAGTGTGTCTTTGCAAAGACACTGAAGAAAGTAAACTCTTATAATGGGAGAGAGGCAAAATTCTGTCAGCGGTTTCTTGAGCACAAATAGAAACAATGGGCCACCTTAGATATTTGTTGGAAATACCAAGTACAAAATGTGCAAAATAGAAACAGTAATTAGAGCACAGGGTAACTTCATTGTCCTCAAAATAGATCAGGGGGTAAACTGTTTGAGCAACAATTATGGGCATAATAAACCAGTTTTAGAGGTCACTAGAGGCACTGAACAGCGTGAACACAAAGCATGAATTTCACACACACTTTTGGTTTTACTCTGCCCAAGTCACATCATGGAACTGATTTATTGGTTGCAGTCAATGCCATAGGATTGACTACAGAAGGACTAAGGCAAAAAGTAGAGTAAACAACTTTGCTGAGCAGAGCACAATCAGACAGTCCAGTTTGTTTCCAGCTGACTGTGTTATTACCTTTATCTTCTTTTTAAATTATGGCAATAGAGTTATTATTATAAATGAAATTCTGGCAGACTTTTCAAAAGGACAGCAAAAAATATGACGAGGACTAACAGTAGAATTATTATAAGGCATTTGCAAATTATTGGTATCGTATATAAAAATACAGCATTATTACTGATTAGCTTAATATTCAATTTGCAAAAAGTTGCTCTCTTTAAAGAAAAAAAATATATTGATTTTTCAGTATCTAAGTGTTCAATACCTATATATGCATTATCTTTTTAATACATTAAATCTTTTCATGCATTTTGTATGAAGATTGATTATATTATAGTGTTGTGAACTAATATTCTATTTTTATAACATTCGCTGGAATAAGGAATGTTTCATTTAAGTTTGCTTGACTTTATCCTAATTTGTAAGAAAACATGCAGAACCAGCGAGGAATGCAGAGTAATAAATACTCTTAATTGCAATTTATGAAGTTGACTCGCCATCATCCAAAGTTATAAAATTACAGTTTGGCACATAAATGGATCCATAAGAAATTTTAGCAAGATGATGATGTGATTGTTGGCTGACAACGACACACGTAAGTGGCTGGAATAGGTATCCTGCTGAAAAGCAACTCAGCTTGCTTTTGGAGATACATGTCAAAGCCTTTGGACAGCCAGAGCGCTCCACAGTGAGAACAGTACAGTCCTTGTGGGAGAATTTCTATCTGATTATTTGAAGAATTATAATTTCCATAGAGAAGAAATGCTTCTCATGCTCTGCAATACTGTATCTCTCTTGGATTCACAGCAGATATAGGAAGAGGATCGGGATAAATAGAGACCAAGGAAAAAGGTGAACAAGGCCTTGGCAGTGACTAAATGGGAGGAGTGACTAAAATGCAGGCAGATCCCTAATCCACTAGTCACCTGACAAGGAAAATAACTGGTCTTTTCTCTGTGCTTGCATAGTTCTGTAAACTTAGAAAGCAATATCACTGGGCCCCCTGACCCCTTGTCTTATTTTCCCCTGGTTTCAGAAGTCCTACACAAGGAACAGAGATTATATATACTTGCCTGGTGACTTTATACCTTTCACTAGTGCTCTGCCTGCCACAGAAATACTATCAGATCATTCACTTCATGAATGGCACTTAGAACAAAAGTCACACATTTCTAGCCTTGCTTGGTAGTATAGCCCATAGGAACCTGAGACAGTGTCTGCTGTGTAGTTAAACCACCTCTTTCCAAATTTATAAATCACAAATAAAAGCCGGTTTTGAAAGATTTACAGTAAGATTTAGAAGGCAAACCTAAATAACAGAGCAATAGTTATCCAGATTTATATCAGAGCCTACAAATTGTAGAGCTACTAAAATCCTTTCAGTTCCTGACATCCAAGTTATATGATTTGCTGAAATTAAAGCATCCAACTCATTTTCATAATGGCCCACAGCTTTTTGCTACCTCAAGCTTATATATCTTTAGAAGGCAAAATAGTTGTACACCTCTACCAAAGCAGTAAAACATTTATTTATTACCAGATGTGAAAGGAAGGTCTTCTGCCTTTAAAAGCAGCTGCATTGAATTAATAATAGCAACATACTGTAATTTTTATATGATACAAAAAACCTAAGTAAATCACCTGATGTTGCTTTTGCAAATGCACATTTCCATGGAAATGCAGAAACTGGATTTATTTGGAGCAATATGTATCATTAATTCACCTTCAAACAAAGCTAGGACAAAATATGTATTTTAAATACTGGATATGAAAAAAGAAAAACATATAAGGGTCTAGTATTCCCATAGAGAAGTTTCCTTTGCTAGAAGAAAATATCTTCTGTCATATCATCAATGAGCTATGTCCATAGAGCAGAGTACTAGCATCCTTAAATTATTCTCCTGGGTTTAGACAAACTACAGTGTTATGTAGGACTAGCTTGAAAGTCCAGTGTAGTGTAATGTTGGCCAACAGTATACAAAAGAAGAGCAATATTTAAAGTGGATTGAATCTAAGCTCGTAAGCACTAGCGGCTGGTGGCTCTTTCTGGTCTACAAAAATAAAAAATATTTAACATTCCCAAATATGAAAGAATTTACAAATATAGAATATATCTGTAATATTCTAGGGTATCATGTGAAATATAACTTGACCACCCAACTTAGAATTCATTCTCAGCACATTTTCTTTAAACTATTTTTTAACTGATTGGGAAAAGATTTTTGTCCTTTTTAGTGTGACGGTATCGTGCCATCCAGAGGCCAACTGGGCTCATTACAATGTTTGGTTCCTAGGATTATACAACAGACAGCCACCTTCTGGTCGTCATAAGGTTTGGTCCCTACTTCATCATTACAAAATATATTTTTTGCTATAAGAAGACCTGAATTTGGAAAGAAATAACATTTATGTCTTAAATGACTCTCAACGTCTTCAGAGTTTTCTATAAGCAGTGCTGTTTAGTTGGTGGCAAACAGGAAGCTGGAGAGGAAGGACTAATGTGAAGAGCTCATTAGCAGAATAAAAGTTAAGCATTAGATAACGAATAAATTAAAGCATTTAGCTTCCCAAAATTCCCAGTTCCCTCACCTCCTTTCTGTCCTGCAAATCACAGTTGCTGAATTTCATAAAGTGGGAGGAGAATGTCCTCTCAGTTTTCAATGCCAATAGCAGAATGTTTATGTTTATATTTGAAAATCCTTAAGAGTTCATTCTCAAACAGAATTCTGCTCACTTACTGAATATTTAACAGTAAAACCAGAACAAAACAAACACATGAAACCTGTAATGCCAGACTATTTATCTTTGGATCTAATATCAAGACACAGTAAAGCATATAATTCTGGTAAGTTATTTTCCAGCCTACAGTATATATTCATAATAATTAGACCAGAATATTTTCCTCTCCTACCTAAAAGATAAAAATAAAAATGTATATATATATAATCAATTTATTCTATGTACACAAAAGATTAATTAAGCTTTAAAAATTTTTGTTCAGAACAACATTTTTCCATTTTTCCTCTGAAAAGGTATGTTAAAAGGATTTATGTTGCCTTACACTGTGACAAAATCATTGCTTGTTTATTATATAATTAATTTTATGTGGAAAAAAATTAAAAATGCTTTAAGACAAGGGCACATTAAAATAATAAATTCTCATTTCTAAGATTAGAGAAAGGAACTCAGGAACTGAAAATAATCAATAATTAAATAAGAAAAGGAAAATAAAATTAATTCAACATTTTACTTCTCAGAGTGACAATATTAAACTTGGTTCACTTTGTTGATTAACGCTAAGCAAAGATTAAAAACCTGACCTCTGTGATGAATCAGTTATTTTCCCAAAACTGGAAAAGTTATCCCCAAAGATTTCTTTAAGAAATGAGAGAAATTGACAGGAAAAATTATGACCATGCACCAGTCAACTCCTACTCACAGATTTTCTGAGAATCATCAGGTTGATTCTTTAACTATGGATTAGGAAGTAGGTAATGAGTAGCAATAAAAGCAAAGGATAACCTGGCAGGGAGAGACTCAGTCAGCAGCAGCGAGCACCACTGTAGGAGTTCAGGGAGTGGGTGAGTACAAGGAGGACTATCGAGGAGTGAGAGAGAGATAAAGAGACTTCTGAAACCACACTTTCCCTGGGACACGTCTCAGAGACAGACAGGATGCATGATATGGAAGACTCCCAGTTGTCCTGCTGCCTAACTGAACACTATGAGTGACTGAAGGGACAGGGGAGTAGCGGTGACAAGTTCCTTTCCATCACAAGGGGCAACAGTGACAAGCTCCTTCCCACTGCAGCACGTGTAGCTCTCCAGTGACCACTCAGGTGCCCTCACATCGTAGGTATGTGGCTCTGCAAGTGGAACCAAAGAATGGATGGTACATTTAGCATGGAGGTGTCACTGAGTTTAAGTTGGCCTATGCATTGTGTCAAAACTACTCCCATAAAGAAAATTGAATGGGTCACTCTCATAGGAAACTTCCTTCTAAAGAGAACAGAAAGCCCAATGTGCAGCCTGAACCCACTTAGGGAAGTCTGTCCCATATTAAAGGGCACCCTCAGTCAGTTTGCAGATGACACCAAGTTGGGTAGGAGTCTTGATTTGCTGGAGGGCAGAAAGAGTTTACAGAGGGATCTGGACAGGCTGGATCAATGGGCCAAGGCCAATCATATGAGGCTCAACAAGAAGTGCTGGGTTCTGCACATGAGTCACAACAACCCCATGCAGCACTACAAGGTGGGACAGAATGTCTGGAAAATAACCTGGCAGAGAAGGACCTGGGGGTGCTGGTTGGCAGCCAATGGAACATGAGCCAGCAGTGTGTCCAGGTGGCCAAGGTCAATGGCATCCTGGCCTGCATTAGAAACTGGGTGGCCAGCAGGACTGGGGAAGTGACCAGCCTCTGTACTTGGCACTGGTGAAGCCATGCCTTGAGTAGAGCATACAGTTTTAGACTCCTGACCACAAGAAAGACATTGTGGCACTGAATTTTGTCTAGGAAAGGGCAACAAAGGTTGTGAAAGGTCTGGTGCACAAATTTTATGAGAAGTGACTAAGGATGCTGTTTAGCATGGAGAAAATGAGGGTTGGGTGGGACCTTATCACTCCTTAAAATTACCTGAAACAAGGCTGTAGAGCGGTCTCTTCTCCCAGGTAGGGGGATGCAGGACAAGACAGAATGGTCTCAAGTTGCACCAGGAGAGGTTTAGATTGGATATTAGGAAGAATATCAAAAAGAGAGGGTTGTCAAGCACTGAAACCAACTGTCCAGTGAAGCTGTGGAGTCAGCATCCCTGGAGGTATTTAAAAGATGTGTGGACTTGGTATTTAGGGATGTGATTTAGTGGTGGACTTGGCAGTGTTGGGTTAATGGTTGGAATCAATGACCTTGGAGATCTTTTCCAACTTAATTCCATGATCATCACAGACTCTAGAAATGTGTAGAGTATTGGTGGCTTGCACAAATAATGTCAAAATCAGAGATGTATGTATTTCATGACCATTGAATTGCTTAAACCTTCCTGTTTGTCACTTCAGAGATTCAATGTAGAAAGGTAAGTTTGTTTCCTCAAGGGCTTATAAGAAATAACATGCTTAGGAAACAATCTTTGGAGTCTTCTTCATATTTGCTGTTTGGACTCATTTGATGGAAGTATAAGGGCAAAGTCTTAAGAGATGTCACTTCACTATCCCAGCTCTCTTCAGACACTCTGTTTCTCTTCTCCAGAAAGTTGCAATGGAAAGATAGCTTTAAGATTTAATATAGTTGCTTCTGGTGAAGTAGTAGAAAGATCAAGTGTTTCCTGACATTTACCACATAGCACATGGTTTCCTTATGCTACAAGGAGCAAGGGCCTACATTATTTAGTCCTCCTTGAACAAGCAATTGTAATCATAACCAATTGTAATCATAACCAATTAAAGAATTTGCATTTTATTATTTTCTTTACAATATTCTAAGTTCTTCACTCTCTCATATAGCAAGTTTTAAGCAGTAAGGCCAAAGGAGTTTAGATCTGTGATGTAGATTAAAATTTTCAGATTAGAAATCTTTTTAAATTTGAAGAGAGAAAATATTTTATGTGGTTTGGATAGGTAGTACTAATATCAATAGAAAAATCTATGGAGACTGTTACATTATGCTTTAACAAATTCATGAGTAAAGAGAAGAAAAAAATTGAAATTAATAGATTATCATTATTGCAAAGCGTTCAGTCATTGAATTTTTTCCTCTATGTTATTCTATGAACTGAAAGACTGTAAAATGAAAATACCACTAAATTAAGCATAAATTATAACTTCATTAAACTGGTCTTCTGTAACTAAGACAAAATTAGAATTCAAAATCTGTTATAATAGATTTATAACAGTGATGATTAATCTCAATCAGTCTTGATACATTGTATTTTAAATACTAGGTAAATACTGGAGCTGGTTTTGTAAAAGTATGGAAAACCTTTACCCCAGTCATCAAATAGCAAAATTCATATTATAAAATGTCATTGTCCTGTTGTCTTTGAATACAATCAGTGGTTTTATTATATTTCATTAGTATTTTTACTGTCCCTTGCTGTATTCTTGTCAACTTGCCTGTGTTGGAAAAAGAAAGCTAATACTTTAAAGAGTTAATTTTCTAGAGAATCTTTATTCCTTCTAAGTGTCCATGGGGCAAACAAATCCAAAGAAATATTATCCTGAAATTATTTTAATAAAAAAGTGCTATTTCCATTTGTAAATACTTTAGAAGGGCAGAGGTGTGGTCCTCTGTTTAGTAATCTCTGGATTATTGTGGTTATTACATTCAAATCATACTTACTTCAGCACTCCTCCTGCAGTCTTTCTGTAAAGGTTTATTCACCCACTTAATTGTGTACAACCTGAATAATCATCAGTGCAAGTAATCAATACTGCAAATAATCAAAAGTAGGGTTTGGTGGAATTTTATATTACATGTAAGGTTATGGTTCTGGCCATTCACTAGAAAGTTAGAATATAAGTGAATCAATGAACTCTGGACTTCAAATAAGCATGTCTATAAATTTACTATTTACAGTTTCATGCAGAATTTGAATTCTCAGGTTGGTCAAATCACCAAATTCATAACCTTCTGTATCTGAACAAGAAGAAGGCATGGGAAAATTTGGGGCTGGGAAGAAAACATGAACAGGATCACTTTTTAGGCATGGACCACAGGTATCCCCAAAAATTGTTATGGATAATAGAGCAAACCGTGTGCTATGCAACATGCAGTACAAAAATTGAATTTGGATATATTCTGCATCGGTTTGTACTTTGTATACAGTGCAAATGATGTATGAGTCTTCATTTTTTTAATGGCCAGTTCTTGGGGAGGGGGGGGTGTTCTCTATTCCTAGTTGTACTGTTGATTACTTTAAACAATATTGAGAAAACTGGAAGTTGCTTTCTATATAAGAAGTGAGCTGCTTCCAATTATGCAGAGAATGTCAGTTTTCCTTAGAAGGGTAATCAGTCTATAATGTTGCATTGAAATGTTGACTTAGCTTGCAATGAGATGCAGTTAATTAACTTGAAGCAGTATGAAGTTCATGTTAAAGAGTCATTTGAACTGAGTGAAAAAGTAAACTCAACTGAACATCAAAAGGTAGAATTATCTTTTTATCCTATGTTTTGACTTGCTCCAAAATCTTAGAAAATAACATCTCAATGCTTTATTACCTTCCTTTAATACTTTTTCTTCCCCTCTTCAGTCTTTTATTTTCTTTAATTTTTGATAAGGTTAACTTTAAGACATTTTATTTGTTAATTTGAATATGCTAGAGTTGATCAAATGGAAATTTGTCAGTGAATCCCTGAATGCCACAGCACCCCAGCTTCTTTCTCATATTTCCAGGCTCTTCTCTGAGCTAATATTTGCATTTGAAATGTATTTTCTGTGACACACTGGTCTCGCCTTTGGTTGATCTAAATGTTAATTTGTGGCATTTTCATCAGGTAGCCTCATCTCCTGAGGAAAAAGAAACATACAAAATGACATCCCTGAAATTATCTTACCATTGGTAGAAAAATTTCAGTGCACTAAGTAAAGGCAACCATTTTTTTTAATCCTAGAAATTAAAGAAAATATATATTTGGCTTTGTATGCCTATATGAAAGGGATATCTCGATATTTGATGCTTATATTTTTGGAATTCTGTGGATAATGACAAAATTCAATACTTTTTAGGACAAAAATAAATGTTGAAGTGTTTTAATTTATTTCAGAGCAGAAAAATCCAAATTTTTAATCAGGTTAATTCATAAGAGATGGTCCAGATTTCCCTTTTTTTCATATAATAATATCTGTCTTCTAAGTACAAGCTGAAAAGGCCAGCCCTAATTTATTCTAACAAACTATTTCTATGGGACAAAATTATTCCTTGTCTCATTAGCTTTCACTATTCAGTGAACTTGAACATATTTCAAGATTAATTTGAAGGATGCAATTTGTTTGGAGCAACTTGCGGCCTGGAAATTAGTTCTGTTTCTCCATGTTCCTTCTTCTCAAACTGGAACTTCATTAGAAATGGTGATTTGGTCTAACAAACTATTTCAATTACTCATAGTTCAATTTAAAAGTTTTACAGTCCAAAGGGAAGTTCAGCCACATGTATCATCAGATTATGAACTCTGAAGTGGTATTTTTTTCCACAGCATTTCTTAGTGTCTCAGTAGAAAATGGAAAGAGCATAAAGAACATATTTTTATATTTTTTGCCTATAACTGTGATTCATACTTAGATGAAAGTTAATATTGGCTCAGATTTTAAAGCAGGAGCAAAGCTAGTGCTAGAGCATAGTATCAAAAATACATGCATGGCAGAACCATACCACTATGGAGTGGTTGATGTTGGAAGGGACCTCTGGAGGCCCTCCAGTTCAAACCTGCTGTTCAAGCAGGGTCACCGATAAGCACAACCTCCTGGGCTTCAGTATTGCCTCTGGTCCTGTGCTGGACGCCACTGAACAGAACCTGGCTCTGTCTTTTTTGTACCCTCCCTTCAGCTGTTTACACACATTACAAAGAGCACTTCAGATGTGGTTCACCACTCCTGAGTACACGGGAAGGATCACTTACCTCCACCTGCTGGCAACACACTTAATGCATCCCAGAACACCATTAGCCTTTTTTTATCACAAGCATACATATTGAAGGCTCATGCTCCTGTTGAGTACCAAGAACTCCAGTATCCTTTTCTGGAAAACTGCTTTCCAGACAATCTCCTGCATGTACCAGTGCCTGGGGTCATTCTTCCCCAGCTACAGGACTTTTTACTCCCCCTTGTTGAACTGCACAAGGTTCCAGCCAGCCCATTTCTTTAGCCTATTGATGACATTCTGGATGGCAGCACAGCTCTCTGGTGTGTCAGAGGCTCCCACCAGTTTTGTGGCATCTGCAAATTTTCAGAGGGTACCTTCTGACCCATCATCCAGGTCATTAATGAAGTAGCTGAACAGGACTGGAGCCAGTATTGACCCCCGGAACACACCACTGGCCTACATCAAGACTTCATGCCACTGATTACCACAGGTTCAGAACATCTGTTTAGCCATTTTTTCAGTCCACCTCACTGGGCTGAAAATTTTTCAGCCCACTGCTCCTCCAGCCCATGCTCCACCAGCTTTCCTGTGACAATCTGATGGGTGTCATTGTCAAAAGCCTCCCTGAAGTAAAGGTAGACAATATCCGATGCTGTCACCTCACCTACCAAGCCAGTCCTAGTACACAATGGGCTAGGGAATATTGAATTTTATAGCCCCTAATAACTAAGATGAGAGAATAGTAGGTTCCTCATGTTTTTATTTAATGAATGAATAATTATTTCAGCAATAAGTTCACAACAATGGCAGCAGTAGGGAGGAATAAAGATACCATAAATGCAAAACCAGTATCATGATAAGTAGGGAGCTTCTAAAAATTCCCAATTAAGCCCTTCAGGAAGATCACTTCAGAATAGCTCCAAAGTAATGATAACAGAAAGACCATAAATAGTTAAAGGCAAAGCAGACCATGTGGGTTTTTTTCTGCAAGCCAAAAATAAATAGATGCATTAGTTAATACTTTTATTATCTGTAGAATTTGGAGAAAGTTATCATCATCACCAATCCTACATAAAATCTGATTATGTCATAACTTTTTTCATTAAATTAGATTTTTCAATTAATAAAAAATTTAAATAAATAGATGCAATGCTAATCTCCCTGAAACATTATTAAATTCTCAAAAGCTCTTATATGGAGTAATAAATTCTAGCCCAAGACCTATACAAATAGGTCACCACTGTGTGTAATATACATGCATTCATAATTGCATCTCTGAAACGAAGCCTATATGTCATATTTGTTAGTGTACATTCACAAGTAGAATTGATAAATATATTGAATTGTTAGATATGATTTTATGAAACATATTTAATGAGTTAATAGTGCAGTTCATATTACTGTAGAAGTCAAAGACAATAAATCAATAGCTTTTATGCAAATGCAGCATCTGAAATAATACCAGCACTTAAAAGTAAACATGTGCTTTAAACCTGGAATATTAATGTTAACATTCAGAATACAATGCAAATCTCTTTTTATTTGAAATGCATTTTCTAGTTCTTAAAATTTCATATTATTAAACTTCCTCTAAAGCAGATAGTTCATAAAATTCAGGAGTCTCCAGGGCAATTAATTCTCTGTTGGGTTACTAGTTTCACCATATAAGCCAAATCTCAAAATACAGCAAGTAAAAAAATAGATGAAATGTTAGTATCAATATGTCTCATGCTGAAATACCAACAAATTCTCATGTTGCAGTGTGAGGAAATATGCAATGTCCTCATGTAAGCCCATGTCTGCTTACATTCCTGATGAGACATTGGATTACGTGTTCTTTTGTGACCTGCTTTACTGAATTATTTGTGCAGATAATTTAAAATTTAAAAGTAATGTAAAGCCTCTGGCGCCTATTTTTCCTTGTTTATAGAAAAGTAAGTTTGTGACTGCTTTCATCTAGTTAGAAGGAGAATGTTCATGTGGAAGGTACTGTGAAGCTTCTACTTAATTTATAAAACAGATAGGATTTCACAAGACTAAAACTGTCCAAATATTGATAAAATCTTCCCAAAGGAGAGAAACCTAAAAGAGTATCTGAAACCATCTTAGAGAATTTATGAGGAGAACTGAGGAAGAATTTAAAGTGAGATTTAAACTAATCATATGCCTGAGGAGTGGCTTGTAGACAGATTGCAGAGCCACAGATCTGGACTTAAAATATTTTTGCTCACCCAGAAAAGCTGCAAAGCATCTGAAAGACCCTGGAATTCAGTTCTGTGTACACATCAGATTGAAGAACCATCAGCAATTTCACTGTGATAGGTAAGGGAGAGAGAGAAAGAAAAAAATTTAAATTGGTGGAAATCTTTGGCCATTGAAGAATATCTTGCTTACAGGAAGCTGAGTAAAGAATGCGGGAAAAAATTGTCAGGAGGGAGAAACAACTGTGGAAATTATCTGTCTGAATAAAAAGGGAGGGAAGCCAGAGAATTTAGGACAAAAGGTATCAAAAACTTTTATTTTTCAGCTCAGATGAAGAAAATAAGACTAAGCCAATGGAAAAGTTTGCTTTTAATGGAAAGCAAAACTTATCAGATTTTCTTTAATCTCAGTATCGTATTTCTACTGAATAAATTGAGACATTAATATTTCTAGCAAGACTTTTGAGGGGTGCAATAAACAATATTATGCCTATAAAAAAAATCTTAGTTAAACAGATCTGGCACAAACATTCGATATGTAGCTTGGATCCATAAAGCATCTTCTGTAACTCTGGTTCTTCTAATAGAAATGAACAGGTGTCAGGGGAAATAAATCTCTCTTGAACTGATAAAAGAGTTGGAAAAAATCAGAGTCACAGAATTGTTAATCTTGGAAGGGACCTCTGGGGATCATCTAGTGCAACCCCCCAGGCAAGGCAGGGTCACCTGGAGCACATTACACAGGAACGTGTCCAGGTGGGTTTTGAATGTCTCAGAGGGGAGGCTCCACAATCTCCCTGGGCAGCCCCAACCAGCACAGCTCTGCCACCTTCAGTGTGAAGAAATTCTTGCTC
The DNA here is from genome assembly GCF_901933205.1 of Camarhynchus parvulus. Classification (NCBI taxonomy): domain Eukaryota; kingdom Metazoa; phylum Chordata; class Aves; order Passeriformes; family Thraupidae; genus Camarhynchus; species Camarhynchus parvulus. The sequence continues at coordinate 96,090,267 of NC_044572.1, read as the reverse complement.
ATGCCGAAGTATAACTTCTTTTGTTTTAGTTTATGGCCATTTGCTTCTTATCCTGTCACTGGGCATCACTGAAGAGTTTGGCACCATCTTCTTGGCACCCACCTCTGTGATATTTATATGTATAAATGCAAACCCCTCTCAGAATTGTCGTTTTCAGACTAAACAGACCCAGTCCCCACAGTCTCTCCTTATAAGAGAGATGTTCCAGACCCCTCATCACCTTTGTGACCCTCTCCAGTACTCCTTGTCTTTCTTGTACTGAGGAGCCCAGAACTAGACACAGCACTCCAGATGTGGCCTGGCTAGGGCTGAGCAGGGGGGAGGATCACCTCCCTCAGCAGGATCACCTCCCTGCTGGCCACACTCTTCCCAAAGCATCCCAGGGTCCCATTGGCCCTCCTGGCCACAAGGGCACTGCTGGCTCCTGGCCAGTTTGTCACCCAGCAGGACTCCCAGGTTCTTCTCTGCAGAGCTGCTCTCCAGCAGGTCAGCCCCCAACCTGCCCTGGTACTTGGGGTTATTCCTCCCCAAATCTAGGACCCTGCACTTGTCCTTGTTGAATCTCATTTGGTTTCTTTCCACCCAGCTCTCCAGCCTATCAAGGTCCCACTTAATGGCAGCAGAGCTTCCAGCTGTATATCAGCCACTCCCCAGTTTTGTATCATCATCATCAGACTTGCTGGGGGTTTCTCTCCATTCATCCAGGTCATTGATAAACAAGCTGAATTAGGCCAGACCCAGTATTGATCCCTGGGCAATGCCACTGACTGCAGGCCTCCAGCTGGGTTCTACTCCTCTGATCACAACCTCTGAGCTCTGCCATGCAGCCAGTTCTTGATTCACTGTTCATTCAACTCACATTTTCTGAGCTTACCCATGAGGATGTTATGTACAGTGTCAAAAGCTTTGCTGAAGTCAAGGTAGGCAACATCCGCTGCTCTCCCCTCCTCAACCCATCCTGCCACAGCATATAGAAGGCTATTGGATTAGTCAAGTAGATTTCCCTTTGGTGAAGGGGAAATGTATATTTCTGATTTAACCACATACCTATGTACTGCTTCTCAGCCAGATATTGATACTGAGATATTTAAATAGAAATTAAAATTTTTGCTATATGATCTACAAAGCAGAACAATAGAATGCAAACAAAGAACTAGATGGAAACTATCTCCATCATGTACCCTGCCCCAAACTGGGGGGAGCTGTGGACTCCCTTAAAGCCAGAGAGATCCTCCAGAGAAATCTCAACAAGTTAGAGGGCTGGGCAGTCACTACCTGTATGAAGTTTAACAAGGGCAAGTGCCCAATTCTGCATTTGGGATGGGGAAACTCTGGATGTAAATACAGACTGAAGAACAAGAGGCTGGAGAGCAGCACTGTGGTAAGGGACCTGGGGGTCCTGGTCAATGGCAAGTTAAACATGAGCCAGCAGTGCCCTGGCAGCCAGGAGGGCCAAGCCTGTCCTGGGGGCATCAGGCACAGCCAGGCAAGGGAGGGGATTGTCCTGCTCTGCTCTGAGCTGGCACAGCCTCAACTTGGGCGCTGGGGGTAGTTCTGGGAGCTGCAATATAAGACATTAAACAAAGTAAAACATTAAACTATTAGAGAGTGTCCAAAGGAGGACAACAAATATGCTGAAGAGCCTTGAGGGGAAGCTGGATGAGGAGTGGCTGAGGTCACTTGGATTGTTCAGCCTGGAGATGAGGAGTCTGAGGACAGACCTCACTGCAGTCTACAGCTTCTTTGTGAGGGGAACAGGAGGGACAGGCACTGATCTCCTTTCTGTGGTGACCAGGGACAGGACCCAAGGGAATCACCTGAAGTTGTGTCAGGGTAGGTTTACGTTGGATATTAGGAAAAGGTTCTTCACCCTGATGGTGGCTGGGTGCTAGAACAGGCTCCCCTGTTCCCAGGGAAGTGATTACAGCACCAAGCCTGACAGATTTCAAGAAGTGTTTGGACAATGCTCTCAGGCATGTGGTGTGACTCCTGGGGGAAGTCCTGTGCAGGGCTAGGAGTTGGACTTGATGATCCTTGAGAATCCCTTCCAACTCAGTTTATTCTGTGATTCGGTGGTTCTGTGATGAAAAAGCATTGGAACTGGTTACTAATTTCCATGTCTTGAAAGTATCAGTGCCTTGATCTCAAATAAAATGAGAAGGGACCATAGGGCTCTAACATGCAGGGTGCTCTGGTGCCCCTGCGTCATGGGAACACCATGAACATCCTGCTGCTAGCACCAGGCAGATCCCCAGAGATGGCAGCTGCTCTGAGCTTGTACATCATCCCGAGGGAGCACTGTGTGGCAGCGCACCAGGGATGGCTGCATGTACAGGCCCCAGACATTTGACACCCTCTACTGAGGGCATCAAACTGCCAGAATACCCTGGTCTGTGACTGATTGAGATCAGCATTTGATTCACCACGGACACTGTCAATAAAATATGCCAGTTTGCCAAAGGTGTTTTTTTGTACCTGGCCTACTGGGAAAATATATTTCTGGGCACAGCCCAGAAAGACAACTATGTCTTAGGCTGTATCAAAAGCAGTGTGATCAGCAGATTGAGGAGGTGATTCTGCCCCTCTACTCTGCTCTTATGAGCCCTCACTGGAGTACTGCTCCAGCTCTGAGGTCCTCAGCCAAGAAAGACCTGGACATGTTGGAGTGATTCCAGAAGAGCAGTGGTAAGATGATCATAGCTCTGAAGAAGTCTTCAGTGAGATGTCATTGGAACATTTCAGTACCTTAAAGGGTAGACCTGTATGCAGCTTCTTGCAAGGGCATGCAAAGGAAATCATTCTATGATTCTATGGTGTAGTAGAATACCAGCTGCTGAAATCCCCTAGCAATTAAGCAAACAAAAAGTGATTCAAAGACAAATCAAAGCCTAAACCAAGATAAGAGGATTAAAGTTTCAAGACAAACTGGGAGAAGTATCACATATGTGTAGTGCAGTATCTTAGCCTGCTAGAAAACTGCCAAAAATACTGCTCAGTAGAGACGAGATCATACAAATATCACTTATTAGTCTTATACAGTAATATTTGGCATCTGCTTATCTGGAACTAAAAGTAACATATCATAGACTGTTTTTAAGGGACGATTTTTCCCATAATTTGGCAAGAAATAGGCAAACTCGTGTGTATATCTGTATGCCTGTGAGTGTGTGTGAGGGCCTGTGCATCTATGAGTTTGTGTGTGTGCATTCACTTAGACATATGTGTTTGATAGAGGATGGGTACAGCAGCCATGTCAACGACAGCAGCTGCTTTGTAAAGATAAGCAGCTGCTGCTCTCTCAGGACGTGAAACACATCTACTGCACCTGAAGGTGCTGATATTCCTTTAGCCATGTCACACACCTCTCTCAATAGTTAATCTGTGGCTCTGCATTTACCACCAAAGATACAGTGTTGTCATAATATAAAGGGTGCAATTACCTGGGCATTAGAGTTTTGAAGTATTTAACCACTTTAAGTGGATAATTACTCATTAATCTGGAGATAACATCTGATTGCCTACTGCTGAATTCTGCAGTAATTATATGTTTATCCATATTATAAAGTAAAATAAACCTTTTAAGATAATAGCTTGTTTCTTAATAAGTTTACAAATGCATCATCCACTATAATTTCTCAGGCAAGATTTTAATTTTTTTCTTTGTAGAACAGGATCCGTTTGAATGAGCTAAAAATTTAGTGCTAATGTCAGTTTTAACACATTGCAGTAGAAAACAATCCAGGGGAAGCCACATTCATTCATATTTTGATACATCAGGGATAATGAAAATGGTAGTCTGTGTAATGGAACTTATAGGAAATCTGCTCCTTGCTTTACTGCTTGTTCATTTTGTCAACTAGTCTGTAAGTTCCAAGGTCAGTGACAAGCTAATGTTCTATCACAACTATGTTATGTTTTAGTAAGAGACATAGCTCTGTGATGCAAGAATACATTTCCTGATTCTCTTTATGAAGCTTTAGCCATTATTGAGGCAGAACTTATAAAAATCTACAGCTGCAGGAAATTTCAGTAGTACCAAGAAAGATAGCTCATGATTCCCATTTGGCATTTTTATCTGCTTCCGTGTGAGAGAAAGGGTAGCTGGACACAAAGTAGATATGACATTGAACATTTCAAAAGTACAATAAAAAATATAGATTATGCAAAATCATTTCTCCTATTTAACACAGCTGCATGAGCACACAAGTAATGGCAAAAGTAATGCTAAAAGTTTCCAGAATTTTGTTATTTATGTTGCACTGAGGACAAAAAAGAAACATAAGAGAGGAAAAAAGATGAGACAAAAAATGTTATTAATATTTCTGAATAATTTTTCTCTTTGAAATTAAGAAAAGATTTAGGGGAAAAGTTCATTCCATCTGTTAAATTAAAATATGTACTTTCTTAAAATAGAAAAAAATCTTGAAATAAATTTCTTCCAAAGGCAGCAATATTGATGCCTACAGACTGAGTGTACATAGAGCAGCAGAATGATTTTCTGTTAGCAATTAGATTTAATTATTTTTATTGATGTACTGAATTTTATTTATGAAATTCAAAGCTGTCAGCAAGATAAGATGGACTAAAAGAAAAATAAAGAGATCTAATAAAAATACCAAGTGGTCTTGACTGGTAGAAAGAAAAGACAGTCCTGAGTAGGGACAAGGACAGTGCTTTATGACGAACACAAAGCAGCTGCGTAAAGATACCATGGGGATTACCAGTAAAAATCTGGATACAGGATCACAAACCACTATGAACCAGTAATGTCATGTTGATGCCAAAAAGGACAAGTATGTATATATCTTCCTTGGAAGCATAAAGAATAATATGGATACACAGAAAGGAAAATATTCTTTACATCTGAGGAAGATGATGGAGAAGATTTACCCACGTCCTAATATCAGGATTCCAGTTCAAGGAAAGTGGTGCCTGAGAGAGAGAGACCAAAGGAAGTCGTGGTTATATGCTATAGAGCTCTGAGCATGCTCTGTGAAGCAGGCTTTTCAATGAACTAGAGATACTTGGTCTGAAAAATAATCTAACGGAGATACAACAATCTTCTCCTGCATAAAACATTGCTGAAAAGACTACTGCTCTCAGTAGTCAAAGGACAAGAAATAAGAAGTTTAAATTCCAGCAAGGGAGGTTCCAGATGGATGTGAGGGACAGGAATAACGGAATATGGAAAAGGAGGTTGTTAGAGAAGTTGTGGACCATAGAAAACTCAGTTATGGAGTCATAGAAAACTCATTAGAAATGCCTACCCTGGATTCCTAAGGTGTTCAGTCACATGTGACAGGTCTGTTCACAGGTCTCTGATCTACCAGATTTGGCTGAAGAGTATAGGTCTTCCCTTCCCTTCCCTTCCCTTCCCTTCCCTTCCCTTCCCTTCCCTTCCCTTCCCTTCCCTTCCCTTCCCTTCCCTTCCCTTCCCTTCCCTTCCCTTCCCTTCCCTTCCCTTCCCTTCCCTTCCCTTCCCTTCCCTTCCCTTCCCTTCCCTTCCCTTCCCTTCCCTTCCCTTCCCTTCCCTTCCCTTCCCTTCCCTTCCCTTCCCTCTTTCTTGATTTAGTTGTCAGCTATAGCTGGCTATATATATCTAGAAGGCTTCTCATGCTAATGTGATACATTTAGTTTTATTTCTAAATCAATAGCCTGAAATCAGAACAGGCTGAATTAGCAGTATTTTGCTCCCAAAATGTAACAGTTAATGACTGCATTACAGAAATTTCGTATTATACCAACTGAATTCTTTGACACTTACTGTTTTATAGAAGAAAAATAAAACATATAAAATGTTGAAAAATGGGAAATAACTAAGTTCTTGTTTTTAAACTAGTTTTCATTTGTATAGTATTAAAAATGTTTGTTCTCACAAACAAAAATTTTCCTTTTTATTTGATAGAGGGAAGAATAACCCTGTGCTCTATATGTGAGCATGACAAGCCATTTCTTTGAATTTCTGATGGCTGTAGAAAACTTGCCTTAAACACAAGATACAGTGTCAAAATATGAAATGGCCAATGGCAGTTCAGAAGAGAACACAACATGTGATCCAGGTCCCTCAGCCAAGTCCCAAGGCCCTGAGGTCCCTCTTGATTGTTCAAAGCCTTCTTGATGCTGCCCACCTGGAAAAGCAGTAGCAGGTCATAATCATTGGCCATAACAGGCTGGGACATTTCTTGGTGATGTCCCTTTACCCAGATCCCAGGAAGGCAACACACCTCCCCATGGACTGGACCTGCCTTGCATTTGGGACCTCTGCTGTGTCAGAAGGCAGTCCACAATGACGACTCCCTTCTTTTTGCCTTAACTGAGGATGTTGTGATGCAGGGGATAGGCTGTTCTGCCGTAGGTGACCCTTTCAAGCCAAGTGGAAATTCAGTCACATTCTCATTTCCCTGGTCCTCAGATTCCAGGGTCTGGCACCTACTGCACAAACTCAATTGCAGATGTGAGGTAGGTTGGAAAGGGATGCACCTGGTAACCTGAGCAGACACCAGGTTTCATTCCCCTCCATCTCTCAAGGTCCCCTCTTTCTGCCTGGTGGTGAAAGGGAAGAGGATCCATCGCTTCCTGTGAAGCAGATGGAAAATGAGTTTCTCTAAGGCATAGTAAAGTGTGGCTCCACCAGTCAGTCTCCTCCTCAGATTCCCTAATCCTTTTCAGTCTTTCTACTTCATCTCTCAGCTCCTCCACTAGGCTGGGCAGATGGACCTGAGTGCACCTCACACAGCTGTTGTCCCTGCTGTCCTCAGAGAGTGGCTCCAGGCTCTGGCACTCTCTGCAGCCTGAGACATAGCCTTCTCATCTGCTTCAGAGCTGCCTCTGGGTCATGACTCCAGCACTTTGCTTCTGGGAGCAGGGGAGGTGGGGCACCTCCCTCTGCTTTAGTTTCAAGGTCTTGCCATGTGAGAAAGCTTACCTTTCTTCTTCAGCATGATTCTTTACTCAAGAGAGCGTCTGTCTGTGCAGTTCATAGAAGAGTCTTCTCTGAAATGGCCCCTTCTCTTTCCCAAGCAGGAAAAAAAACCAGAGCCTTTGAGCAGGGAGACAGGCTTTCCACGCTGAATGAACTCAGCTCTGCAGCTATGGGCACAGCAGTTATCTGCTGAAATGCTCATTACAGCACCAGCCCTTGGAAGCACCAGGTAACCTCAGCTCCACTGACAGGGACATGTCATGTCACCTGATGCACAGGTGGGTTATCAGTACTGAGAAATCTGGACCCACACCTGCAAAAGGGTGTCTTTTCCTATGCTGTTTGCAAACATGTGTTTGAGGGTTTCAAGCATACTACCTTAATTCTTGAACAAAGAGGCAGATGAACAGAGGTGATAGACAAGTTCAATTTCCTTAAATATAAGTAATGCCCATCAGTCACACTGTAGGGCCTCAAAACTTGTTTTGTTTGTAGCAAAGGATTTCAGGCCAAAAATTATGACTAACCCAACCTAAATTACTTAGAGAGCTCTGAAAAACAGCTTTCTTCCCGTTCAACTCTTGGATATTCTGCCTTTTTCTTCCATAAGATTTATACTCACAAGGAGAAAAAAAAAAAACCAACAAAATTGAAACCTTTTGGTGGAAAATAAGAGTTCATTTGTAGCTCTGCATTTAGTTCAAAGCATGCCTGAGATTGATGACTAAAATATTTCATTGTACTGAAATAAGCTTGATTATATTCAGTTTTCTTAATTTAGGAAAATAAAATGTATTTTCAAGCACCCTGCACTATTTGGTCACAGAACTATAAGAAATAGGACAAAAATAAGAATTTCTAAATATTAGGTTTCCAGAACATTGTACGGCTCCTTGTGATGTTGTTTCTCTAAAATCCCTATTCTTCCAACATTAAATGCCTGTCAGTTGACACCTGAAATACAATATTGCCATTGGGGATACTGATAGGTGAAGCTACCAACAACACAGTGGAGTAACTATTGTAGTTTCAACTGTGACAAAATTTCTGCTATCGCCATTACTTTTTTGGCAAAGCATAGAAATCCCTTGCTTGCCAAAGTACTTTCAAGGTCAATGACAAAGCATTTACTGTGAATTCCAGAAGCTGTTTTTATTTTAACAAAATTTCTGAGAAAAAATAGCCTAGTTGCTAAGCTTAAAAAGCCCACAGAGCCTCTCAGCAGGTGGAAAAGTACAGGACTAAGAGTTTGGAGTGAAAAAACAAATAAAATATATTAAGATACAATGAAAATTTATAGAAAAAGTATTTATGACTTCACTTATCATTTGCTCCCTCTACAATTCTCTCTATTCTGTTCAAAATATATCATTTATATTTTTTTCCAACATTTAAATGGCACAAAATACAATATCTATTTATAACAGTATGAGAATGAAAGGGAAGACTTACTTAGGGCTTAATATGCTTTTGAGACCAAGTCTAAAACCTACGAATGCTCTGGAGGGGTATATAAACAATTTGGTAAAGCAGACATTGTTGTGTCTTAGCACTGCATTTAGATGTATAATGGAGTACATGTGCTCCTCAGAATGTGATTAATAACAATTTTCTGATATTTGAAACAGTACTAATTACTACTATTGTTTTTACACACAAAAAATTGAGAATTTCTGTAGTCTGTTTGGAGACTAAAGTCTGTGAGGATGTACTTGGATAACACTGTGTTTGAAAGGCAACTATACATCTATGCATTTAAATTCTTTACAATTAAAAGAAAAGGTAATTTTTTTAAGCAGAACACCCCACAGAATACTTAGGGGGCCAATGTAACTGCCTTTCCTAACTCTTCTTCTAGTAGATTCCTGCATCAGAAAATGGCAGAATTTTAAGAGCTTGACTTAATTTTGCATGACCATAACTAACCCTTCTCAGCCTCTTCACTGACATTATCTGTCTTTAGAGAGACTATTTTACTGAAGGACATGCATGCAATTGCAAGAGACAGCCTTTTCTTTAGTGGTGATCAGGGATCAGTGTAAAGTAACTTCTCTCAGTTGTTTTCTGGAAAATTTTTATAAGCTCTGAGGTTGTACTGAAAGGCACAGTACTAGGAGGCTCCAATAGTTTAAGTGTGAGGGCTATGCCCTATGTAGAGAAATATTTCTTATGTTCTTAATGTGTTTATGAAACTGTCTATGAAGGACAACATGATATGTATTCTGCTTATTCAGAGACTAGAGGAGAGGGTAAGCTGTATAGGTTTTCTGAGTCTCCTACAGGTTTGACTGAGTTTTCTTAATGAAGAAAAGGGGCCCTGTGTGAGATCTTTGAGACAGCAATGGGGAATGAGACAGGTGATATGGCTCCCTAAGCATGAAGAGTACAGAAGCATGCAGACCAAAGACACTGCCCAGACTGAATGCTGCAGAAAGCTAGAAAGCAAAAAGTACGAATTTCCTAGAGGACTCTGAGAGTAGTTAGTTGTTCAGAGCTGTAGGTACAGCACTAGATTATCACTGATGTTCAAAGTAAAGTCAGCTGGGATATAAAATGACAAAAACCCCTTCATTTGCAAGAAAGATCTCATATGATCAAACAGTATTTGAAATTGTATTTGTATACTATATTGTATAATGAGACTGGATCTTGTTGGTTCACATTGTTTTTTATGCTTTTCTTAACTAGGAATTATTTACTTCAGCTTCCAATAAAAGGCTGATAATCTTAATAGAAGACTACTCAGTAGTCTTGGAATGGAATAGATCTTGCAGATGTGTATGATGTCAAAACAAAAGTATTAATTAATCCATTTTCCTACATGGAGATTTTGAGTTACATTATACTTGACTCCCAACACGACTTCCCTATAAGGAATGAGTTACAAATGTTCTTAATGGAGCCTGGTGGCATGAATGGTGCTGTAGGAAGCACCCTTGAAATGTGTGGTGCTCCTTTGCTCTCAGTTGTGGATGAGGAAGACAGTGTTCAAGGCTTGTCTGTACAAAAACTAGCACACTCTTGCTTTTTCACTTTTGAATACCTTCAGCATTATGGTGGCAGCTCAGTGTGCTGCTCTCATTTTACACCACCTTTGTGAGCTGATAAAAGTTGAACCTGCACTGAGTTTTAACAAAAAGAGCCGGCAGGGATGTGAACGAGATAATTTCAGAGACTCTGATTGTAACTTTTCAACATCAGGATAATATGTTTCTGAATTGTGTAAGAAAATGCTGCCTAAAACTTTCTTCTGAATGAAGAAAATAACTACTTCCTCTAAAGGAAAATGTAGTTTCATTTTTACAATAAAATACTCCCAAACCTCATCACCAACAACACAACAAACCAGTTCAGGACCTGCAAAATATAGCAAATTTCAGATGTTTCTCCTATAACTTGTTGGGCTGTTTTTTGTGGTTTATTTTTTCCTGTACTGCTTCTTCATGTAAAGGCAGAATTCATCATATATTTTATTTTGGAATGCTGTGAAGGGTCAGTATGTAACATGCCTGCCTTCAGTCTAGCCTTCCCACTGGTCAATTCCATCCCTTTGATTGCAATTTCCTACTTCATTTCACTCAAAGCAGATTTCTCCCTCCTCCTTTTCTTTTTGCTTGTATTTGGCCTCTGAACTGAAAAAAACCCCATCAATTATTTTATTTAAGTATGGGGTTTACTCACCAATAATTTTCTTCAAGGTTCTTCTAGAAAGTGTCTTGTGGATAATCTTTCTGTCTAAAAGATTTCAATTACTTATATAATGCACTTGGAATAGACAATACATAAACAGAGAATCATAGCTTTGATATGCAAGGTGGTATCGAAGTCCTATTGGTCAAAACAGAACCAAAAAAAAAAAAAAAACATAGAGAAAAATAATTAAAGAGAAGGCGTTCTCATCTTTCCCTTTCAACCACTCACCACTCTCCCCTCTTCTCCCGCTCCTCTTTCATGACAAAAAAAAATATTAGCATCTATTCTTTTAAAGCAAATTCCTTCTCCAACAGTGCTGGTCAGCCTGCCAATCACGTAGGTTCTCTCATAACCTGCCACTGCTCTTATCCTATAGGCACACACTAAATCCCTTTCTCCAGGACAGTTTGTCTGTAGCTGAGTTACATGAAGAAATTTACAGAAGATGGTCCAATGAGAAACAGAGAATTACATTCAATGCTTATCAACTTCTCTCAGAAATACACTTGGCTTTCAAAAGCAGCTTTAGTCAGTACTCCCAGTAAACCTCCTTCTCCATGCAATTTCTTTTTTTCTTGTGTCTTTGTCATCAAATTATGGGCAAAGTCCCATTCCTCTTGTCATAGAGACTCTGGCATCATGGACGGTGCTTGAAACAAAACCAAATTGCCATTCAAAGAAATACAGCACCCAAAATGTCCATCCAACACAGTAGATAATGGTATACTTATTGCATGCTTTTGCTGAAGTCTTTGCAAAACCATTAATATTATAGAATTTATGCTTAGTTCTCATTCCATCTTGGTTTGTTGAGAGTCTTTGGTTACCTTGGCACTCACTGCTTGTGTGAATATCTGGTAAGTCTGGGCACAGCAACACCTGACAGAGAGCACATCTCCACTGCAGTAGTTCCATGTGCCTTGTCTGCTCTAGATGGACTTCACACTCACTGAGAGTTAACTATTTTTCTTTTTTTTTTTTTTTTGGACAAATTTGAAATGTGGGCTCTCTGAGGGTGTGGTGGGATGGTACTGATTTTCACTTCTCCTAAGATTATATTCTGAATACTTTCTAGACAATATGCCTCTATTGCAGTCTGCATGTCTCTTTTTCTTCCATCTACTTGCTCTAAGCTTTTCTGTTCTTGCTCTCTTCATCTCCACCACAATATACCCCTAAGTGGCACTATCAGGGAGCTTTCCAGGTCTGCTTCCAACATTTCAGATTTAAGTCATTGCAAGATCCCTCCCACCTCCAAATGTTAAAAGGCATGTAAAATGGGTGCAGTAATCTGAAAGAGACCAATCCAATTGTGTTATCTACATACAGTAATTTAAATAAAAAAGTCATAGTTTATTCTTATTAAGAAAATAAACGCTCTTATTTTTGTATTATAAATGCTTATTCCTGCGGTTCTTGGCAGGCTGCTATGAATATAAGCTATGCCAGACAAAAATAAGAATGAATCCTTATCCAAGTTGCTCAATTAACTTAATGAATCAATTTAATGCCATTTCAGTTATTCTCTTTTTTCTCATCCCAACCTCCAAAAAAATTAAATACCAGTTCTTGTTTTATCCAACAGACTGGAAGGGTTATGCTCTTACATCTGGAAAGACTGAATTTAATGTTGTTTTGTTGGTTAGGGTCTACTCAGTTTACATATCAAAGTATCATTTTCTCAATCTTCCTTAGTATGAAGAGCACATCATGGTCCACTGGGGCTAAAACTGAAAGATTGGAAAATTTTTGGAATAAAGTGGTTTTTTGATTGGTTGGTTGGTTGGTTGTTTTGGTTTTTTTTTCCCAGCTTGCTATTGATGGTGCAGATTGAAAGTAAAAAAGTCAACATTTTAAAAGATTAGTTGTTTCTAAAGTTTCATTATTTTGGCTATAACCCTTTTGTTACAAGTTTTGTATAGTGAAAAGTGCAGTAGTTATTCTTAAGAGACTTTTTCCACCAAAGTGTTATTTCTATATTTAAAATAAGTAATCAGAAAATATGCTTATTTTTATCAAAACTTCTAATAACACTTTCTTGCATTACTCTCTCTTAGGAAATAATATTGAATTATCATAGTAAATGGATATTGCATCTAAATAAAAGCTTTAAAATCAGATACTCATAATGAACAGAGAGCAGAGCTGTCTGCCAAATTTGCATTTAAAAAGTTCTTAAAGTTTGTTATAAATTTTTTATAAATTCTTAAGAGGTGAATTGTTCTGTTCTGACTGTTCACCTTGAGAAACGAAAAGTTTTAGGCCTTGAACATGAAAGTCCATGCCCATTTTTGTGATTTATTGTACTACTGTGTAGCTAATATTAACCTATGCTGCTGTACGAGTTTCACTTTGTTCAAGGTTAGGACAGTATTAAATTCAAAATATGTAACGTGTAAGAGACACAAAAGAAGTCAAATTAAGAAGTCTTCTGTTTTCACATTCCTTCATGTTACTTCAGGGAGTCTTATTCTATGTTTAAACTGACCAATGACATATTTAAATTAGGATTTTAGGTCACATCTTTCACACTAGTAAGTTCAGTACATGCTAAAAAAACTTCCAAAGTAATGCTCAATTGAATTATGCAGTAGGGTAATTAATGTTCATGCTTTGATCTTCTCGAAATTAGGCAGAAGTTAAAGTAAATGCAATCTAGAATGGATGCAGTAGAGAATGAACAGAAGCTCTTAAAAACTCAACTTTTTACCCAAATGCCTAGGTCTCAGAAGAAATTTTTCTATTTCTTATGCATGCTTTAATATCCTGTTGACTTCCTTTGCACATGGATTTTTGGAAGAATAATAGTGGGCTTTTTTTCTCTCATCACACTGGGGGGAAAACTGCAAACAGAAGTTTCTGGAATGCTTTTTCATGGAAAATATGACTGGAAAAAATCTTAGCAGTAAAACTATAGACTATAGAGCTATAAAACAATAAAACTATAAAGCGGGGGAAATGCAGAAAAAAATTTAAATAATAATTAAATTATTTTGCACCAGTATCTGATGCACTGATTCAGAGTTCCTTTTCAAAGCCTTGTTGAAAATGTGAACATAAGCCAATGCTTGCATTCATTTGCTCTGTATCAGCCCTGTGTTCTTCAGGTTACAGAGTGAAATGTTTGAAAGTTAACACAAGGTACAACTCCCTGTCATTGCACATAGTCCAAGGACAATCAAAAACCCTCTATGAAAATCCATAGTATGCCAAGTAACTGAAGGCTGTAGTACCAAGCACTTCAGGAAAGAGGTAGCTTGAGGACTATGTAATCAATCTGAATTCTGTCATCTCCAAATCCATCTCAATTCTCTTCCTTCTCCTGCTTTTGCAGTAATGGGGTGCTTCCAGGCAGCCTGGTGTGGCTGCTTTCTACATTGCTTAGCAGTAGTACAAACCTGGCCTGGGAATGTGCCAGGGTGAATTTAGCATGCAGCCAAGATTTTTTCCTGAAAAACACAAGTTAAGAGAAGACACATTTCATTTCTTTGTACCTTCAGTCAAATGTGAATGTGACTCCACAAAAAGAGAAAATTCAGTCTTGTCAGCTTCCCGGATTTCCTCCCTTCATGCTCCCCAGTCTGCAGAAAATAGCAGAAATGTGGACATTTTGAAAAACTTCAAATTGGAAAGCATCAGACATTTTGAATATATAAGCTCTAACAAGCTACTATTATAATATTCTGGAAAAGATTTTCTGAACTTAGGCCTTGACACAAGAAAGAATATGTCATTCACTATTAAAAATCAACTAACAAGTAAAAAAGCATTGAAAAGCTGAAAAAAATAATGCCAATAGATTAAAAGAAGTCCTGCTTGGTCTTTCTTTCTCAAAGCATCTCTATAAAATAGGTTTATTTCTTATGCAAACGTGCAAGGCAAAAAAATCCCATAACCTAAAGGGAAATTTTCGAGGCAAAAATCCTCAGTAGCTTCCTACACAGGACACAAATGAGGGACTGCACATTTTTCAGCATGTAAGTGGAATTATCTTTTTGTAAGTTATACATTAGACCCACTCAAAACCCAAATGCATTCGTACACACCGGTGACAGCAGAATATTTATTAGAGCTTTATTAGAAAGAGATATGGTAGAGCACTACAGGGCTTTGTAGCTGCTGTGGAACAGAGAGAGAGATTTTCACCTGCTGCTGTATGGCTGAGCTGTAGTAAGACATGATCCTTAGGAAGGTTTTAATACATATAAATATATACACACATATAAATCTATATATAAGTACATAGGTTGTTTAAAATGCACCAGGAAAATTATGTAAAAGCATTATATAACCATGAACTAGAAGGAAAAAATATTGAAGAAACCATAAAATAAATGCAATAAAAAGAAGAAAGCCAGCTTACACGATTTCAAATTTTTTTACAAGATTAGAGAAAAACTAGTAAAAGAGCTAGTTCATATGTTGGACCTGCCCATTCAGTCCTTTGCAAAACCCAAACTGTTTACGCCTTATAAGAAAACGGGAAAGTGTGAAGAGATTCCTTCCTCTGACATCACACTGTGACTACA